>NC_047098.1:29607188-29910218 GCF_902459505.1 Geotrypetes seraphini
TGGACTTTTCTTTTAGGAAATTATCCAAACCTTTTTTTAAACCCTGCTAAGCTAACTTTTACAATATTCTTTGGCATGAATTCCAGAGTTGAGTGAAGAAATTTTTCTCCAATTTATTTTAACCCTTTAATTGGCAGATGGTAAAATGGCTGCTTTATGTAATTTGATGTTAAACGAGAGCAACAGTGCCAAGTAACAGGTATTTGGAGATGCTTCTGAACAACAATGCCAAATAAAGGGTTAAATTTACTATTTAGTTCAGGGGTTCCCAACTTGTGATGCCCGTACCCCCAAGAGGTGCGAGATGGAATTTCAAGGGGTGCAACAGATTGGCTTGTATCCCTTAGTGATGAGTCACGAGTTATCACTCAGCCATCTGCCAGTGTGCCTTGAGCAATGGTAGTAGGTAATTGTGATATTACTTATGTAGGGGGTTCAAACATTTCCTAGGGGTGTGGTGTACAGAAAAGGTTTGGAATCACTGCCTTAGTTAACTTCATTGCATCCTTTTAGTCCTAGTATTTTTGGAAAGCGATTCATATCTACCCGTTCTACTCCACTCAGTATTTTATAGACCTTCTATTATATCTCCCTTTGGCCATCTCCAAGCTGAGTAGTAGCCCTAGCTGCTTTAGCCTTTCATCATCAGGAAGCCATCCCATCTTCTTTAGCAGTTTTCTTTCTCTTCTCTGTACTTTCTTATTCTGCTATATCTCTTTTGAGATGTAGTAACCAGAACTTCATACAATATTCGAGGTGTAATCACACCATGAGGCGATACAAAGGTATTATAACATTCACATTTATGTTTTCCTTTCCTTTCTTAATAATTCCCAACATTCTATATGCTTTCTTAGCCACCGCTGCACATTGAGGAGGGTTTCAGCATATCATCACCTAGATCCTTTTCCTGGGTGGTGACGCCTAATGTGGAACCTTGCATCACCCAGCTATAGCTTGGGTTCCTCTTTCCCACATGCATCACTTTGCACTTGGTCACATTAATTGTCATCTGCCATTTGGATGCCCAATGCCCCAGTCTCGTAAGGTCCTCTTGCAATTTTTCACAATCCTTTTCTGATTTGACAATTTTAAATTTGCTGATGATACAATTATTCAATTACCTCACTAAGTATTTCCATCTCTAGATCATAAATATGTTAAAGTGCAGCAGTCCCAGCACAGACCCCTGAGAAACCCACTTTCTATTCTTCACCACTGAGAATACTGACCATTTAACCCTACTCTCTGTTTTCTGTCTTTTAATCCACCCATTGTAAGGGATGACAAAAATACAATAAACATATTGTAGCAGATAGGAAACTCCGCCCAACCATTGCCCTGCGATTCGCCTATCAGGAGGCTGCTCTGCAGCGAGAAAACCTGCCCACCGCTAAGCTGCCTCCTCTCCTCCCTATGCCTCCCTATGCCCATGCTGAGTGCTCGTCCCCATGGGAGGCATCGCGGGCCCTCCATCTCCACGTTACAGCCGCCCATCGAGACGAAGGCTCTCCTATAAACATATTGTAGCAGATAGTGGGCAGTAGTAGGAAAATAGTTGAGGTGAGATGGGGCTAGCCTGAGTTGCTAGAAAACTCTGTAGAGGCAATATTAACAGCCCTTAGGGGGAGGTGGTCAGGGTCACTGCTTGAGGGAGGCATCTAGTGGCTGAGTCGGGGTCCATAATTGTAAGGTTCTGGATGGGAGGCATGGTGCCTGGTTCCCAACTTAGGATTGGATTGACCAGACTAGATATGTTAGTTACTGGGATGAGGATATAAAATTGAGTGGGGGGGAGGTTGTCCAGGAAAGTTGAACTAAAAACTCATGGCAGTAGATCTCTGTTCTGGTTCCAGATGAGCTGGAAATACAAAGGAGCAGCAGAAGACAGCGTGCTAAATAAACTGGGTAAAAGATATGAAGAAGAGGAAGCTGGTGTTGGGTTGCACATGGGAAGGGGAAGGATTTTGTTTGGATTTAGTTCTCGCCTTTTTCAGTTGTAGCTCAAGGTGAAATACAGTTGGGTACATTGGATATTTTCCTGTTCCTAGAAGGCTTAGTCCTGAGGCAATGGATGGTTAAGTGACTTGTCCAAGATCACAAGGAGATGTAGTTTTCAAGTTTTATTAAGTCTTGATATACTGCTTGAAATTCCTAAGCAATTTACATAATACAATTATCAAAATGAAAAAAAAAATAAAAAAGGATTTGACATACATGATTAAAATATTTAAAAAGAACAAATGCACGAGACATAAAAAGGAAAAGGGTGGGATACATAGCCTAAAAAAACAACAACAATAGAAGGGGGAAGATAAAACGTAAGGACATATGGGCTAGGTAAGATTAAGCTCTGGGTCTATGTCTCATATGCGTCTTTAAAAAGGAAGGTTTTGAGGTTAGACTTGAATTTATCAGAGTTGATTTCCTGCCTCAAATTTATTGGGAGATAATTCTAAAGCAAAGGAGCTACTTCTGAAAAAATTGTTTTGTGGGTTGTGTCATAGAATAACACTTTAACAGAGGGAATTGAAAGAAGATATTGTTGTGATCTAAGTGTTCTTGAGGTTACGTGTGGAATCTAAAGTTTATCCATAAACGTGGGAGAATTGGTTGTTTTGCACCTTGAATGCAAAAAATAGGATTTTGAATGTAATTCTATGGGAAATGGGCAACCAATGGGTCTTTTTCAGACGCAGTGTTACGTCCAATTTTTTAGCATTGTACTGGGATTTTGGCAGTAGGGGCGGGTCATGGATTTGGGGGGCCATGCAGGCAGGAGGGAGTGGGCATCCC
Organism: Geotrypetes seraphini; assembly: GCF_902459505.1. Classification (NCBI taxonomy): domain Eukaryota; kingdom Metazoa; phylum Chordata; class Amphibia; order Gymnophiona; family Dermophiidae; genus Geotrypetes; species Geotrypetes seraphini. The sequence goes on from NC_047098.1 coordinate 29,609,985, forward strand.
TTTTGCCTATTGTAGTTGGGGGGGGGTTGCTTCGGGGGTTCCAGCAGGAGGGAGTGGGCATCTTTCCTGCCGATGTTGTGGGGGGGGGAGGTCCACTGCCGCAGCTGCTCAGCTGATAGTGGCAGGGGTATTCCCCTCCGCAACTGATAATGGCAGGGGTATTCCCCTCTCCCGCTCAGCTGATTGCGGCAGGGGTATCCCCCGATCAACTGAGCCAGCTCAGGCTTGTCCAAGTTCAATCCACACACAGAAAAATTTTAAGATATCAATAATGAATAAGCTGTAGAGAAATGTGCATATAGTGGAGGTGGTGGATATGCAAAACTCTCATGCATATTCATTAGAATTATCTTGAAATCCTGATCTGAACTTGAACCAAGCCTGTTGTAAGTTCAGGGAAAATGGATATAGTAGGAGGAGGCAAAATACACAGGAATATATACTTGAATTTCTTCCTTTTGGCATTTTTCCCCTTAATCTAGCCTCTCATTAAAGAAGGGATTAGAATGAGTGCATTGGCACAGATTCTAATGAATGAGAAAAGGGGCTTAAATGTGACAGAGTTCCTTCAAATGAGTGGAAAACACTCCCAGTGAATGCAGTTTGGCATCTCTACAGGGCTTCTCGACCACCTAAACTCTATGCCATTGTATAAAATTAATTGAGAAATATGGTTCCAGAATTTAGGCCTGTCTTGGGATCATGTTGTACACTGCCTTCATAAAAGCAGTTAATAAATCCCAAGCAGTGAATCTCAGAGGGACATGGGATCTGTAATACTACTTTCTCAGTAGTGTGTAGGACGCTGGAACATACCATTGTAACTGATTTAGATAAATGTTTAGGATACAATTTAAATAAAGGCTTAAAGTCAGACAAGATTTTGAAATTAATACTTGCCTTAACCAGTGTAATTTATGAAAGACAGATGAAATATATGTAACTTAGCCAATAAAATATGGGCTGCTATAATCTATACATATTGTAGTTAAACAGCTGCTCATTTACTGGGAATTACAGTAGTCCAGTTTCCTTGTGACCAAGGCCATAGATCACTGATGCAAGATCATCCCTTAGTAAAATAAGGTTATAAGTTATGAATAACTTACATTGCACAAAGCCATCCTATACCACTTTGTCAATGTGCGATTAATCTTTTTTTTTTTTTTTTAAACCTGGCCTTAAAAGCGGCTTTCAAAGCCAGCGTTATTCCATGTAATTAAAAATATATCTGGAATTCAACTTTTGGTCATTGCATGCTTTGGATGAAGAAGGAAGAGGACACAAGGAGATATGATCAACTCTTCAAGCATTTTTATCAAGAAAAATTTACCCAGGTGAAGTTATTTTTTGCCCAGATTACTTTTGCCGGAGACCTTTATTATACTTTTTTAAAATAAAAGTCCCTTTCAGATCTACTGAGGTTGGAAAAATTCATTTAAAGGCCCATGAGCCTAGTTTATTTCACTTCAAGACCAAACTGGAGCGAAGGTTGGTATTCATTCCTGCTCAGAATATGATTTCTAGGGTTTTTTTGGGCTGAGAGAAGGAAACGCCATGTGCAGTTGTGGCCCTGGGGGAGCTGCTGACAAGCTTCCAAGTTGGCAGGTTGTGAAGCAGCTCATAGGAGCTTTGTGAACATGAAACTGCTGCTGTCCTGCAACCTGCAAGTTCTGGAAATGAGATGCGGGGAATGAGAAGACAGGAACTAAAGATGCCTTTGAGAATGTAACTAGAAGTGCAAATTTGAGAAGAATTTGTTTTTCTAAACTTCAGTGATACCCATTCATGAGATGTTCAAGTATATTCTGAATGTTTTAATAATACCGGAGTAGCCTAATGGGTAGTGCAATGGACTGTGATCCTGGGGAACTGGGTTCAATTCTCACTACAGCTCCTTGTGACTCTGTGCATATCACTTAACCCTCTATTGCCCCAGGTACAAAAAACTTAGATTGTGAGCCCACTAGGGACAGAGAGAGTACCTGTATATAATGTGTACAGCACTATACTCGTTTAAATGATTAGTAGTAGTAATTGCTTGGCTATGTAAGTGGTTATGATCTTGTGAAACTTTGTATTATATTTTATTCCTTTCTCTTTGAAAGGATGAATCTCGTATCAAGGCCACAGTAATGGAAGCGAAGCCTGTGGATCATAAGGAATATGCTCAGAAACTCATCATGAATATTCGGCAGCTGGCAACTCACTTAGCCTGAATATGAGAGCAATGTGGTGAGGCTTCTTGTGAATGCTGCCAAAGAGGTTACAACAAGCAGGCATGCTGTATATTTACATGTATCACAGTTGCACTTTGGTGATATTCAGCATAAGATCTGGTTAGCTCGGGCACAGACTTGTATATTTTCTATATTACATTGTCCAGATTACCACATTTTAGTTGTATAGTTTCAAATGGTGTATTATACTTTTAATAAAGGCCTCCTTATCTCCTGCACCTACCATGAAATGTCTGTAACTTGCCTATTTTGTATGCCTGCTCCTTAATTTAATCATGTCTTCTGCCTAGGAACCTTCTCTTCTCGCACGTTTTTCTGCAAGAAGAGCAGAGTTCCTGAAGGCATCCCTACTTTTAAACCCTTATTGATGTGGGAAGGCCTCAGCATATCGTTCCACTAAACTTTTGAGGTACGCTGTTCAGTCTAAGAAGCAAGTGATTTGACTGATTTGGAGAGGGGAAATATACTTCAGTGGCCTTTTGTTGTGAGCACACTCATTCTTCGTACTGGTTGTAGTTACTGCACCTACACGCGCACTTCTGATATTTAACTTTTCTTTTCATTCAGGTGCCTATGTTATTTCTTGTAATTCAATTTCATTAATACCAAGCTGGATTTAGTTAGCTGCCAAAGTAGTTAATGGCCACCCGTGAGCAGGCCAGTATAATGCTAGAAGTTTTTCACTCAAGTGCCTTCCTCTGAAGAATTGTCTAACCGTTCACTTCCTGATGAGCCTAGCAGAGAGCGACGGCAATTTCATTACATCCATTCTGGACTTGAAGCTTTAGTGCTCCTGGAAGCCTTCCATTCTTCTTACTGGAGGTTCTCCGTTTTAATGTTTGGAATGACTATATGGCAGAATTATTAATCAAAGACTTATCTTTTATATCTGAAGAATATCCTTCCTTCAGGGTTTAATAGACTGAGTCAGATGGTTCTGATATTAATCAAAATTGTCTCTTCTGAGGAGTGCTGATAAGCATTGTCTTTTTTTTTTTTTCCTCCCTTAGGGAAATCTCACCAACTACAAAGCCTTGCTTTATTTTTCATTTGAATGAATATTGTGTAGCTTTTGAATGATGGGTAATTGCATAAGTTTGCTTCTACGTTTTTGTTACATTTTGTATCTTCAACTTTTGTTTTACAAAATCAATTTGTAATGGATTGTTTTCTGGGGTGGAAGTGGGGGGGGGGGGACAATGGGATGAATGAAACTTGTTGTTTAATAAAAGAAATGTATTTGTATATACTTCTTTGAACACCAACTCTTCTCTCTGTACAGGCGAACAGTCAATTTGGTTTGATAAGGCAGTGATCACTGAGGGTGAGAGGAAGGAGCTGAAGGTTAGAAGAATGGGAAGAATAAAGTTCCTTTAATGTCTGGAAGGAGACACATGTTCATATCATTTGCAGTCTGGAAGAATTCCTTGCTTCCATTGCTTGAGAATGCCACTGATCAGCACTTTTAGGATTTTTATTGACGTTTACACAGACATCTAACCAGGCTCTAAAATGTGTGCAGACAGCAAGGTAGTACAGAAAGCAGTAATTATTCTACTGGGCTTTCAGCCATGAGTGTATAGGAGCTCTGTGTATGCCTAATCACATTAATCCTGTGTCTGCTAGCTACAGCTTACAACTCTCCTCTCCTGCTTTTAAGCTTTTTTTTTTTTTTTTTTTATAGATTTAGGGGTGCCACAGATGCCCCCTCTCCCCCCAGATCGATTTTGGATTGTTTCCAGGTATTTTTTTAAGGAAAAACCAAAAAGCTGTATTTTCATTCCTGCTGGAATGCTAATTTAATGTTACCCAGTTGCACTGAGGATGTACCCAGGGACATGTACCCAGGACAGACTGTATAGTTGGTAACTCAGTCATTAGAAACACAGAGAACTGTGTGGCTGGTAGTCATGAGGATTGCTTAATAACGTGCCTTCCTCATGCCAAGACAGTGGAAACTCATGGTAGCCTTTGAGTGGGGAGGAGGTGTCTATTGCAGTACGTGTGGGAACAGTGACTTAGGGATGTTCTGGCAGCCAGTTTTAGGCTTTTATATAGTATTCTTAGAAATGTTTGTTTCATGTAGCCAATGTGTGATGAAATAATGCAGGGAAGAGGGCTTTAGGTTTCTTAGGATTCCAAAATGGCTGGTCTCAACTTCTAACTAGGATGCTTTGCAGCCACTGGTATAAACGTTTTAAAAAGGAGAGCAGGCAACTTTGAAACTTATCCACGATGTGGGGAAGCAGACATTTGCAGGCAGTCGCCTAGGGTGGCAGCACAAAGCAGCCGCAAGCAAAGCAAAAAGTTCTGACAGCTACACAAACTCAACCATAGATGTATATTTTTATGTGCAAAAAAAAGTTTAAATATTTAAGTGTGTTGTCTAATTATGAGTTTCTGTAGAATTGTTGTAGGATATTCATGGTTGTAGTTTAACTATCAAAATCATGGAGGGGAGAGATGATGGGCTAGAGACCTAAAAATTAATTTGAAGGAGGGAGGCCATAAATCTGAAAGCTTGCCCTAGGGTGCCCAGTACTTTTGCATTCCTGTGTATTTTTCAAACTATACCGCTAAAGTGGAGAAGTTAGATATCCTGAGCTGTCAAAAGTAACTGAGGGTACATTCTTTTAATACAGAGCAGACATAAATGATTTCCAGCCTACCTTTATTAACTGCTAGATGTCTCATCAGCTAAATATGCGAAAACAATTAGAAATATGTTGAATTATCCATGTGAAAATGCTAGAAGTCTTAAAACAAAAAAGTGGCACAGTAGAGTGTAATACAGTGGTACCTCGGTTTACGAGTGCACCGGTTTGCGAGTGTTTTGCAAGACGAGCAAAACATTTGCAAACTTGGTGCCTCGTAAACCGAGCGCACCTTGATTTGCGAGCGCCCCCCCTGTGAACTGGCACCCTCCCCCCCCCCCGCAATCCGGCACTCCCCCGCCGCGACCTGAGGTCCCCCGAACCCACCCGAACCCTCTTCTTACTTTGATGTAGCCTCCGCACCTGCACCAGCATGTCCTGTGCTGTACTGTGCCGGTGCCCGAAAATCTGCCTCCGGTGCTGGGCCTTGAGCATGTGCGCATGCTCAAGGCCTGAGAGTTCACGTCCAACGTGAACTCTCACGTCCAACGTGAACTCTCAGGCCTTGAGCATGCGCACTTGCTCAAGGCCCAGCACTGGAGGCAAATTTTCGGGCACCGGCACGGCACAGCACAGCACAGGACATGCTGGTGCAGGTGCGGAGGCTACATCAAAGTAAGAAGAGGGTTGGGGTAGGTTGGGGAACCTCAGGTCGCGGCTGGGGGGTGCCGGATCGCGGGGGGGGCCTTCGGGGGGAGCAATGCCGATTCTCGTGAGGGGGGGAGCAGCGCTGCTGGCCTCGGGGGGGGTGGAGGGGGGAACCTATCAAAGCGAGTTTCCATTATTTCCTATGGGGAAACTTGCTTTGATAAACGAGCATTTTGGATTACGAGCATGCTCCTGGAACGGATTATGCTCGTAATCCAAGGTACCACTGTACCTACAGTATATTGTCTATATTTTCATTTGCCACCTTGGAGATGTGCTGGAGGGGAATAACCAATACCAGGGATCAAGTTTTATCAGTTGACAGGACAAATCATATTGGTGGAGGGAAAATACTACATTAAGGGTGGCATAGAATCAACTAGAATAAAAGACCTGCTTCAAACAAGCACAATATAAGCTTAGTAAATAAAATGAAAATGTACAATGTAATCCTTATGACGAAATGCCATATACAGTGGAAAAGAGTGTCTCAGTACAGGTATACCACCATTCACCCTATTATGAATGCATTTACTGTTAACTGCTTAGATATGGTGGGATACACATGTTATAAATACATTTAAAAATTTGCTTAAGGATAAGGAAATGGACAATGAAATACTAACAAATTTGGCAACAGAATAGAGATTTCATTTATCCTGATATAAATTGGATAAATGTCTCATTGGAATACACTAGAGAGGTACAGTAGTCTCTAGATATAAATGTTTCAAGGAGCAGCTAATGCTAGAATGGATGAGAGGACAAATTACTCTCGTTCTAGTCCTCATTGAAATGTAGGACCTGATTGAAAAAGTCCTCCTTAGCAATAGAGCAGTAAAGTGTACGTGTTTAGCTTAGCAGGTCTAATATTCGTTTGCTACAGTTTAGTTTTTGTTCAGTTTCTTTCTCACCCATCCTACTTAGGGTGTGTCAGTTTTGGAGATGTCATAATTTTAAGAAGCACTAGTCAAAAACTGGTACAATTAGCTTTAAATTCTATGTAATATGTTATTTACCTATCTGGAATTTCTAGGAAATTATGCAAAAATATACAAATTACTGAAATGTTTAAGTACTCTGATGATAGTTTTTATGTGTTTCTATTGCATATTAATGACTTTTGTGCTGAGATTTGGGGGCCAAAAATGGCAGTCTCTGCTTATATTCGAGCCATCGCCTACCCGCTCCCCCTCCTGGACCAATTTCAAGTCTCCATAGGGCCTGCCGCAAGACGCATCTCCTGTCCCGGCTGAATCCAAACACACCCCTCCCCCGCGCACCCCCTGACTCCTCAGCAGCCTCGTGGTGGGCGGGACAGGAGGAATCCCTTCTTCCTCTTGTGCCTGCCAAAATTAGACATCCACACCTCCCTCCTACCTCCCCCATGTACCTTTTGGGTCCCATGTGGCCAGCCGGTAAATGGAGCAGGAGCGATCTGTTTGAGGCTGATGGCTGATTCCACCTTCCCCGCGTTCCTTTTGGGTCCCTGGTAGCCAGCCGGTGCACAGAGCAGGAGCGATCTTCCTGTTCTCCGTTTGAGGCCGCTGGCTGATTGGCTGCTGTGAGCTGAGAACTCGCAGCAACCAATCAGCCAGCAGCCTCGAACGGAGCTAGCTGACTGTCGAATAGCCTCGAATAGAGCGGGAGAGAAGGAAGATTAACTCCTGCTCCAGGAACCAGCTAGCTACTAGGGATCTGAAAGGAACCGCTAAAGGGGGTAATGGTCAATGGAGATTGGGCTGAGGAAAGGGATATTACCAGTTTGATGTCAATGTTTGTTTTTTAGGCTGGTTCTTTTTAATATTTTTGAAGCAATATTGCTGAAGGGCTGTCGGGTAATATTTGCCTCTTTGTGGATGATACCAAAATCTGTAATAGAGTAGACAGCCTTGATGGGGTGAAGGTTGAAGAATGGTCTGAAATTTGGCAGCTAAGATTTAATGCTCAGGAATATGGACTGTAAAAACACGAGGGAATGGTACAGTTTAGGGGTGAAGAACTTTTGTCTATGAAAGAGGAATTGGACTTGGGTATGATGACCTTTAGGTGGTAAATCAGGTTGAAAAGGTGACAGCAAAAGCTAGAAGGATGTGTGGGTATGTAGAGAGAGGAATGACCAGTAGGAAAAATGAGGTATTGATGCACCTGTATGAAAACTCTGCTGAGACCTTATTTAGAATATTGTGTACAATTTTGGAGACCAGACCTTCAAAAAGATCTAAACAGGATGGAGTCTGGCCAGAGAGAGGCTGCTAAAATGGTAGGTTGGTGTCATCATAAGGCAGTATATTGCAATCTGTGTGCCACAGTGAGATCTGGGTGTGCTGCAAGACACCGGTGAGGAGAGGTGCTAGCTGACTGTCTACGGGATGTGCCTCTCCCAGCGAGAGAGGCACGTTCTGTAGGCAGTCAGCCGGTGCCTCTCTTCTTGCAGCACCCTCCAACCCCCCCCCCCCCCCGGCGGCTCGGCCCTGTCTGAAGGGCCTTCGTGCATGCGTGGGCATTGACATAATGATGTCCCAGATGTGCATGATGTCATCGCATCGATGTCTGTGCATTTCCGGATGCCCTCCAGCCATGGCACAGGGTTTAGTGTGCTGCGGCTTCTAGAACTTTATGAGGCTCTGTCATAAGGCATATGGGGACTCAAAGTTCTCAATATGTATACTTTGGAAAGTTTGGAGAGGGGAGATCTGATAGAGATGTTTAAATACAGACGTGGCATTAATGCGCATGAGGCGAGTCTCATTTGAAAGGAAGCTCCGGAATGAGAAGACACAGAATGAAGTTGAGGTGATAGGCTCAGGATTAATCTGAAGAAATACTTTTTTACAGAAAGGTTGATAGATGCGTGGAATAGTCTCTCAGTAGAGGTGGTGGAGACAGACTGTGTCTGTATGGGACAGGCACGTGGAATATCTTAGGGAGAAGAGAAGACAGTAGATGGGTAGACTACATGGGCCATTTGGCCTTTATGTGCCATCATGTTTCTATGTTTCTGAGGAAATTAGAAAATCCTGGGAATAGGAAGTAATGTCCTATTATGGATTAAGAACTGGTTGAAAGATAGAAAACAGAGTAGGTTTAAATGGCCCTATTCTTAATGGAGAAAGGTAAATAGTGGGGTTTCCCAAGGGGTCTGTGCTGCTTTTTATCAATGATCTAGAGATGAGAATAACTAGTGAGATAATTAAATTTGCTGATGTTACAAAGTTGTTCAATTGCAGGAGGACCTTGTGATACTGGGAGATAAAACATCATGCCAATGTGAACAAGTACAAAGTGATGCATGTGGGAAAGAGGAGCCCAAATTATAGCTACATGATGCAAGGTTCCACATTAGGAATCACTGCTCAGGAAAAGGATCTAGGTATCATTGTGGACTAGAACTTTGAAGTCCTCAGCTCAGTGTGCTGCTGCAGCTAAGAAAGCAAATAGAATGTTAGGAATTATCAGGAAAGGAATGGAAAATAAAGATGAAAATGTTATCATGCGTTTGTATCACTCTATGGTGCGGCTGCTACTCGAATACTGTGTGCAGTTCTGGTTGCCCCATCTCAAAAAAGATATAGCAGAATCAGAGAAGGGTGACAAAAATTATACAAGGGATGGGACGACATCCTGTGAGGAAATGCTAAAGCTGCCAGGGCTCTTCAGCATGGAGCAGAGATGGCTCAAGGAAGATATGATATAGAGGTCTATAAAATACTGAGTGGAGTGGAATGAGTAACATAAGAACATAAGAAGCGCCATATCCGGATCAGACCTTCGGTCCATCAAGTCCGGCGATCCGCACACGCGGAGGCCCTGCTAGGTATACACCTGGCTTATTTTATATCCAACCATATCTTTATATGCCTCTCTCAAGGAGATATGCATCTAGTTTGCTTTTGAAGCCTAGGACTGTCGATTCCGCAATAATCTCCCCTGGGAGAGTATTCCAGATGTCAACCACTCTCTGTGTGAAGCAGAACTTCCTGATATTAGTCCTGAACTTGCCCCCCCCTAGCTTCATTTCATGTCCACTCTTTCAAAAAAAATACTAGGACTTTTTTTTTTATTTGAATTTAATACATTTACAATATCAAAAGATATCAAGGAAAAAAAGGTTTCAACACAAAATTTTCAATACGACAAACAATACAAAAAACAATCCTTTACCAGCCCACTAAATGGGGAAACATATTTACTTATTTACTAACTTAATTTTTTAAGGAAAACAAAGAAATGGATTGAATTCCAAATGAACCCAAATCATTCCCTACTATATTAGGACACGGACTGTCCTACCCTAATTTCTAAAATACTAGGACTTTAGAGCCACCCAGTTAAGAGCGATAGTTGAGTGGCACTCATGCCCACTTAAATTATGGGTGAGAGTAGAACAAGATTTGTTGGAGGGGGGTGCGAGGAATTAGGGATCTGAAATATTTAGCTTGGGTAGCCCTGGGGGAAAAGAAGTTGGTAAATATAACTAATACATTTACCAGTTATTCAATGAGGGTATGGAAGGGTGCAGAAAAAAAATTGTTGGGTAAAGAGAAGGGGATTTATTTTTTGTCCTATATTATACGCAGATGATTTTATACCAGGAAGGGAAGGGGGGATTTTTAAGAGATGGGAGCAAAAGGGACTGAGGTATTTTGGACAATTTGCAAAGGGGAGGAAATTAAAGCTTGTAGCGGGTGATCTTTTCCCCTATTTACAGATGAAAAATTATATTATAATATCCAAGAAAATGGAAAAAGAAACAATGAGGAAGATGAATTTGGAAAAAGGCTGGGTAATCCGGTCACGAAAGAGTGTATTTCCTGGTTTTATAAAATTTTACATGCAGATGAGGGGAGGAAAGCATCCTATATGAGGGCCTGGGAACAGGATTTAAGTGGGGAATGGACTATTGAAGAATGGAAGGTATTGGTGCATCATTTATTTCATACAGCCAAAGCTTCTCTTTTAGTGGAAAATGCTCTTAAACTTTTAGTGTGTTGGTATATTACCCCAGTCTTAATTAGCAAATGTGTACAAGGAAAATGTGATGGATGTTGGAGGGGGTGTATTGAGATAGGCACGTTCTACCACATGTGGTGGGAATGTCAAGTTCCTCAGAGATATTGGGAACAGGTGTTTCATTATGTGAGTAGATTAATTCCGATCCCTATGGATACGAAAGCTGAGAGGGCATTACTGGGAGTGGGGATTGAGGGATTGTCACTTGCGCAAGCTAAACTTATGAGTTTGGCATTTATCGCCACTCGATTGACGGTGGCTCAACAGTGGCGTAACCCCAATGCTCTTTTGACAAATTGATGGTCACAGTTTAAAGATATGTGGGGAAATATATTGAAGCGGAAAAGGAAGATTTAGGGGATGGTTAGAGATGGAAATATGGATAAAATTTTTGGGGGGGAAATGGGGATATTTTGTATATTATCTAATCCTTATGAAGAAGATCTTAGACTAACCCAGGTACCCTTGAGAGGGAGGGGGGGAGAGATGATATATTTAAATATGTGTTACTTCCATATTTTTATTGCAATAGATATGTGCTTATTATTCTATTTTTTGTTAATGACACCATTGGTTTTTATTTTATGTTTTTTTAATGGGAAGTATTTTTTTTGCTTTGTTCAAAATAAACAATTAAAAAAACAACAACAAAAAATACTAGGACTAGGAAGCAAGCAATGAAATTACTAAATAGTAAATTTAAAACAAATCGGAGAAAATATTTCTTCACTCGGTGGGTAATTAAACTCTGGAATTCATTGCAGGAGAATGTAGTGAAAGCAGTTAGCTTAGCAGGTTTTAAGAAAAGTTTGAATAATTTCCAAAAAGAGAAGTCCATAAGTCATCATTAAGATGGACTTGGGGAAAGCCACAGCTTATTCCTAAGATAAGCAGCATAAAATCTGTTTTTCTCCTTGGGATCTTGCCAGTAGTGCTGCCCAATTCAGGGAAAAATATTTCAATTCAGTTCACCCTGTTGAATCGATTATTTGATTCGATTCGCCTCTCCTCCTCCCCACAGAGTGCCGTGGCATACCTGAAATCTCAGTAGGCATACGGTTGCAATACACTGCCCTAATCCCTTGAATTGCTAAATGTTATGGCTTGATATGAATTCAGGTTTCAGCAGACTGCCTTCAGCTGTTGTGTCCTTCTGCTATCTCTCTGTTGTTCATCTCTCCCTCTCCTCATTTTGCCCTCCTCCACCAAGTCCATCTCCCCTTTCCATTATCCCCAAGTCCATCTCTCCCTCTCCACTAACTCCCTCAAGTCCATCTCACCCCCCCCCCAATCTATTTATTTTGTTGTAAAATATGTTGCTGATAGTAGCAAATCTAGCAATCCACAGCGTTCTCCTGACACTGCTCCTGGCGTCTTCTCTCCACTGCAGCCTGCCCTCAGAAACAACTCCCTGTTTCCGCTGGGGCAGCCACAATGGAGAGAAGATGCCCAGACTAGCGGCAGGGTAGCTCTGTGAATTGCATTTGCTACTGCCGTCAGCTACAACTTTTGCACCAATTTAAAGGTAGGTGTGGGGACGGGGAAGGAATTAGATAAATGCTGTTGATGACAGGATCAATTCTGGGAAAGAGAGAGCCAGCTAGTAAAATATAAAAGTCAAAACTCAATTTAGAATAAGAGAGGTGAGGGCTCACCTTGCCGCCACTCTGCGCACACAGTACCGCTCAGGCGTTCCCTTTGCTGAAGTCCTTTCTTCTGATGTAACTTCCTGTTTTGTGAAACAGGAAGTTACCTGCCTGTGAAAGAGTCAGTTGGATCATTAGAATTCCTCCTAGGAATATCATCTTTGCAAACTCTCAAATGGATAATTTATATGTTAGTCCAATAAAAAAGGTGGTATTTTTTTCCTTTGTGATTTTGTTTTATTTCTACATATTACTTTCATGAGTGGACTAATACCGCCACCACACCATTTCACTCAAGAATTTACATACAAATAAGAATTGCCAAACTGGGACACACTGAAGATCCATCAAGCCCGGTATCCAATGCAGCACTAGTACTTAGTAAGATCCCAAAAGAGTAAAACATTTTATGCTGCTTATCCAAACCTTTTTAAAGCCCTGCTAAGCTAACTGCTTTCATAACATTCTCTGACAACGAATTCCAGAATTTAATTGCACATTGAATGAAGAAATATATTCTCTAGTTTGTTTTAAATTTACTACTTAGTAGCTCCATTGCATACTTCCTAGTCCTAGTAATTATATTTTTTTTTTTAGAAAAAGTAAACAAGTGATTGACGTCCATTTGTTATACTTCACCTAGTATCTTATAGACTTCTATCATATTTCCCCTCAGCTGTCTCTTCTCCAAGCTGAACAGCCCTAGCTGCTGTAGCCTTTCCTCAGGGAAGTAGTCCCATCCCCTTTATCATTTTTGTTCCATGTCTGTGTACCTTTTCGAATTCTGCTATCTTTTTTTTTTAGATGCAGTGGCCCATCTGCTTTGCAGTGGGGGCTAAACCTTATAGGGGTGGCAGTAGCATCCTGGAAGAGATGAGTCTGCAGCACTTTTACACTAAAGACTAAAGAACAGGGACAGTGTATGGTGCAAAATCAGTGAGGAAGATAGAATAGAGAGCTGAGGCTCTTCCTGGGAGAGGAACATAAGAATAGCCTTACTGGGTCAGACGGTCCGTTTATCCCAGTATCCTATTTCCACAATGGCCAATCCAGGTCACAAATACCTGGCAAAAATCCAAATAGCTGTATTCCATACTACCCATCCCAGGGCAAGCAGTGACTTCCCCTATGTCTGTCTCAATAGCAGACTATAGACTGTTCCTCCAGGAACTTGTCCAAACCTTTTTTTTTGTTTAACCTTGCTGCGAAAGGGGTGATGGCAAAGGGATGTGAATACTAATAATAAATGAGCTTGGGGCTCTGATCTTGAGAAAGCTGTGACAGAGGCTTGTGTTAAGGAAGGGAAATGACCTAGGAAGGGGAAAGAGCAGAGGGATTTGGGTAAGGTTGTTGGTGGTACAAAATGTATTAAAAAAATTATATGGGTAATTATAATTCAATCCAGAAAATTATTACTTAGCTGGTGCATAAAATTCTGCATATTTTGTTTATATAACACAATATAAATTGTTATGTTCAGAGTAGCTTGAGGAATTCTGAAAAAAGAAAGAGAAAACCAATGAATGAAAGATAGTAAAGGCACCTGGGGGAGGGAGCGACAGGCACAAGACCATAGCAGAAAAATGAATTCTCTGGGTGCTTTATTAGGAAGGATAGGAGGGAGATTTCCATACTGGCACACAGATGGTGATACAGAGAATGGCAACTGGAATGATAAATGAAGTATAATGTCTTTCCTATGAAAAGGCTAAATAGGTTGATTTAATTTACATGAGCTTGAAGCCCACCTTTATCAAAAATTCTGTCGCTTACAAATTAAGACCCCCTTTTATCAAGCTGCATTAGTGTGTTTTTTTAATTGCTGGCCTCTGCGGTTAAAGGTCTGATGCTCAGAATTCCTATGAGCATCGGAGCTTTTACCGCAGTGGCCGGCAGTAAAACAAAAAACAACCCTAATGTGGCCTGATAAAAGGGAGCCTAAAATATAATTAGACAAAGCAAAATCACAGAGATGAAAAAACAGATTACAATAAAGACATTGGCGCCTAGCTACTGAATGACAGATATGAGCTGGCCACCCCTGCCAGTTGCTTTCAGTCTTACCCTGTCAGTGATCAGTTCACCTGGAAACTAAAATATCAATTTTCCTAAGTCACCTACATGCTTCTATTTTATTTATATTCCACTTTAATCAAAGTGGATGACAAAATCAAACATGCACAGTTTTAAAAGCAAATATTTGCAAACAAAATACAAGCAAACCACTTCTGACTTTCAATTACCTATATCATCCTTTAAAAGTCTGTCTGCTACTAAAAAAAAAAAAAAAAAGGCCAAACTTCATGGGTTCTGCTATACCTTTATTAAGCTCTCCCATTCGGTATTAATGTTTTAAAACAAAAATCTTAAATTACATAGTTCATTCACATCCTTTTCAAAGCTATAGTATCCGTCTTCCTACTCTGACCAATCTTGCACATAAATCACCTTTACCTGTGTTATCGCACAGCAAACTTCTCCATTACACAAACTGACACCATAAAGCATTCCCACTCAGGCTTAATATTTTAAGGATTAAAAATCTTAATAAATGGCTCTTTTTAAAGGCTACAGTGTCCGACATCAATCTCAAGCGAAAAGGAAGTCAATTCCTTTCAACCAGATGCCTAGGGAAAGTTTTTTGTTTCTGCTTAAATGCTTTCACTTATGGCATTGATATGGTGATGGTAACCAATCAAGTAAAGGGGAGCTCACAAAATATCACTAAAAGACTGTGTGCAGATTTAACTCATTATTTTCACAAAGCTTCCTAATCATTAATCATGCAAAATATGTGTCTTATTAAAAAGTGACCACTGTGCTCAAAACTTATAAAAGCAAGTATAGGTTAAACTTTACTTTAAAAATAGACTAACAAAATTTTGTGGGGATTTGGTTAGAATTTTTCCAGATGTCTCTAGAGCAACGCAATTAAGAAGGAAAGAATTTCTGAAATTAAAGGTTAGAGTGTTAGCTCTAGAGGCATCTTTTTACCTAAAATTTCCATGTAAATGTCTTGTTAAATTACAAGACATTGAATATGTTTTTTGGGATCCCATTCAATTGCAACAATTTCTAATTGTGAGAGAACAAAAATGATTAATATTTAAGATGTTTAAGTTTCACTACTGAGGAATAAGAGGGTCAAATCAAGAATCCCTATTAGAGTAAGGAAAGGTTTAGGATTCGTGTGGGTGAATCATGAATTATTTCCTTTTTTTCTTTCCTTATAATTTTATTTATTTGAAATTGTGTCATGTCTCCCCAATATGGTGGGCTTAGAAAGGAATTTTGTATGGTTAAATTCTGTTAATTTAAAGGAGATCCTTTTTTTCTTTCTATCATCAGATATTGTAACTATTAAATTTATTTTTAAAAAAAAGCAAGTATAGGTTGTCATCGGGACCATCACAGCACTTTCACAGTTCTGTAACCGCCTTAGTAACAATGCTACTTTAGTTTTTTCACCTTGTAACATTTATACACTCCTCCCTCCGTATTCGCGGAGGTTAGGGGCAGAGCTGGCCCGCGAATAAGGAAAATTTGTGAATAACGTTTGGGCTGACTGACCCACCTCTAGACCTTACCTGGTGACGCGGGGCAGGAGCGATCTTCCTATACTCCTGAGCTGTGCTGTGAGTTCCTGTGGTCTCACGAGACTACAATGGGAGTTTTCGTTGTAGTCTCGTGAGACCACAGGAACTCAGCGCGGGTGCACAGCACGGCTCTGCAGGGGGCAGGAGGGTAGGAAGATCGCTCCTGCCCCACGTCACCACTAGACCACCAGGTAAGGTCCATGCATGAAGTTGCCATCAGAGCTGCGTCCACAGCTGAGGGTTGTGCTCCAGGGGTGGCTGCTCGCCTTCTCACCCCGATCCAAGTCCCAGGGCCAGTTCTGGTTGATGTGGGCTGCCTCCAAGCAATTCTCTAAAAAAAAGGGGGGGGGGGGTGCCCGGGCAAAAAAATCATGAATAGTCGAAACCATGAATAGGGAGGGAGAAGTGTAACATTGTTACCAAGGCAGTTACAGGAACTGTGAAATGCTGTGATGGTTCCAATGACAACCTATACTCGCTTTTATAAGTTTAGAGCACAGTGGCCTGAGCACTTTTTAATAATACACATATTTGTTTAATAAAACATATAATCTGTTTTACTCTTTTGGGATTTTACCAGGTACTAGTGCTGCATTGGATACTGTTAAGAAATAAGATACCGGGTTTGATGGACCTTCAGTGTGTCCCAGTTTGGCAATGCTTATGTTCTTATTTCCATGTAAATTCTTGAGTGAAATGGTGTGGGGGGCCATTTTAGTTCACTCATGAAAGTAATATGTAGAAATAAAATCACAAAGGAAAAAAATAATACTTTTGTTGGAGTAACATATACACATTTTGTATGATCAGGAAGCTTTGTGAAAATAATAAGAATTGATATGGTGGAACAGCCTACCTAGGGAAATTCAACAGGAGACTGCTGCAAAAAATTCAAAAAACTATTGAAAGCTTGGTTATTTACTGGGCAGTAGATTATAGGCTATGGATATTTTGCCTGGTGATTGGGCAGTTAGCCCTTTGGAAGTGGCCTAATATATTAGAAAGACTGCTAATTAATTTATAAATGATTGTTACTTGATGTGATTTTTCTTTTATTGTATTGGACTAGTTTTATGAATGTTTTTTATGTGCACTGCCTTGACCAGGCAGTTTTTGCCTGTAAGGTAAATAAATATTTTAATAAAGATAAGGTATTGTACTTAGAAGGGGGACTGAAAGAAAGCTCCTTCTGACCTCAGTTCATATACATACCTAAAGAACATTTGACTAATAGAAAAAGTATATCACTCTTCAAGGCTATATGTATTAAACACAGAATTTTAAAAAGAATGCTTGTTTCTACTGGTAACCAATGTAGCTGCTTTAACACTGGCATAACAGACTGATCACACTTGTATGTATTTACAAACTGCAAATCTAACAACCTTAAGTGGTTTACAGAAATAAAACATTTGCAATGTCTCAAATAGACATGCATTATGGAACTAACAAGTCTGGAAAGATTTTATAGTAGAAGCGGTAATCCTGAGATGTAATAAGTTAACAATAATCCATACTAGTGCTGCCCGATTCAGGAAAAAAAATTTCGATTCAATTCGATTCAGCCTATTGAATCGATTTTCCTGCCCAATTGGGCGTTAAAACCATCCTGGTGGGTTTATTTTATAGCCTCTTCGCTCCCTTTGCCTTCTCCTAACCACACTGGCGCGGTGGTATAAACAAAGACTTTTCCTCTCTCTGTTAAATCCTAACTCATGTTCGCGGTCTAACACCAGCTCTGGCAGGTTACACGTTTCAAATCTGACATATTGTAATCCCAAACAGAAAATAAAATTAGTTTTTTCTACCTTTTGTTGTCTGGTCATTATTCAAATCTTGTTGGTCCCAGGCTCTGGTTGTCTTCTGGTAACTTGCTTGCCAGGATCTCCTTCTTTCTTCTTTCTCTGTGCTAACTATCAATCTTCCATCTCTGTCCTCCCCTTCCGTTTCCCTTCCCTCCCCCAGAGGTCTGGCATCTTTCCTTTTTTTTCGTCTCCATCCTCAGATCCACCTTCTCTCAACTACCCTTTCATCCAGCATCGCTCCCTCCTTTCTCACCACCCCAGGGTCCATCATCTCTCCCTTTCTGTTCCTTTCATCCCTAAATCCCATTATCCACCATCTCTCCCTCTCTTCTGTTTTAGACCCATTATTTCTTCCCCCCAAAGTCCGGCATATGCACGTCTCTTTGAACCCTCCCTTCCTCCATGTACTTCTACACCAGGGCCCCCTCCCCTGAACATCTGCACCCCCCTGAAGGCCTACACCCCACCCTTGAAGACCAGCCTGTCCCACCTGAAGGCCTGCACCTTCCCGGAAGGCATGTACCACCCCCCCTGAAGGCCTACACCCCACCCCTGAAGACCAGTCTGCACCCCCCTGGAGGATTGCACCACCCCCCAGAAGGCCTGCATCCCCCCTGAAGGCCTACACCCCACCCTTGAAGACCAGCCTGTCCCCCCTGAAAGCTTGCACCCCCCTCCCGGGCGGGACCGCAGCAGAGAGAAGACAACTCGGACAATCTATGGCAGCTTACAAAGATCGCTAGAGCCAGCGATCTTCTGCAGGGCAGGCTGCTGAATTTCAGTAAATTGCTGCGGGAAGCCGGACTCTAGCGGGTAAGCCACTTCCCGATTGACCCTCCCCACTCGCCCTCTAAAGCAGGAGCGGCAGGCCAGCAAGAGGCAGTGCTGCCGCTCCTGCTTTAGGGGTGAGGGGTGAGGGTCAGTCAATGAATCGGGAGGCCGATGTTTTGGTGGGGTAAATCGATTCGAATCGATTCACCCGAAGTGAATCGATTAGAATCGGGCAGCACTAATCCATGCTACTCAGGATCATAGCTTGAACAGCAGTTCAAAAATCCTCTGGTGCAGTATAGGCATTAATTTTACTCAAAAACTGCAACTTAAAGAAGGACTTTCACCACCATGTGTGTTTGCTGTGCAAAAGAAAGTCGAGTCTAATTGAATACCTAAACTAAACCTTAGATTAGTATACTGCGCCATCTCCACAAGCGTAGAGCTCGGCACGGTTTACAGAGTTAGGATAGAAAGGAACTCCAATGAAGGGTTATAGGAAAGGAACAAGAAGAAAGAGAGGGACAAGGGTCCCAGAGAGCAGGAGGTGTTAGATTTTTGAAAAGAGCCAAGTTTTCAGGTGTTTGCGGAAGAATTGGAGGGAGTTTGAATTTCTGAGCGGGGATGTGAGATTGTTCCAGAGTTCTGTGGTTCTAAAGGGGAGGGATGTTCCTAGTTTTCCTGCGCGGGATATACCTTTTGTAGAAGGGAATGATAGTTTCAGTTTATGGGAAGATCTGGTGGAGTTAGGGTTAGAGGAGTTCCAAAGGAGTGGAATGCCGTGTAGAATCTTGAAGGCTAAGCAGGCACATTTAAAGAGGACTCTGGAGTGTACTGGAAGCCAGTGGAGCTTGGACAGTAGTGGAGAGACGTGGTGACCACTTAATTCAACTCTCTCCAAAGAATCATAAGTTTTAGTTCTGGAAACAACTATAAGCTCTATCTTTGCACTATTTAGGGCCAATCTATTATCATTCAACCATTGAGAAACAGACAAAAAACAAACAAACAAACCAAGCTTTAGATGTTAACCCTGTATGGCACACTGTTGCTTTGGGGCAACACCCTGTTTTCTGTAGGTAATGAACACAATTAACCGAAAGCAACAAACCAATAAAAAGGCCTGCCATCTAGCAAATATACAGTTCTCCCCTGAAATTCGCGGGGGTTCCATTCCAGGAATTTTGAAAAACCGCAAATATGCCTGTCAAAAGGCAAGGAAGGCAGGAGAGGGCAGCTGGAGCAAATCACTTGCGGTCTGCTCCGACCGCCTCTTCCTGTAGTAAAGGAAGAGGCGGTTGGAGCGTACCGCGAATGAGTGAATCTGCAAATTTGCGGAGGAACACTGTATATAAATTATATAAGTGATATGAGTTGTTGACATAAGCGGAAATGTGCTGTTTACTAGTTGAAAGTTTTTGGCCATTTGCAAATTGGCAAGAAATTTTCTGGTCATATATGAAGTTATATTTCTTTTATTTGATGAAACTCATTCAAAACATTTGTATGAAAATATTATTATAATTAGTGTAGAGTAAGTTTAGAAACATAGAAACATAGAAATTGACGGCAGAAAAGGGCTATAGCCCATCGAGTCTGCCCATACCAATGACCCACTCCCTGATTCTTACTCTCCTAGAGATCCCACATGAATATCCCATTTCCTCTTGAAATCTAACACGCTGCTGGCCTCAATCACCCGCTGAGGCAGCTCGTTCCAATGATCGACCACCCTTTCGGTGAAGAAGTACTTTCTAGCATCACCCTGAAATTTCCCTCCCCTGATTTTCAGCGAGTGTCCTCTGGTTACCGAGGGCCCCGTAAGATTGAAGATATCATCTTTCACCACTGTACGCCCCGTAATATACTTAAAGGTTTCAATCATGTCTCCTCTCTGTCTTCGCTCCTCCAATGAGTACATCCGCAGTTTTTTTAACCTTTCTTCATACGTGAGATCCCTGAGCCCCAAAACCATCCTGGTAGCCATTCGCTGAACCGACTCAATTCTCAACACATCTTTTCGGTAGTGTGGTCTCCAGAATTGAACACAATACTCGAGATGAGGTCTCACCATGGATCTGTACAGTGGCATTATTACTTCAGGTTTTCTGCTGACAAAACCCCTACGGATACAGCCCATCATTTGTCTTGCCTTGGATGAAGCCTTCTCTACCTGATTGGCAGCCTTCATATCGTCGCTAATGATCACTCCTAAATCACGTTCCATCGTAGTCCTGGACAAGGTTTCACCATTTAGTGTGTAAGTTCTGTGTGGATTTTTTTTGCCTAGATGCATTATTTTACATTTTTTAGCATTGAAGCCTAGCTGCCAAGTTGCTGACCACTGCTCGAGCTGTCTTAGGTCCTGCGTCATAAAGTCAGGCACACTGCTTTTGCCAACTATGTTGCATAGTTTGGCATCGTCGGCAAACAGTGATACTTTTCCTCTAAGTCCTTGGGTCAAATCTCCTATGAATAAATTGAATAGAATCGGCCCTAAGACGGAGCCCTGAGGTACTCCACTCATCACTGCTGACATTTTGGAAGGGGTACCGTTTACCATCACCCTTTGAAGCCTACCATCTAGCCAATCCCTTACCCATGTTGTGAATGTATCCCCTAATCCCATCGATTTTAGTTTGTTCAACAGCCTGCGGTGTGGAACGCTATCAAAAGCTTTGCTGAAGTCCAAATATATCACGTCAAGGGACTCACCGGCATCCAGATGATTGGTCACCCAATCAAAGAAGTCAATCAGATTAGATTGGCAGGACCTTCCCCTGGTGAATCCGTGTTGCTGTGGATCACGTAGATTTTCTTCATCTAGAATTTTGTCAAGTTCCTGTTTGATCAGTGTTTCCATGAGTTTGCACACTATGGATGTAAGACTCACCGGTCTGTAATTTCCTGTCTCTGTTCTGCAGCCCTTTTTGTGGAGTGGAATTACGTTAGCTGTTTTCCAGTCTAGGGGTACTTTTCCCGTGCGCATGGAAAGATTGAAGAGTACGGATAGTGGTTCAGCCAGAACTTCACTCAGCTCTCTGAGTACCCTGGGGTGTAGATTGTCAGGTCCCATGGCTTTGTCTACTTTGAGTCTTGAAAGTTCGTGGTAGACGCTACTAGGTGTAAACTCGTAATCGCGAAACAGATCATTTTGGCTGTCTCTTATTTGTAGTTGTGGACCATTTCCCGGTGCTTCACAGGTGAATACTGAGCAGAAGTATTCGTTTAGCAGTTCTGCCTTGGTAGTATCAGATTCTGCGTAGTTTCCATCTGATTGCCTAAGGCGTTCTATTCCATTTTTGTTTCTCTTCCTGTCGCTAATATACCTAAAGAAGGATTTGTCCCCTTTTTTAATGCTCCGTGCTAGATCTTCCTCTGTTTGAAGTTTGGCTTCCCTGACTGCCTTTTTGACAGCCTTAGATCTGGTCAGATAGTCTTCTTTTGCCTCCCTTTTCCCAAGATGTTTGTAGTTGATAAATGCTTCTTTTTTTATTTTAATAAGGTCCGAAATTTCCTTGTTGAACCATTGTGGTTTTTTGTTTCTCCGGCGTTTGCTTACTGTTTTTACGTAGCGGCTAGATGCTTTGTTCAGGATGGATTTTAGATTTGACCACATAGTTTCCGGATTGTCAGTTTCTGCATGGTTTTGCAGCTCTTGATGGACAAAGTCTCTCATGTGGTCGAAATCTGCCTCCCTAAAGTTGAGGACCCTCGTTGCTGTGTTTGATTTAGAGAAGCCTTTTCTGAGGTTGAGCCATACCATGTTGTGGTCACTGGAGGCCAGCGTGTCTCCCACCGACACTTCCGAGACACTGTCTCCATTTGTGAGTACCAGGTCCAGTATTGCTTTTTCTCTGGTGGGCTCTAATACCATTTGTTTTAGTTGTGCACCCTTAATGGAGGTTACTATTCTTTTGCTACCGCTCGTAGTTGCTGAGAGGGTGTTCCAGTCAGCATCTGGCATGTTGAAGTCGCCTAGCAGTACTGTGTCACCACGCAAAGTGATGTTCTCTATATCCTCAATCAATTCTTTGTCTTTGTCTTCCTTTTGTCTCGGTGGCCTGTACACCACACCGAGGTAAAGGCATTTTTCGTTCCCTCTGGCAAGGTTTACCCAAAGGGATTCCCCTGTGTATCTAACCTCTGTGATCCTGGTAGTTTTGATATTATCCTTAGTGTATAGTGCTACCCCCCCTCCTAATTTGCCCTCTCTGTCCCGACGAAGTAGATTGTAGCCTGGTATAACCATATCCCACCCATGCGAGTCTGTGAACCAGGTCTCGGATATCGCTACTATGTCAAGATCAGCATCCCTTATTTCTGTTTCCAGTTCCAGGATTTTGTTGCCCAAGCTGTGTGCATTAACATACATTGCTCTCCAAATTTGTGATGATATGCCTATCCCCGTTAGTGTGGCTCTTGTTTTTTTGTGTATGCTATGGGTACTTACCTTAGGCTCAGAAGTGTGGGTTTTATTTGTTTCTCCAGGATGGATCCTTACTTCTCTGGTATGTATGTGTGAACCCTCCCCCAACTTACCTAGTTTAAAGCCTTCCGAAGTAGATGTGCTAGTCGATGTCCAAAAACTTTCTTGCCTCTCTTTGTTAGGTGAAGTCCGTCAGGTCCCTGTAGTCCTTGTAGCGCCGCTCCGTGGTCCAGGAATCCAAAGTTCGTCTCTAAACACCATTCTCGAAGCCACTCGTTGGTCCTATGGATGCGCTCTTCCCTGTCTCTGCCTTTGTCTCTTACCGGGAGAATTGATGAGAAGACCACCTGTGCTCCTGTCTGCTTTAGTTTTCTTCCCAGGGCCTCGAAGTCTTTAGGGATGCTGTCTGATGTGCTTCTGGCAGTATCGTTGGTACCTACATGAATGAGAAACATAGGGAAATGGTCAGTGGGTTTCAGAAGTTTGTCTATACTGGTGGTGATGTCGCGGATCCTGGCTCCAGGGAGACAGCAGACCTCCCTCGACTGCAAATCTGGTCTGCAAATTGGTCCTTCGGTGCCTCTTAGCATGGAGTCTCCGATGACCACCACTCTGCGCTCCTTCCGAGGGGGGATGGATCTAGCAGCGAGAACTGCAGCCGGTGTTCTGTGTTCGGAATCCTCCTCTGCTTCATCCTCGTCAGTTCCTTCTGTCTGCGTAGAGACCGAGGAATACCGTGGGAGGGGGGTGGCCTCGGTCAGCACTGAGACATCTCTTCCCTGCTCAGTGGCACTCTCTGCCTTCTGTGTAGAGTCCTTGGCCATCCCCCGGGTCTCTCCAGATGCTGGGGTGTTGAGCTTCATAGTGTTCTTGGCGCTCCTTGTTCTCCCTGCCATTTCAACAAGGAAAAGAAAAAGAGAAAGCAAATGTTAGTCAAGGAAAGAGTGTGTTTGCCTGTGTGCTTGCTTGCGTGTGATAAAGAGAGTATCTGTTTTGTGTGGGAAGAGTGGAGTGTGTCTGGCTCAAAGTGGTAGGGCTCTGTTTAGAGGCCCTTCTCGAGGCCCTTCGCAAAGGCGCCGCGCGCCGAACGGCTGTGCGCCGTTGGCTCGCCTCCTTTTATGGAGGAGCCCGGTCGCACGCTACTGATGCGGTGGGGTGGGCGGAGCTAACTCGCCGCTGCCCCGAAGTCTCTTTGTCTGTGCGGGCGCTTCTCCCTTCTCCCAGCGCCTCGCACAGCTCTCCTGCCTCTCTGCTCCCCTCTGCCTTGCTGCTTCTGTGGAAAAAGCTGCTACTAGCAGTAGCGGCGCCCGATGGCTCGCCTCCTTTTATGGAGGAGCCCGGTCGCACGCTACTGATGCGGTGGGGTGGGCGGAGCTAACTCGCCGCTGCCCCGAAGTCTCTTTGTCTGTGCGGGCGCTTCTCCCTTCTCCCAGCGCCTCGCACAGCTCTCCTGCCTCTCTGCTCCCCTCTGCCTTGCTGCTTCTGTGGAAAAAGCTGCTACTAGCAGTAGCGGCGCCCGATGGCTCGCCTCCTTTTATGGAGGAGCCCGGTCGCACGCTACTGATGCGGTGGGGTGGGCGGAGCTAACTCGCCGCTGCCCCGAAGTCTCTTTGTCTGTGCGGGCGCTTCTCCCTTCTCCCAGCGCCTCGCACAGCTCTCCTGCCTCTCTGCTCCCCTCTGCCTTGCTGCTTCTGTGGAAAAAGCTGCTACTAGCAGTAGCGGCGCCCGATGGCTCGCCTCCTTTTATGGAGGAGCCCGGTCGCACGCTACTGATGCGGTGGGGTGGGCGGAGCTAACTCGCCGCTGCCCCGAAGTCTCTTTGTCTGTGCGGGCGCTTCTCCCTTCTCCCAGCGCCTCGCACAGCTCTCCTGCCTCTCTGCTCCCCTCTGCCTTGCATATGTTCTGTTTTTGCATCATACTTTTTAAAATTAGGTATGTTGCTTGAGGTTCTTTGATGGGGTAGAACTACTATCAACCCAGAAAGAGGCTTGCACTAAGAAGCCATATGTTAAAACTTGCTGGGTATAAGCTCTTCCCAGCAGGCCAAGCAAAGCAACCTCATTTGCATTCCATGGGGACCAAGGTACCAGAACACGCAAATTAACCAGTGACTAGAGGGTCTGTGGGGACAAATGTACCAGAATACCCAAATTGACAGGTGACCAGAGGGTCTGCGGGGACCAAGGTACCAGGAAAGGGATGAGTATTGACCGAAAGAGTCCAAGTGACCACTTGATAGGTTCACATTGTGTTGTAAGGTCTTCCCAAAAGTTAAGTGTGAGAAATGTGATGTCTACTTGTGCTTTGGCGCTGGAGAAGGTTTTAGGTGTGGCGTGGACTGTCAGAAGAACTACTAAATCAATTCTGGAAGAGATCAAACCAGCTAGGTCACGCGAAGTCCAAATGATGAAGTTATGACTTTCTTATTTTCGTCACAGCATCAGAAGATAGAGATCCCTGCAGAAGGACATATTTGGGAAGATCATAGGAACCAGGTGAAGAAGGTGACCAACAATCAGATGGCTGGACACGTTGAAAACAACCATGGGGCAACTGGAGGACCTTTCCGGACTAGCCCAAAACCAATTTTTAGATCTACAATTTATCAAGTCACTAGGACTCGAGCACAAGTCAATGACACCTAACAACAACTTGTGCTTTACCCCAAAGTCTGTTTCTAGAACTTCCATCAATAATAGTGAACTAGCTTATGTGGTCTCATATGTATGTATATGTGAGGCAGAGTTGCACATTGTTGCTCTGCAGCAATACACCTAAAACAAAAATTAAAAAAATGTTAGGAAACAGAGTTATTGTTGAATTTTGAATATATGTATGGGTTCAAAAATGTTTTGTGTGTCAAACTATAAATTTATGCAATATAGGGTTAGATGGTCCACTACAGCATCAAAATCTGAATCAAATGAATAAAAGAAGTGAGCATCATCTGCATCGATCGTATAACATATGACTCAATTCTTTAAATTTACAGATGGGCATGAGAATTCCCTGTAAATCTCTCTAACATTACCCCGATCAGTCAAAGCCACACTAACCCCATGGCCTTTCTTAATATAACCTTAAACAAACTTCAGCTTCTCATAATATCTCCTGCAGCTGTTCCTTATCATGCTAAACTAAACTAAACTAAACCTTGGGTTTATATACCGCACCATCTCCACGAATGCGGAGCTCGGCACGGTTTACAGGAAGAAAGATGAGAGAGGAACTACAGTGGAGAGATTAAAGAATTAGGTGTAAAGGGGGAAGGTGAGAGGCCTAAGAGGGGGGAAGTGTTACAGTTTTGAGAATAGCCAGGTTTTTAGGTGTTTGCGGAAGAGTTGGAGGGAGCTTGAGGTTTGGAGAGGGGAGGTGAGGTTATTCCAGATCTCAGTGATTCTAAAGGGGAGGGATGACCCAAGTTTGCCTACATGGGAAATACCTTTTATGGTCTTACCTGAATTCGTTGATGTACTCAGAGATAGATCCGAGTTATGGCACAAAACTGTTTGGTCAAAATAACTATGTGGACAGGCTACATACGGTACCCTCAGCTCTTAATTTCTATCTCGGAGGAGATCAAGGAAGAAATCTAACACAAAAGTGTAGTTAAATATTCAAGGCCTTGAGGAGCATTTTGACCTCTTACTAAATTTGTAAGATGACAGCCAAAAGTCTCCCCAAATTAAAAGTGGCCATTATAGTGGGACAATGACATCATCAATTAATTCATTATTAAACATATGTAGTTGGCACAACTTCCAATTACAATCCATTTACAAATTGCATACTTCAGCAATATTCTATTGGTTCTATTCAAGTCACAAGGTTTCCGGTTAATTATATTTCATTAGTACTTTTCCTTAGCAGCAAGTAATGACTTAAGTCATCACATGCTATTGGTTTCACCTCTGTCAGCAATAGAAGGAAGTGAACAACATGTTATCGAGGACATGCTGACCTTTTGCTCTATTCTATTGCAAACATCTATTTTACAAAACCTTTCTCATTTGCTAGACAATACACTTCTGTAGCCTACAATCATATGGTTTCCCTTAACTCTACAAGTGACAAATATGTTAGTTCTGACACTTAGCTTATTTTCAGGGAACAGTTATGTTATGGCTTCAGCATCTTGTTCCAGACATGAAACCAAAATATTTCTCTCTTTTTCAGTGGTAACAAACAATATATACTTTGCATTCTATCTACATTATTCTGTGTCACAAGTCTCTGAAGCATGTCTATTATATATATATATATATATATATATATATATATATATATATATAATGACCTTAAGGCATATATATATATATATATATATATATATGACCTTAAGGCACTAACATATATATATATATATATATATATATATATATATATATATATATATATATATATATATATATATATATATGTTAGTGCCTTAAGGTCATAACTAAAATTATATCTAATACATATTGGTTATGCCCTCCCCACCCCTTATATTCTGCTTAATGCAATTAGCACAATGAGTAGAATCAATTAAATGACATGACAGATAAAAGGGGGCCTTGTGGAATTCCCATCAACAGATTTTTAGAGGTGGAGAACTTCTCTATTCTAACCTCATGTTTCCTACCACTCAGATAAGATCTAAACCAGTCCAGCACCAAAACTCCTCCAGTCCTGAGATACCAAAACTCAAGCAGATCCTGCAAAATTCACTGTGTTGAAGGCTGCAGAAATAACCAAGAGGGCCTAAAAATATGTATCGCACTGGGCCAAAACTTGTAGTATGTCCACAGTGGACATTAGTAATACACTATGGGCCTTCTAAGATCTACACTGGATAGGGTTCTGAGTCTACTTTCAGGCGGGGGTCTTAGGGCGATCATCCAGGCATTTACCAAAAAAAATAACCGCCCCTTAAAAGGGAGTATAGCAAGGTCAGCTTTAGAGGTAGAATCACCAGCCCATTGTCTGATCCAGAGCATTCTGTGAGCAGAAATTGAATAAACTGATGCTTTGCCCAGGACATGTATAATGTCATATGACTCATACAGAGTATCAGCTACATCAGCCACAGAAATCAAAGTAGCTGAGGGGGAGGTTCATCTCCTTCACTCTCCAAAATGTGCAGCCTGGACAGACCATTTTAAAATTGGTTTGTACTGGCTTAACAAGCTTCTACTCCTCAATGAACCATAACTATATTTAACTTTCTCTCTTCCCCAATATTTACTACTAGTACCGTACCAAATTTTGCCTTAATAAATGTTAGGATATATATATACTTTATTTAAATGATATGAGGTGGATATATTGGTGGTAGTTTACTTCCTGCTAAGTGGTACATAAGTATCCCCCCTCCCCCGTAGTGTGGTTTGTAGCACCAGCTTCAATGCTCATAGGAATTCTATGAGCGTCAGAGTTGTTAGCCCCCGCGGTCGGTGCTAAAAACCACGCTACGCTTTTGTAAAAGGGGTATATGTTCCTTATAATAATAGCTCTTTAATCTGAAATTTTCCTCTAAATTAAATAAGATGGCATTCAATAGACATCTTTGTAAATTTTTCTTTTTGGCTATCCCTATTATTTGATTTTTATTGGCAGGATAAAACAAGTACAGTGAATGCTTCGCCTTTCGTGAACAGTTACAGAAAAACAGACTTCACTGTTTACGTTCTTTGGGAATGCAAACTTGAAACATTTTGCCTGCACTCAGTCTCCTTTCAATTAAATTTATACCCTTACAATGAAGCATGGTGTGAAACGTTCTATTTCCGTGGAGTCCAGAGCATGTTCTTGACTGTACACATTATTAGCTAGTACCAGCTACGTGGGGTTTTTAACGCTCGGATTTCTTTATGCCAATTCCCTGGTGGATCAGCTGTCTGCTACCTTTTAATGCTCTGATAACACAGATGGGAGAGCTGGTTGCTTCACTAAATGGGATTGGTATAGCTTTTTGCTACAATGTTTTATATCCTTAATCCAAGAATATATGTACTAGAAGAACTATTACTACTGGATATTTCTGTAGTCACCTTTGTTTTGTAAAATCTAATCTGTTCAAGTCAGTAAGTGTATGTTCAGTACATGCAGTATGCATCGTAGTGTAGATCCTCCACATTCAGAATAGATAGGGCTTCTCTGAAAACAAACATATACAGCCTTCCTGGGCCTTTATTTGACAGTAAGTTCAAGGAGGAGTTTTGGGGCCACCACAAAGGGGGGTGGGTGGGTAGGGGGGGGCAAGATTCCTCTTGGTCCAGCTTCCAAGGGGGACCCAGCACTGGCCATGGCAAAGCCATCCTGGCCTTTGTGGTCCTGCATCTCCCTCCTCTCCTTCCCTTAACAAGCCTCTCTCTGAAGGGGCCACTGGTAGTGGTGGCAGCGACTATAGCACGCTGCCTGTGGCTGACCTAGAAACCTCCCCTCTGTAGCATCCTGCCCCCTTTCATGTAACATCCTGATTTGGCAGAGGGGAAGTTTCCTGGTTGGCTGTAGCAGCGTGTGAGAGTCATTGCTGGCAAGAGGAGGGGAGGCGGGGGCAGCCTTGTCTCTTGGCAGCCCTGAATAGTTTACATGGGGAGTGTCAAGCAAATAATAAATTATATGTCAAAGATAATTGGAAGACCTTTGCGCTGTTCTCCTTCCCTCTTTATTTTGGATTTGCCTGAAGCTTTTGGCCATTTGCCTAAGGGACATAAGGCCTGTGTAGGAAAATGAGTCTATTGGCTAGAAAATGTATACTTCAATATTGGAAGATCCCTGACCCTCCGAAGTTTTGGCATTGGCGAAACCAATTACATCAGTTGGCCATTTGGGAAGCTAGAGATGCTGGATTTACTAGAAAGCGAAAGATGTTGTTTCTACAAACCTGGGATTCATATTTGCAAGATTTACATCCTAAGGGCCGTAGTGCGGTTTTAAGTTGGGTCTCTTAATTGGGCTTTTATTTAATTAAATGAAAATAATACTGGTATGTTTTGATATGGTAGGGTAGAGAGTACCATTGGGTGGGGTGGGGAGGGTGTGGAGAGGGGTGGTAGAGGTTATTGAAAGGTTCAAACACATAGTCACATATAGATAAAGTGGGGGTTTATTGAAAATGAAATATGTTTATTTTATTATGTATATTATTTTATTTTATTATATTTGATGCATTATTCTTGTAATCAGTGCCTTGATGTTATATTTGTTGTATTTGATGATGTTTGCATCTAAAACATATAATCTTAAATCCTAAGGCTCTCTGTACTAGTCTAAAATATTTCTAGTAGCTTAAGGTTTAATTAATTAATCAGCTCAATAATAAGATGTAGACAGTAGTCCAGCAGCAAGAGGGCTGCTCTCCAGTCTTTTGCACTAAATGTCACATGTAGGATTTTCTCCCAGTTGGCGATAAGTTATATATGTGTGCTCACTGCTAAGAGCTCTAGCTCTCAGAAAATGAGTACATTCTCTTGAGGCTAGAGTAGCAGACTTGGAGGAGCTGAGGGAGACAAAGGAGATCAACAGGGATATTATAGAGAAGTCCCACCTCCAGTCTGGTAGCCCCTGTGCTGCCTTGGAGGAGAGAGGTCTCCTAGAAGGAGAACATCCCCTTGGTGAATTAGGAAATAATCCTGTAGCAAGGACCTGCCCACCAGGGGATGCAATATCTTCTCACACCGAGGATGTATCTTTAGGGGCTTCTGCCCAGGAGGGAAGGGTTAGGGCAGCTGTTGTAGTTGGTGATTCGATCATTAGGCATGTACTGTAGATAGCTGAGTGGCTGGTGGGCATGAGAATCGCCTGATCACTTGCCTGCCTGGTGCCAAGGTGGTGGACCTCACTTAGATATGATTTTAGATAGTGCTGGGGAGAGTCCAGCGGTCTTGGTACACATAGGTACCAATGACATAGAAAAATATGGGAGGGAAGTTCTGGAAGCCAAATTTGAGCTCTTAGGTAGAAAGCTGAAATCCAGATCCTCCAGGGTAGCATTTTCAGAAATATTCCCAGTTCCATGCACAAGACCCAAGAGGCAGACATAGTTCCAAAGTCTCAATGGGTGGTTGAGACGATGGTGCAGGAATGAATGATTTAGATTTGTTAGGAACTGGGCAACCTTCTGGGAAAGGGGGAGCTTGTTCCGAAAAGATGGAGTCCACCTTAACCGGGATGGAACCAGGCTGCTGATACTAATGTTTAAGAAGGAGATAGAGCAGCTTTTAAACTGAGATGTGGGGGAAAGCCAACAGTCACCCAGGAGCGGATGGTTCAGTGTGAGGTATCTTTGAAGAATACTACTGAAACAGGATATTTAGGGAGTCCCAGTAGAGAGGTTTCAATAATGGTGAAAGAAAGCCAGGAGGTTTTAAGAAGAAGGCAGAGTAAAAGACTCAAATTTTCCCTGTCTTCTCAGCAGCCTGTAGTTACAAGGAAAAAACACAATTTGATGTGTCTGTATACAAATGCTAGAAGCCTAAAAAATTATATAAGAGAGTATATAGCACTGAATGATGAGGCAGATATAATAGGCATCAAACTGGAGAGGGGAGGGGGAGTTGCGCTATATCTTAAAGAGGGAATTGGATCAAATCAAATAAACATTCTGCATGACATAGATAGCAGTGTGGAATCCATATGGATAGAAATTCCATGTGTGAAAATAAGGAATATAAAGGTAGGGTTATACTACTGTCCCCCTGGACAAAATGAGCAGACAGATGAAGAAATGCTTTCCGTGATTAGAAAAGCTAGAGAAAGTCTTTCTTCTCCCTTCCCCCCCCTTTTCTTTTACTCATCTACTTATTTGTCTATCTACTTACTCATTCATTTGTTTATTTATTTATTTTATTTTCTCTTTCTCTCTCACACTTATTTCTCTCTCTCCCTTTATTTTGCCTGGAACGTGCTTGTTTAGGTAGTTAGGATACAGTTTGTTGTATTAGATATGCTATGAAGAAAATTTCTTAAGGAATGGAATGGAATGGAATGTTCTGCATTTCATTTTCTGTATTTCTTGATTCCATTCATTGGCATATCTTTTGTTTTCCACTATTATGGATTGTTTTATTCCATACTTTGTAATTTTGTAAAAATTCAATAAATAAACATTGACTAAAAAAAAAAAAAAAAAAAAAAAAAGAAAAGCTAGAGAATTAGGCAACAGTATAATAATGGGTGATTTCAATTACTATAGTAAATTGAGAAGCAAATATCTTCAATCAAATATATAGGGAATGTAATATCTGCTAGACACTTAATTCAGCCCAGCCCGATTACTAACCCCTTCAGCAAGTAAATAGAGGAGCACCCATAGATGTTGGAGAAAAAAGGAACCTCAGTTAAAGGGCTTCATGGGTCCTCAAAAAAATACTCCAATAGGTGCTGCAATTCCAAAACACACAAGTTTAAAGTTTTACTTTGCTATAGTCCAGTAATCAATAATTTAATCAGGGTAGAAACATAGCTGATTGAAATAATTCTCAAAATTGTGCTGCCGATACAAGCATAACTGAGCACCAGCACTGCAAATTTCAAAAGCACAATGGGTACTTAGCTTCGCACAGAGGGCAAACAGAATGATAGGAATGATTAAGAAGGGGATCACAAACTGATCGGAGAAGGTTATCATGCCGCTGTACTGGGCCATGGTACACCCCCACCTGGAATACTGCATCCAGCACTGGTCACCGCACATGAAGGACACAGTACTACTCGAAAGGGTCCAGCGAAGAGCGACTAAAATGGTTAAGGGGCTGGAGGAGTTGCAGTGAAAAATTAGAGAAACTGGGCCTCTTCTCCCTTGAAAAGAGGAGACCGAGAGGGGACATGATTGAAACATTCAAAATAATGAAGGGAATAGACTTAGTAGATAAAGACAGGTTGTCCACCCTCTCCAAGGAAGAGAGAACGAGAGGGCACTCTCTAAAGTTAAAAGGGGATAGATTCCGTACAAACGTAAGGAAGTTCTTCTTCACCCAGAGAGTGGTGGAAAACTGAAACACTCTTCTGGAGTCTGCCATAGGGGAAAACACCCTCCAGGGACTCAAGACAAAGTAGATAAAGACAGACTGTTCACCCTCTCCAAGGTAGGGAGAATGAGAGGGCACTCTCTAAAGTTGAAAGGGGATAGATTCCGTACAAACGTAAGGAAGTTCTTCTTCACCCAGAGAGTGGTGGAAAACTGAAACACTCTTCTGGAGTCTGCCATAGGGGAAAACACCCTCCAGGGACTCAAGACAAAGTAGATAAAGACAGACTGTTCACCCTCTCCAAGGTAGGGAGAATGAGAGGGCACTCTCTAAAGTTGAAAGGGGATAGATTCCGTACAAACGTAAGGAAGTTCTTCTTCACCCAGAGAGTGGTGGAAAACTGAAACGCTCTTCCGGAGGC
Organism: Geotrypetes seraphini; assembly: GCF_902459505.1. Taxonomy (NCBI): domain Eukaryota; kingdom Metazoa; phylum Chordata; class Amphibia; order Gymnophiona; family Dermophiidae; genus Geotrypetes; species Geotrypetes seraphini. Next base: position 29,643,161 of record NC_047098.1, read on the forward strand.
TATCGTAGGGGAAAACACCCTCCAGGGATTCAAGACAAAATTAGACAAGTTCCTGCTAAACCGGAATGTACACAGGTAAGGCTAGACTCGGGGCACTGGTCTTTGACCTAAGGGCCGCCGCGGGAGCGGACTGCTGGGCACGATGGACCACTGGTCTGAACCAGCAGCAGCAGTTCTTATGTTCTGTGTATCTCCTCCTATTCTGTGCAGCCAGTCCCCTCCGAAACCCAACAGGGAATCCCCGTTTCGCTGTGTCAGGAGTAAAGATAGAAACCATAACCAGCGCTAATGTAATGTTCTGTTGTAATGCCTTCCTTTGATTTTTTTTGCAATCCTCTAAAGTGTTCTCCATTACTTACTGTAAGTCGCTTTGAACCTTTGTAGGCATAGCGCAATGCACAAATAACAGTTTAGATTAGATTGTATAAAAACATAAGAATTGCCATACTGGGACAGACCTAAGGTCCATCAAATCCAGTATCCTGTTTCCAACAGTGGCCAATCCAGGTCCCAAGTAATAAAAACAGATTTTATGTTACTTATTCTAGGAATAAACAGTGGAATTCGTCAAGCCATCGCATGTCAATAATGGCCTATGGATTTCTCTTTTATGAAATTATCCAAACCTTTTTTAAACCCCGCTAAGCCACCAGATTCTCCAGCAACGAATTCCAGAGTTTAATTATACATTGAGTGAAGAGATATTTTCTCCGGTTTGTTTTAAATCTACTATTTAGTAGCTTCATCCCATGCCCCCCTAGTCCTAATATTTTTGCAAAGAGTGAACAAGCGATTCACATCTACTCTTTCCACTCCATTCTGTATTTTATAGACCTCTATCATACCACCCCTGAGCCATCACTTAAGAACATAAGAAGTTGCCTCCGCTGAGGCAGACCAGAGGTCCATCTTGCCCAGCGGTCCGCTCCCACGGTGGCCCATCAGGCCTAATTGCCTGAACAGTGTCCCTGACTAATTTTGTAACTGCCTCTAATCCTCTGATCCTATCCCTATAACCTACCTCTACTCCTATCTGTACCCCTCAATCCCTTTGTCTTCCAGGTACCTATCCAAACCTTCTTTGAAGCCCTGTAGCGTGCTCCTGCTTATCACATCTTCCTGTAGCGCGTTCCATGTATCCACCACCCTCTGGGTGAAAAAGAACTTCCTGGCGTTTTGTTCTAAACCTTCCCCCTTTCAGAACAAACCCATTTTGAATATATGACAAATTGTATTCCACCAAAATGTATAATTAAGGTTACTATGATTCTTCCAGTTATTGGTTATATGCTGAATGGCAACCCCTGTCATGACTAGTAAAAGCTTGTTATTTTCTGGTGAAATTTGACTTTTTTTTCTCATCATCATTCCAAACAACACTGTATCATATGATATTGCTACATGATTTTCCATCAATTTATTAATTTGTGGCCAAATTGCATTCCAAAAACTTTTAATGTAGGGACAATGATACAGTAAATGATCCAACGTCCCAGGTTCCAGATTACAGTGTATGTTTTTGTGTTTTTGCACATTTTTCACAAAACTCACAATGAGTCCAGGGATGTTACTCTGTGACTAACCCTGTTGGGTTACACTCTTTCATCTCTATATTACAGGCTGGTCCTGATGATGAGTTGAGTAAACCGAGGATTTATCATCACACATTTTTAATGTATTAATATATATCAATTACAACATGATTATTTAATATGGTTTACATCTTTGATAGTGATCTCCCAGTGTATTTGTTATTAGGATGAATTTTTCTAGTTCTGCTATTCTATGTGCCATATTTACCATATTATGTTTGCCACATTGTCTACCTTGCTTCAATCTCTCATGCCATGTCTGCCACACAGTGTTTGCTTTTCCATGTCTTCTATGCTGTGTTTCATCACGCATGCCTGCCTTACCAATTTTGCCAAGTCATGTCATTCTATGTTACCCAGGCTTAGTAATACTAGGCTCACTATACCTAACGCGACCATATGTCCTGTTTTGAACGGGATTATCCCGTTTTTAGGTAGCCTATCCCATTGTCCCCAAGCCCAGTTGCGGGACGCCAAAATGTTCCGTTTTCAGGGGGGGCTCGCAAACACTTTTCGCTGTTTACCATCTCCTGTTTTTCTCCTGCGCGCGCTGCCCCGCTCCCTCACCTCTAATTGGGCAGCGCTGCCGTCGCTGGCTTCCCATTGGCTCTGCCCATGCACTGCTTATCTGGCAAGGGTGAGGGTGTCCTGTTTTGAGGAAAAATATAAATAGTCACGTTAACTATACCGGCTCTGTCATATTATGTTTTACCATACTTTGTTAACTATGTTTTTGCCATCCCTGTCAGACAATGTTTACCATGCTTTCTCCCGCCATACTATGTCTGAGTGTGGCGCAGCCTCGGCACCCTGGGATTGTGGGTTCTGACACACACTGCTCTTCGAGAGCTTTGACGGGTTGCTTGGTCTCCCACTACCCCAGATATATTAGATTGTGAGCCCACTGGGACAGACAGGGAAAAATGTTTGAATACCTGAATTAATTCATGTAAACCGTTCTGAGCTCCCCTGAGAGAGAACATTATAGAAAATTGAATTGAACTGACTAAATAAAAATTGTTCCTTTACTGCTGCTTGGCTCATTCACGGTTTCAATGTCTTAGCCCAAGGTCATTTTTGGCGACAGGTGAAAGGCTCCTGAGGAAGGGATACTTACCCGAAACTAGGCTTTGTAGAGCCTGAAGGAATTTTCTTCACAGTTGGGCCTTATCTGAGTGCCTCCTTAAAAAGGATCAAACATTGAAAAAACTCTAAGATGAACTATGGGGGCACTTTTTGAGCTAAGTACTACTTTTGATTCCGTTTTTGAGTACAGTTTATTGGAGATATACTTATATATATAAAAATTTCACTCGAGAGCACTTTTGTGTTAATTTCACTACACACACGTGTATACCTATGATGGTGTGGGCGTGGCTTGGAAAATAGCCTGCCGATTGATTTAAGCCTGGACTTCAGCCTTGTGCAGTCATCTCTATAGCTTAACAATCACACCGAGGGATACACAACACTATTTAAATTATTTAAATGAAGTAGTTTATATTGCTACATATTTTATTGTTTTATATCTCCCATTTGCCTCAACCTTCTTCAAGTACATAAGAACATAAGAAGTTGCCTCCACTGGGTCAGACCGAGGTCCATCTCGCTCAGTGGTCCGCTCCCGCGGTGGCCCATCAGGTCTGCGACCTGTGAAGTGGTTTCTGACCACTTCTATAACCTACCTCAAGTTCTATCTGTACCCCTCTATCCCTTTATCCTCCAGGAACCTATCCAAACCCTTCTTGAACCCCTGTACAGAGTTCTGGCCTATCACATCCTCCGGAAGCGTGTTCCATGTGTCCACCACCCTCTGGATAAAAAAGAACTTCCTAGCATTTGTTCTAAACCTGTCCCCTTTCAATTTCTCCGAGTGACCCCTAGTGCTTGTGGCTCCCCACAGTTTAAAGAATCTGTCCTTATTCACTTTCTCTATGCCCTTAAGGATTTTGAAGGTTTCTATCATGTCCCCTCTAAGTCTCCTCTTCTCCAGGGAGAACAGCCCCAGCATTTTTAACCTGTCATACCTTTTATCAGTTTAGTCTGCACTCCCTTGAGTACCACCATGTCCTTTTTGAGGTACGGCGACCAGTATTGAACACAGTACTCCAGGTGTGGGCGCACCATTGCGCGATACAGCGGCATAATGACTTCCTTCGTCCGGGTTGTGATACCCTTTTTGATGATGCCCAGCATTCTGTTTGCTTTCTTTGAGGCTGTCGCACATTGCGCCGATGGTTTCAGTGATGTGTCGACCATCATCCCCAGGTCCCTTTCGAGGTTACTCACCCCTAGCAGTGTTCCCCCCATTTTGTAGCTGAACATCGGGTTCTTTTTCCCTACATGCATGACCTTGCATTTCTCTACGTTAAAACTCATTTGCCACTTTTTTGCCCAGTCTTCCAGTCTCGTTAGGTCCCTTTGCAGGTCTTCACAGTCTTCCGTGTTTTTAACCCTGCTGCAGAGTTTGGTGTCATCAGCAAATTTGATAACCTCACATTTTGTCCCTGTCTCCAGATCGTTAATAAATATATTGAACAGTAGAGGTCCCAGCACCGACCCCTGCGGAACTCCGCTCGTGACCCTTTGCCAATCTGAGTATTGGCCCTTTACTCCAACCCTCTGTTTCCTGCCTGCCAACCAGTGTTTGATCCATCGGTATATATCCCCTTGCACCCCGTGGTTCCACAGCTTTTTAAGTAGCCGTTCGTGAGGTACCTTGTCGAAGGCTTTTTGGAAGTCAAGGTAAATGATGTCTATAGATTCCCCCTTATCCATCTGGCTGTTTATTCCCTCAAAGAAGTACAGCAAGTTCGTGAGGCATGACCTTCCCTTGCAGAATCCATGCTGGCTCGCCTTCAATTGTCCATTGTTTTCTATGTGTTCGCAGATTGTGTCCTTTACCATTGCTTCCATCATCTTTCCTGGAACCGAGGTCAAGCTCACAGGCTTGTAGTTTCCCAGGTCACCCCTTGATCCCTTCTTAAAGATGGGCGTGACATTTGCTATTTTTCAGTCCTCTGGGATCTCCCCATTTTTTAGGGAGATGTTACATATTTGGCGAAGTGTCTCTGCTATTTCGTTTCTCAGTTCTTTTAGTACCCTTGGGTGGATGCCGTCCGGGCCTGGTGATTTGTCGTTCTTTAGTCTGTCTATCTGTCTGAGGACATCCTCTTTGCTTACCTCTAGTTGTACCAGCCTTTCGTCGTGTTCTCCGTTTATAATCACCTCGGGTTCTGGGATATTGGATGTGTCCTCTCTGGTGAAGACTGACGAGAAGAATTTGTTTAACCTTTCAGCTATCTCTTTTTCCTCCTTTATCGCTCCTTTCCTGTCTCCGTCGTCCAGTGGTCCCACTTCCTCTCTGGCTGGTTGTTTCCCTTTCACATACCTGAAGAAGGGTTTGAAATTTCTTGCTTCTCCTGCCAGTCTTTCCTCATATTCTCTCTTTGCTTTCCTGACCTCTCGATGACATTCTTTCTGGTGTCTTTTGTGCTCTTCCTGGTTTTCCTTTGTTGGTTCCTTTTTCCATTTCTTGAAGGATGATTTCTTGTCGCTTATCGCCTTTTTAACTGCAGTTTTATCCATGCTGGGTTTCTAGTTCGATTTTTTTTGCACCCTTTCCTAAACCTTGGGACGCACAGGTCTTGTGCCTCGAGCACTGTGCCTTTAAGCAGTGCCCAGGCTTCCTTTACGGTCTTCACCTTCCCTGAGCTGTTTCTGAGCTTTTTTCCTACCATTTTCCTCATGTCCTTGTAGTTTCCTTTTCTGAAGTTGAGTGCTGTCGTTGTGGTTCTTTTCACCTTTGATGTTCCCATGTTTAATTTGTACTGAATCATGTTGTGATCGCTGTTCCCTAATGGTGCTAGTACCACCACTTCCTTTGCGGGTCCCTCTAGCCCGTTGAGGATTAGGTCTAGAGTGGCATCCCCTCGCATTGGTTCCGTGACCAGCTGCTCCATGAAACAGTCCCTTATCGCCTCTAGGAATTTAGTTTCTCTCGTGCAATTTGAGTGCCCAATGTCCCAGTCTATTCCCGGATAGTTGAAATCCCCCATAACCACCACCCTTCCACTTTTGCACACCTGCCTCAGTTCGGCCTCCAGGTCCAGGTCGTTTGCTTCTGGCTGTCCTGGTGGTCGATAGTACAGTCCCAATTTGATGTCAGCTCCTTCCCCTCCTGTCAGCTTAACCCATAGTGACTCCAGACTGTCTGCCCTTATTGTTGTTTCTGTTCTGGATGAAGGAATGGAGTCCTTTATATACAGTGCTATTCCTCCCCCCTTCTTGTGTGCCCTGTCCCTCCTGTAGAGTTTGTACCCTGGTAGGGCCACATCCCATTTGTTGTCCTCTGACCACCATGTCTCTGTGATTCCTATTATGTCTAGGTCCTTATTTCCGGCTATAACTTCTAGCTCCCCCATTTTAGTCCTTAGGCTCCTAGCATTTGTATATAGGCAATTTAAGTCCCAGTTTGTTACCTTTTCTTTTGGATCTACTCTTGATTTGTTGCTCCTGCTGGTCTCCTCACGTGCTACCTCCTGTGGTGTGTCTATCCCGTCCTCTGCCCACTTCTTTGTTCTTTGATAGCTCTCTGGTTCCGGCTGTTTCCTCCTTGTCTTGCTCATTAGCTCTAATTGCCTCTCGGGTCCCTGTGCTGCATCTTTGGGTTTATGTCCATAAAGTGTCCATTTTGTCTCTAGTCCACTATCACCATTTCCTGTTTCAGTATCCTTGCTTGATACTGTGGTCCGATGTGTTGAGGTCAGATCGACTATCGGCTTTCCCCTTGTTATCAGTTTAAAGTCATGTCTATGCAGGTCTGGATGTTACGTGCCAGCATCCTCGTCCCAGCCGTGTTCAAATGCAGTCTGTCTCTCCTGTAGAGCTTGTTTTTCCTCAGGAAGGTTGACCAGTTCCGTACAAAGAGGAAACCCTCCTCGTCACACCATCGCCTCAGCCATCCATTTGTTGCTTGCAGCTCGGTCTGCCCTTGGTACTGCCCTAACCCTAACCCTTGCATCTGCCCTTGGTACTGGCAGGATCTCTGAAAAGGCTATCTTCCCTGTCCTCAGCTTCAGCTTCCTCCCCAGGATCTTAAACTGCTCGGTCAGTGTAGTCATGTTGAAATTCCTTCTGCTGACGTCATTTGTTCCGACGTGGATTATCACTGCTGTGTCCTCTGTCTCAGCTCCCTCCATAATTCTCTCAATTCTGTCGGAGATGTCCTTTGTCCTCGCCCCTGGGAGACATGTCACTAGGCGATCCGCTCTGCCTCCTGCTATGTGACTGTCCACCTCTCTCAGGATTGAGTCTCCCACCACGATAGCAGATTTTCCTCTCCTCAGCTTCCTCCTGGGTCTCAGGTCTGTGTCGATGATTGGGTCCTCCAATCCTTCCTTCTCCTGGTTGGTTCCTCCGCAAGGTTCCTCTACCTCGGCTCCTGGTGGCTCCTGGCGGGTCCTGTCCTCCATCAGTTTGTTCCCTTCTAAAGAGCGGGTGATCCTGTGTTTCTACCATCTTGCAGGCCTCCTCGATGAATCTTTCGAGCTCTCTGACCTGTTCGTTGATGTGGTTTTCTCTGGTGGTGTCCTCAGTCGGTTCAGATTCCCCTTGGGTCCTCTATGGAGCGGAGTCCCTCTAGCTCCTGTACTTTGATCTGCAGTCTCCCGACCTCCTTTTTTAGGCTAGCCAGTTCCTGACATCGACTGCATATGTAGGCCTGCCTCCCGGAAGGGAGGTAGTCATACATGTGACAATCAATGCAGTATACTGGAAAGCTTCGCTGACCTTCTGCTGCCTCCATTATTCCTTCCTTGTGATTAAAGTTGGTGCGCTGGAGTGTGCCCGACGTGTGTCTAGGTGGAGAAGTAGAGAGAGAAGAAATAATGAGTATAGAAGAAAGGGTATATACATATATACATATATATATATATATATATATATATATATATATATATATATATATATATATATACAGTGGTGCCTCGCACAGCGAACGCTGCGCACAACGAACTTTATGTCTTGATTCGTACAACGGACTTCGTTTCACACAACGAAGTCCGGGGTTCCTGCGGGGTTGGATCGCAGCGGGGTTGGTCGAGCCGCGAGGGTAGTCTCCTTCTCCTTACCTGCCCTGTCGCAGCACACAGCCGAACGGAAATCTTCCCGATGTCAGCGCTGACGTCGGAGGGAGGGCTTAAGCAAAGCCCTCCCTTCCTCCGACGTCAGCGCTGACATCAGGAAGACTTCCGTTCGGCTGTGTGCGGCTGCGGCAGGGCAGGTAGGAAGAAGGCAATGGCGAACGAAAGAGGGGGGAGGGGGCGGTCCGCCCCGAAGAATGTGCACAGCTGGTCAGGTCCCCCGATCGACCGACAACAGGCCCGGCCGACAAACCTCCCTGCCCTGTAGCCGCGAATCTAAATTACCTCTTACAGCAGCTTCAATAATCCAGCTGCTGTAAGAAGGTAATTTAGATTCGCGGCTACAGGACAGGGAGATTTGTCCGACCGGGCCTGTTCTGTTGTCGGTCGGGTGCAAAAGCGCCACAAAGGTGGAGGCAGGGAGGGAGGAAAGGTGGAGTGGAGAAAGCACATGTTGGAGCAGGGGATGAGAGGGAGGGAGAGAAGGGGAAATATTGGACAAGGGCAGAAGGGATGCTAAATCATAGGGTGACAGGCAGAGAGAACAACAGGAAAAAGAGTGGAAGCAATCTTGAACCCTGAGGGTGAGGGCAGAGAGAGGTGGTGAGATGATTGATCATGGGGAGAGGGACAAAAGGGAATAGAGATGGGATAGGAAGATAGTGGAAGTAAAAGGACAGGGAGATGTATGTTTTTAGATGTATCTAAATAAAAATAATAACAAAAAATTTATCTTTTTTATGTCATCTTAGCATATTTTATGCTGCAGAACGAATTATTTTTTTTTACATGTATTCCTATGGGAAAACGCGTTTCACATAACGAACGTTTCACATAACAAACTTGCTCCTGGAACCAATTAAGTTCGTTGTGTGAGGCACCACTGTATATATATATTTTTTTTTTTTTTTTTTTTTAATTTAAGAAGATTGAAGATTGAATTGAATTTGCTGCTGAGCAGCCTGGACTCCTGGCTCCTTCTCTCGGCTCCTTCGCTCGGCTCCTTCGCAAAGGCGCCCTCGCTAAGGCGAGCGCCTTTGCTGCTCGCCTTCGCTGCGCACCGAACGGCCGCGTGCCGTTGGCTCGCCCCCTTTTAAGGGGGAGTCTGGGCTTGCCGACGCTGCTGTGATGCTGGGGGGTGGGCGGAGCTTCCTCTCGCCGCTACCCCACGCTGTCCGCCTGCCTTCCGACTTGCCTGCCCTCTCCCACGCTGCTCCTCTCTCCTCGCTTCCCGGTGCCTACAACCACCCGCATCAGCTAGCTAAAGGAAAGAAAAGAAAATAAAGAAGCTTCCCAGGCTCTGCTATTTCCTCCCTTTTAAGGGGGAGTCTGGGCTTGCCGACGCTGCTGTGATGCTGGGGGGTGGGCGGAGCTTCCTCTCGCCGCTATCCCACGCTGTCCGCCTGCCTTCCGACTTGCCTGCCCTCTCCCACGCTGCTCCTCTCTCCTCGCTTCCCGGTGCCTACAACCACCCGCACCAGCTAGCTAAAGGAAAGAAAAGAAAATAAAGAAGCTTCCCAGGCTCTGCTATTTCCTCCCTTTTAAGGGGGAGTCTGGGCTTGCCGACGCTGCTGTGACGCTGGGGGGTGGGCGGAGCTTCCTCTCGCCGCTACCCCACGCTGTCCGCCTGCCTTCCGACTTGCCTGCCCTCTCCCAAGCTGCTCCTCTCTCCGCTCGCTTCCCGGTGCCTACAACCACCCGTACCAGCTAGCTAAAGGAAAGCAGTGATCTCAAACTCACGGCCCGGGGGCCACATGCAGCCTCCCAGGCTGGGCAACATTATCACACACTCCTCATCCTACCTAAGTTTCAGAAAATTAGTAAAAACAAACTTGTTTAACCGATTTGTAACCTAAGACCTCTTAAGCCTTAGCTTTTCAATACTCTAACCAAATTGTTTCCCAAGATCTCTTATGCCTTACCTCTGTATCTTGATGACTTTAAATTGTACCTATATTCGCTGATTGTCCAGCTCTTCTTTGTTGTAAACCACCTCGAACTACTACGACTTTGGCGGTATATAAGAATAAAATTATTATTATTATTTTGAGACCCTCGGTATGTTTATCATAATCACAAAAGTAAAATAAAACAGTTCCTTGATCATATGTCTCTTTAGCTATAAATGATAATATTATTATTAAGACTTAGCCAAAAGGAAAGATTTATAAACTATAAAGAGTTTTTACCTCATGCAAATTGTCATTTCGTTAATAAGACATTAACTATTTTTTCTGAGGCCCTCCAAGTGCCTACAAATCCAAAATGTGGCCCTGCAAATGGGGTTTGAGTTTGATACCACTGATATAGAGGGTTGTTATGTGAGGTACTTGATTGGGTATTTAATAATTAATTTACTAAAATAAAAGCATTGCAATGTTCTTTGTGCGATGTTTGAACAATGTCTTAAAACCAGTAAAGAAAAATAAGGGTATTTAAGAATACTTACAATTTTATGGTTAGGTTTATTTCTCAGCCTTCCATTTACCTTAGAATACAGAACTGTACTATTGCATTTTATTTAATTTTTTTATAAATGCTGAAAAAGACCAAGAACCTTCTTGCTAAGTGTACAGTCTCATCCTTGCAGTTTTTCTTTAAGAAGGTTAGGCATGAGTAATATATAGAGAGAAGCTGAGAAGGGGCATTATCTGAAAGCATAATCATGGTAATAAAATCCTGGACTTATTCTTATGGCTGGCTAATTTGGACATTGTTGCTGTCATGGCAATGCAGTGTAATGAGTCCCATGATAGGTCTATAACCCAATCAGGCTATATAATATATTCAGGAAGGACAAGGCAAGCAGAAGAGGGGGAGGAATTGCACCTCATAGAGAAAAAACCCACCATGAAAGCATCTGATATGTAGGAGCTATTGGGAAGTGACATGACACGTTGGGTTAGCTTAGAAAGGGAGAATGGCACGTCTGTTTGTTCTGATGCCATTTACAGCCTTCTAGCTCATCCTGAATAGAGATTTAGTTAGGCATTCATAAAAGTACAATGAAGGGGGAGGTGCAAGCCAGATGTTGCTGGAAGCTTCCCATCTTAAAAAAAGAAAAATCCCACAAGTAGTGGAATCAAACTCCCTTCAAGAGGTGCCTTAAGCAACTGGCTATATAATTCATGAAGAAGAGGTAAGGGGACCTGGGCCTTACTTGCAAATGGGGATAGTGTTTGTGAGCCAGAATACAAACCCTATTCCTGGCTTGTGAAATTAGACTGTAGCTCAGTGTGTCAAAGGCAGAGAGGGGTTACACCCAGGACAAAGTTCTGAAAGTCAGTAATACTTCTATGATATGCCAGGACTTTAGAGAGGAATTGGCGGAGTAGGAGTTTAAGTGAAGAATATGAAGAATAATGTAAAGGAACCATTGTAAGAGTAATACATATATATTTATGGGGCCCTTTTACTAAAGGAGATTGGTAAACCCTAGCATGTGAAAAAGAGGCTACCATAAGCAAGGTCTATTAAATCTTAATTAGCACTTTAAAACATGAATGCACTGTTAGGCTACAATTAATGCACAGTATTACATCAGCCCCAAATACTTACCAGTAAACAGAACTGCAACAGAAGCTGTAAGACCTTCACTTCACTTAATATGGCATATCTGGAGTGGCTCAATTTTTGCCTTGCCACTCGCATGAGCACTGGGTTTTTCTCTGAGGTCACTTCCTGACCACATGACCTGGAAGTGATTCAGAGGGGAACCAGGCAGGAGAAGTTGCTCTGCTGGCGAAGATCTACAGAGGTACAAGTTGGGGGTGGCGCGAGCATGGCAGGGCAGGGTGGAGAGGTGCCAGTGCCCCCATCAAGACAGCACCCAGGGTGGTCAGCACCCCCCAACCCTCTTGCTACACCACTGCCCCCTTTCATTCTTCACTTACAAAACTCCTCTAAAAAATTATTGTAGAAAACATGTACTTAGCATGCACTAACAGGCAAAATACCACAAAACTAAGCATGACTCGAGCAGGGTCCCAGGGTTCGGCATAAGCCAGGATCAGCTGACAAGCAGGAAACACACCGTCTACCAGGAAATCAAACTGTTTGATTTCCTGGTAGACAGTTTGTTTCCTGCTTGTCAGCTGATCCCGGCTTGTGCCGAACCCTGGGTCCCTGCTCAAGTCATGCTTAGTTTACTGGTGAAGTTGTGATGTTGGTGAGCCTTGCAAATACAGCTCCTGAAGATGCCAGGTGACGAAACACAGTCTTGTGTTGAGCTGAATGCTTTATGAATTGAAAAACAGGACCATTATGAGGACAGAGAGGCCTGCCGGTTGTGTTTAAGAAACTGTGATTCTCATGTGCTAGACCAGGGGTGTCAAAGTCCCTCCTCGAGGGCCGCAATCCAGTCGGGTTTTCAGGATTTCCCCAATGAATATGCATGAGATCTAATAGCATACAATGAAAGCAGTGCATGCAAATAGATCTTATGCATATTCAATGGAGAAATCCTGAAAACCCGACTGGATTGTGGCCCTCGAGGAGGGACTTTGACACCCCTGTGCTAGACTGTTGTGCAACTCTCAGTTTGAAGCCTCTCTGACTAGATCAGTGGTTCCCAAACCCTGTCCTGGGGGACCCCCAGCCAGTTGGGTTTTCAAGATATCCCTAGTGAATATGCATGAGAGAGATTTGCATACCTGTTACTTCCATTATATGCAAATCTCTCTCATGCATATTCATTAGGGATATCTTGAAAACCCGACTGGCTGGGGGTCCCCCAGGACAGGGTTTGGGAACCACTGGACTAGATGATCATGAACTAATGAACTAATTAAAATCCAGTTTTGGATAAAAGTAATCACAATGACTGTAGTATGTGTGTGAAAGTTGGGAAGTGAGTGTGAGTTGATGGGGATTAAGTTCATTGACTAAATTAGTCTACCGTAACATTTATTAATAAAGTAAGTATTGGTAAGTTGTAAAAGTACTGTAATGAAATGAATTGTGGGAGATAATATTAAAATTGAATTAAGATAATACTTGTTTGTATTAAATATTTAATAGCTGGTTTTAAGAATTTGAGTTAATGAATATGCATGAGAAAAAATTGCATACAGTGGAGGTGACAGGCATGCAAATCTTCTCTATGCATATTCATTAGGGCTATCCTGAAAACCTGAGTGGTTGGTGGTCCTCCAGGACAGGGTTGGGGACCACTGCCTTACTTGATAACAGATTCTACTTCAGGAATTACCACCTAAGAAAAAAACCTGGGTGTTATTGTGGACATAATCACAACATTGAAATCTTCTGTTCAGTGTGTGGCAGTGGCGGAAAAGGATAGAAAATAAGACAGAAATATTATAAATGCCTCTGTATTGCTCCATGGTGCAACCTCATCTTGAGTATTTTGTACAGTTCTGGTTGCCATATCTCAAAAAATATATAGCAGAATTAGAAAATATTCAAAGAAGAGTGACCAAAAGGGATGCATATTTGGAAAGGCTTAGGAGATTTGGGCTCTTCAGCTTGGAGAGGAGGTAGCTGAGTGGGGATATGATAGAAATGTACAAAATCCAGAGTGGAGTAGAATGGTTTCAAAAAGTACAAAGACTAGGCGACACTCAACGAAGTTATATGGTAATGCTTTTTAAAATGGATGGGAGAATATATGATTTCACTCAATGAATAATTATGCTCTGGAACTCAATGTCAAATGATGTGGTAGCAGTAGTTAATGCAATTGGGTTTAAAAAAGGTTTGGACTATTCCTAGAGGAAAAGTCTATAATCTTGCTATTAAAATACACAGACAGAGGGAAAGTCATTGCTTATCCCTGGGATTGGTAACATGGAATCTTGGCACTCTTTGAGATTTTGTCCAGTACTTAAGATCTAGATTGACCACTGTTGGGAGAAGGACATTGGGCTAGACCAGGGGTAGGCAATTCCGGTCCTCAAGAGCCACAGGCAGGTCAGGTTTTCAGGATAGTGACAATAAATATGCATGAGATAGATTTGTATCTCAGGGAGGCAATGTATGCAAATCCACTCTTATTTATTGTGTATGTCCTGAAAACCTGACCTGTCTGTGGCTCTCGAGGACAGGAATTGCCTACCCCTGAGCTAGACGGATCATTGGTCTGACACAGTATATCTATTTCTCCTCAGTTTGCATATGCTTATCTGTGTGCATATGTTGTATTTGTGTTGCTTTAGGGGGACAGTGTCTTTAAAAGGCTTAGTTTTATGCTTTAAAGGACAAAAAGAAACCTTTCTGGATCGCCTCTTGATATCGTATTCTCCATTTAGGGCACTTCGATCAACACAACAACATTTATTAACTATTCTTTCTTTAAAAATAATAGGGACCAGGAGATCTACCATTTTCTCAGTTATAGCACCCCAGCTTTGGAATAATTTACCATTATTCTTGCGTAATGAACCTTCTTTAGAAAAATTCAAGCGTTCCTTAAAAAGTTTTCTTTATAAGGACACATTTGAAACATAAACAGCATAATTTACCAATCACTAAATCTTTTAGATCTTAATCAATCCTACGAGTAGGTCGCAAAATTATCCTTTCTATTTCTTTTCCTTTTTTTTTTTTCTTATGTGTCCCCACCAAATGTGTTCATTATGCCATTGTATAGATCCATGGTGAGGCCCCACCTGGAATACTGTGTGCAATTCTGGAGGCCGCATTATCGCAAGGATGTGCTGAGACTGGAGTCGGTGCAAAGAATGGCCACCCGGATGGTCTCGGGACTCAAGGATCTACCATACGAAAAACGGCTTGACAAATTACAGCTATACTCGCTCGAGGAGCGCAGAGAGAGGGGGGACATGATCGAGACGTTCAAGTATCTTACGGGCCGCATCGAGGCGGAGGAAGATATCTTCTTTTTCAAGGGTCCCACGACAACAAGAGGGCATCCGTTGAAAATCAGGGGCGGGAAACTACGAGGTGACACCAGGAAATTCTTTTTCACTGAAAGAGTGGTTGATCACTGGAATAGTCTTCCACTACAGGTGATTGAGGCCAGCAGCGTGCCTGATTTTAAGGCCAAATGGGATCGGCACATGGGATCTATTCACAGGGCAAAGGTAAGGGATGGGACATTAAGGTGGGCAGACTAGATGGGCCGTGGGCCCTTATCTGCCGTCTATTTCTATGTTTCTATGTTTCCCTAAATGTTTCTTTTCTTTCTCTAAAGATTGTAGTTCATCCCCCTTGCCTTCTGTACCAGTTATATATTAGAATGTATATAATTTGTATTAGAACATTTTTAATTTTTATTCAATGTTGTGTTTTGTCCTCTTTTTAAAAAAATGTTATACGCATTGAAATATGATACTACGTAGATAACAAATCTTAATAAAACTTGAAACTTGTTTGTAAAAGTCTTCCTGTATAGAATAATATACTGTATATAAAAAAAATATCATAGGTGATTAATAAAGTATAAAAATTGATTTTTTTAAAGGAGAAAATCAGTAGAGGGAACTCAGTGCTAGGTGAAGTATCCCTGCAGAACCTCCTGAATCAAACCCTTTATGTCAAAAAGTCACGGGTCCGCTGCTACATCATAAGAACATAAGCAATGCCTCCACTGGGTCAGACCCGAGGTCCATCGTGCCCAGCAGTCCACTCACGTGACGGCCCAACAGGTCCAGAACCTGTGCAGTAGCCTTCTATCTATACCCCTCTATCCCTTTTTCCAGCAGGAAATTGTCCAATCCTTTCTTGAACTCCAGTACCGTACTCTGTCCTATTACGTCCTCTGGAAGCGCATTCCAGGTGTCCACCACACGCTGGGTAAAGAAAAACTTCCTAGCATTCGTTCTGAATCTGTCTCCTTCCAACTTTTCCGAATGCCCTCTTGTTCTTTTATGTTTTGAAAGTTTGAAGAATCTGTCCCTGTCTACTCTTTCTATCATTATTCTCCGTAAGCATTTTTTTTTTTTTTTTAAATACTATATTTACTTTACAAAGGCACATTTAGTAAAGGAGGGTGACTACAAATAATCTTGTTCGACCAAGACGACCTTTTTTTTTTTTTAATGCAAAATCATTGAAGCTGAAAACCCAATCAAAGTTCAACACTTGCGCTGTGCCATTTTCACAAAACAGTTGCAGGAATCGCATAGGGGCCCCTTTAACTAAGCTGCGCTAGCGTTTTTTAGCGCACGCTGCAGATTAACACACGCAAATCCCCGCGCTAGGCGTAAAAACTAACGCCAGCTCAATGGAGGCGTTGGCATCTAGGGCGCGCGGCACTGCAGCGCACGCTAAGCGTGCACTAAAACCGCTAGTGCAGCTTAGTCAAAGGAGCCCTTTGCTTTTCCGAGGTGGTCTAGAAACTACCCGACCAGAGTGCTTCATCAGGGGTAGACCCCAGTTCCGCTGTCAAAAAACATCAGCTTTCATGATTGATGAATTAACAATGTGACCCGCAGTTTTGTTAATCTTATTAAGGGAGGGGGGGGGGGCATTGTTAATTCATCAATCATGAAAACTGATGTTCTTTGATGAAGAAATGAAACGGAGCACTCTAGACCACATCGGAAAAGCGAAGCGATTCCTGCAACTGTTTTGTGAAAATGGCACATCACAAGTGTTGAACTTTGATTGGATTTTCAGCTTCAATTATTTTGCATTAAAAAAAAAAAAAAAAGTCTTCCTGGTTCTTCCTGGTCGAACAAGATTATTTGTAGTCCCCCTCCTTTACAAAATGTGCCTTTGTAAAGTAAATATAGAGTGGTACCTTGGATTACGAGCATAATCCGTTCCAGGAGCATGCTCGTAATCCAAAATGCTCATATATCAAAGCAAGTTTCCCCATAGGAAATAATGGAAACTCGCTTTGATAGGTTCCCACCCCAAACCTTCCCCCCCCCTCCGAGGCCAGCAGCGCTGCTCCCCCCCCACGAGAACCGGCATTGCTCCCCCCGAAGGCCCCCCCCGCAATCCGGCACCCCCCCGCCGCCATCGGGCACCCCCCGCCGCCACCTGCGATCCCCCAACCTACCCGAACCCTCTTCTTACTTCCAGTGTAGCCTCCACATCGGCACCAGCATGTTCTGTGCCCGAAAATCTGCTTCCTGTGCCGGGCCTTGAACGTTGAACGTTGAACGTGAACTCTCAGGCCTTGAGCATGCTCAAGGCCCGGCACAGGAAGCAGATTTTCGGGCACAGAACATGCTGGTGCCGATGTGGAGGCTACACTGGAAGTAAGAAGAGGGTTCGGGTAGGTTGGGGGATCTCAGGTGGTGGCGGGGGGTGCCCGATGGCGGCGGGGGTGGTGCCGGATCGCGGGGGGGGGGGCGCTCGTACAGCGAGGCAAGCTCGGTTTACGAGGCACCAAATTTGCGAATGTTTTGCTCGTCTTGCAAAACACTCGCAAACTGATGCACTCGTAAACCGAGGTACCACTGTATTAAAAAAAAAAAAAAAAAAAATGCTTACGGAGAATAATGATACTGAGAAAGGAAATAGCGGAAACACTCCAGCAAATATGTAATCTATCATTGAAAACTGGGGAGATCCCGGAGGACTGGAAAATAGCAAATGTCACGCCTATCTTTAAGAAAGGATCAAGAGGAGACCCGGGAAACTACAGGCCGGTGAGCTTGACTTCGGTTCCGGGTAAGATGATGGAAACACTTATTAAGGACAGCATCTGCGAGCACATGAAAAAAAATGGGCAGCTGAGGGAGAGCCAACATGGCTTCTGCAAGGGAAGGTCTTGCCTCACAAACTTACTACATTTCTTTGAGGGAATAAACAGCCAGATAGACAAAGGGGAACCCATAGACATAATTTACCTCGACTTCCAAAAAGCTTTCGACAAGGTACCCCACGAACGGCTGCTTAGGAAGCTGTGGAACCACGGAGTGGAGGGGGATGTATACCGATGGATTAAACACTGGTTGGCGGGCAGAAAACAGAGGGTTGGAGTGAAGGGCAAATACTCAGACTGGCAACGGGTCACGAGCGGAGTTCCGCAGGGGTCGGTGTTGGGACCGCTCCTGTTCAATATATTTATAGACGATCTGGAGACAGGGACGAAATGTGAGGTTATCAAATTTGCAGATGACACCAAACTCTGCAGCAGGGTTAGAAACACGGAAAACTGTGAAAACCTGCAAAGAGACCTAACGAAGCTGGAAGAGTGGGCCAAAAAGTGGCAGATGCGTTTTAATATAGAGAAATGCAAGGTCATGCATGTTGGGAAAAAGAACCCGATGTTCAGCTATACAATGGGGGGAACATTGCTAGATGTAAGTACCCTTGAAAGAGACCTGTGTGTGCTGGTGGATACAACAATGAAAGCATCAGCACAATGCGCGACAGCCTCAAAGAAAGCAAACAGAATGCTGGGTATCATCAAGAAGGGTATCACGACCAGGACAAAGGAAGTCATCATGCCACTGTACCGTGCAATGGTGCGCCCGCATCTGGAGTACTATGTCCAGTATTGGTCGCCGTACCTCAAGAAGGACATAGCATTGCTTGAGGGGGTCCAGAGAAGAGCGACGAAAATGGTAAGAGGTATGGAAAACCTTTCATATGCCGACAGGCTAGAATAGCTGGGGCTGTTCTCCCTGGAAAAGAGGAGACTTAGAGGAGACATGATACAAACTTTCAAGATCCTGAAAGGCATAGATAAGGTAGACAGGGACAGATTCTTCAGACTGTGGGGAACAACAAGTACAAGGGGGCACTCGGAGAAACTGAAAGGGGATAGGTTTAGAACCAATGCCAGGAAGTTCTTCTTCACCCAGAGAGTGGTGGACACATGGAACGCACTCCCGGAGGTTGTGGTGGGGCAGAAGACACTACAGGGATTCAAAGAAGGTTTGGATAAATTCTTGAAGGAAAAGGGGATTGAAGGATACAGATAGAAGTAAGGATAGGTTTTTTTTAGAGCAGGGAACACTTGACAGGTCATGGACCTGATGGGCCGCCGCGGGTGCGGACCGCTGGGTGCGATGGACCTCTGGTCTGATCCTGGTGGAGGCAACTTCTTATATTCTTATGTTCTTAATGATGTAGCAGCGGATCTGTGACTTTTTGACATAAGGGTTTGATTCACAGGTTCTGTGGGGATACTCCATCTCACAGTGAGTTCGCTCTACTGATTTTCTCCTTAAAAAAAAAAAAAAAAAAATCAATTTTGATACCTTTTAATCACCTATGATATTCTTTGATATATATAATAATTTCTTTATTTTATACAGGAAGACTTTTACAAATGAGGCTTTTTGTCCTTTGTCATAGAAGTGGAAATACCTCCTTTTACTTCCCTTTGAGTTTTTGTTAGTTTTATGCCTACCAGGACAGTGAGGAATGTGGAATATGATCTCAAAATCACTTAGATGCACTTTTAGTGCTCACCTTAATACTTGCATCATACCAAAGTTTGTAGGATGTAATATCTATAGACAAACTGTCAAGCTGTGCTTGGAAAGTGTTAATCAGGCCTGTGGAGTCTAACATGATAGAAAAATCTGTATCTGCTACATTTTCTTAGTCACTGACTACATATTTGTGGTACACCGTAAACCCTATGTAATGGAGATACTGAGGTCCAAGATACTGGATAGTGTTTTAAGTGAAACTGTGTTAAATCAAGCCCACAGTATAATATGTAATAACATATGGATCTGGAATGGCTAAGTTGTTGCCCCCCCCCCCTTATTCCCTTCTCTCTCTTATCCCTTTGATGCCAAGCCCCTCACTTTTCTTGTTTACCAAAATGCATCTGACCTCAACAATAATGTCAACAATAAATAAACCACAGACACTTTATTGATGGTAATAACCAGGCCACAGCTTTGTTTATTGGGTCAATAATTAAGCAATCAACCATTGCTTCGCCTCCCGAGCTACACAAACATTGCAATTGACAACACTCAAATGTAATCCCTTGACCCTGCCATGTCAGCAAGAGCCTAGGGGGTGGCATGGTCCTCCATGCCCCTATTCCGTGCCTTCATGGCATATTCGCTCACTTCCCCCTACCTGCTCATCTACGAATGAGCCTAGGGAAGGGTTAGGCATGTGCCTCCATGCTTCCCTTTCCCGGTCACCTGACCCGTGATGTCATCACTCTACGAAGCTCAATACCAAACTAACCGCTCATCTTCCGATGAGCCAAACCTTGTAGCTTGGGATTACTGCAGCTGCGACAACCCCTGAACTCCACCACCTCCTGAGCTAATCTTCGATACCTAGGGGGAGGGTGGGAGGGAAAGCAGCCTCCGAGGAACAGGGAAGAACCCTGCACCACGGAGGCACGTGTTCTATATATCCCCTACTCATTCTACTGTGCTCCTCCCATCCCTGCTCATACACTTCCCGTCTCCTGACAGGAAGCCCAGTTCTCCTTGCCTACTGCCTCCCCGCTTCCAATTGCCTACTAGCTGCTTCTCCATGGGCGACCAACCCAGGCCATCCAGCCCATTGTTCTTGTTGCCCATCGAATCGAGCTCTTGGGCTGGGGAGGGGAGGGAGGTCCAATCCAGGACCATGTTTTAAGTGATCCTGAGTTATATTAACTTTACAGAGGATTTAAAAATTGCATTTTTCCACACAATGTACAGAATCACTACTTGGCACTGACACTTTATCAATGCTGTTCTTGTGTTTTCTTGCATCAAACGTTTGATCAGTTGGAATGGGAATGTCCCAGGTGACCCAAATCTCTTCATTCTCCACCATTCTCTTAGGGACATGATTCCAGTGATAGTTTAATATTTACACAGTCTCCAGATATGCTAACTTATTGTGCCCATCTGCACAGAGCTTTTTCTCCCATCGGAAGTTTACAGCAGCAATGAGATGAATAACTGTTTCCAGCCCTTTTTTAAAAAACTGAATCTGCATTTGTCTGTTTTACTACTGTTTTCTATGTTGGCTATGTGTACTTATTCCACTGTCCTAGGGCTGCAGTTATCACTCCTGGCGTCTTTAGGTTTCAGCGCACCTTTCCTTATCCGTTTTGATTGATGTAAGCGGCATTCTGTATTTTCCATTGTATTTTTGCATTTGCCACTTGTTTGTTCTTGTTTGCTAATCTAGTTTGTTAAAGAGGTTTTTTTTTTTTTTATTGTGCACACTTTGCTTCCTTTCTTGTGCGTGCTGGCAGATTTTTTTTTTTTTTCTCATTTCTCTGTTTTTCAAAATAGTTGTTCTAGTTTAAGGATGGAGACTGATTATGGATGTTTACTTTTGTTCCTCAGTACTTTCTGTGTAGGTGGATCAATAATGTTATTAAATATGCCCGGACACCTATAACTGGGGTTCTGTATGTACGAGTCTGTTTCTATAAAATCCATTCCTCATTTAGCTCTCAGAATGTACAGTTGTGGCATACACTGATTCTTATAGATTGCCTCATAGGCATGGAGGAGTTTTCTGTTCTTACATCCAAATTTCGAGGCCTTTCTAAGGCTATTGTATGCTCCAAAGCTGTATGAAGCTATGGGGATTGCAAGCTAATTGAATGCCTTGAAGATAGTTCTTAATATCTGCTTTATTCTCCTATATTTTTTACTGATATGTTTTCTCAGTCATTTGATACGGTTTGTTGCTCCTTCCTCCACTCTATGATATTTACCATACACCTTCTGTTCAACTTTCCTTATGTCACAATTTTTAGATGAGGGATATATTTAGCTGTTAACTTTTCTTTAAGAAAGGTTGCCTTAGCATTTGCTCAGACCAAAATCATCCTAATGCCATCTGAAAAAACGTTTTGCCACTCTTAAGTTCTGTTAAGTTACGATTGCGGGATCTATGATGCTGCAAATCATCAATAAACAAGTGTGATGATACTGTCAGTCCTTTTATATTTGTACAGTTAAGGCAAAGTCTCTGGACTATCTTGAGTCCAAGGCCAGTCCCCACAAAATTGCCTCTGCATGGGCGTATGAATATATGTTGTCCAGAGGGAATGCCAAGAGCAGAAGCTATCTTTGCTGGAAAATGTGGGGGTCCTTTAAATAAGCTGGGTTAAAAAATGGTCTTAGCATGCACTTGCATGGATGTTTCCCTTATCCCAGGACAAGCAGGCAGCATATTCTTGACTGATGGGTGACGGCACCGACGGAGCCCCGGTACGGACAATTTTAGAGTGATTGCACTCTAAGAACTTGGAAAGTTCTAGCAGGCCGCACCGCACACGCGCGAGTGCCTTCCCGCTCGACGGAGGCGCGCAGTCCCCAGTTTCTTAGTTTCCGCGGAGCTAAGAAGACGCATTTTTCAACGGCTGTTGAAAACTTTTCTTATATGCCTTCCCGCTCGTGAAACCTTTTCGGGAAATATTTTTTCCTTTCTTTCTTTTCCTTTTTCAAAAAAAAACAAAAAAAAAAAACGAGAGTTTGTTTCTTCATTTTTTTCTTCATTTCGGTTTTGTCCCAGCGGGGCCTGCTGCCACCATCGAGGCCTCGGCCTTCGATTTGGCAGAAGCCGTTTTTACTTTCATGCCCCCTCAGCCAGGGTTTAAGAAGTGCCAGCGGTGTGCATGGCCTATATCCCTCACGGACCCGCACAACTGGTGCTTACAGTGCCTAGGTCCTGAGCATCAGGCTTCCACCTGCACCCGCTGTGCCACGTTAAAAAAACGTACCTTAAAAAATCACCAGATACAGCAACGCTTGCTTTTCGGTGCCGATATGTCCGATCCGGCGACATCGACACCGGCATCGGCCCCATCTCAGTCGGCACCCACTTCGTCGACACCGCGCGATACTGCGCTGGCGTCGCAAACCCAGGTAAGCCGGCTAAGAAGCCATCCCCGCTGGAGCGTCCTCCGGTCTCGATTGCAGCGAGCCCAGTCCTGCCGACCGTGAGGCGCCCACGGAAGCGCTCCGCCCCTATCGAGGTGAGTCCCTCGACCTCGGACTCCTCATCTCCGGGGTGTCGAGCAGCACCGCAGGTACCGCAAAAGAAAAAGGCGGTACCGGTGCCTTCTTTGGATGAGCGCATTGCAGCCGTCCTACAGGTGCAGCTCAAGGAGCAGTTACAGCAACTCCTTCCTGCTCTATTGGCACCGAGCCTTCCGGTCCCGGTCCGGTCTGAGCCACCGGTACCGGCAGTGGAACAACCTCTATTGTCTGCGTCCACTGCTTCGGTACCGGTCCACTCTGCCTCATCGATTTCGATGCCAGTCCTCGCACCAGAACCGAGAGCCCAGCACCAGTCGGTGCAGACTTCGGCACCGTTGCAGTCGGTAACGTCTCCCGGTACTGTGTCTATGAGGTCGGGTAAGTTGGCACGCAAATCCCGACACCTGGAACCCTCCACTCCGGAGTCTCGAGACCGTAGCTCCCATATTAGGGACCCTGATCTGTGGGGTGACTCCGAAGAGCCTTTTCTCTCTGAGGGTGAGTGTTCCTCGGATGAGGATGATCCTGCTGTTCCTGATCCATCCTCCAAACACGATTCTACGTCTTTCACTTCTTTCCTGAAGGACATGTGTGAATCTCTTTCTATCCCTTTGGAGGCTGAGTCAAAAAAATCCAAAGCCTTTCTTGATGCCCTTGATTTTGACCAGCCTCCAAAGGAATTTTTGAAACTCCCTCTTCATGACATCTTGAGGGAAACTTTCTATAAAAACCTGGAGACTCCTTTGACCATCCCAGGAGCCCCTCGTAAATTGGATTCATTATATAAAGTAATCCCTATTCCTGGGTTTGATAAGCCACAGCTTCCACATGAATCTCTGCTTGTGGAATCTACGCTTAAAAAGTCTGCCGGAGCTAGTGTATATGCTTCTGTCCCTCCTGGCAGAGAAGGTAAAGCCATGGACAAATTCGGTAAGCGGTTATACCAGAATGCAATGCTAGCTAACAGATCTGGTAATTATGCTTTTCACTTTTCTTTTTATCTCAAGCATCTTCTTACCACCATGGCTTCCTTTGAAAAGTACCTTCCTGAACGGAAACGACAGGCTTTCCACCACTGCTCGTCTTCTCTTTTCCAACTCCGGAAATTTCTGGTTTGATCAATTTATGACACGTTCGAACTTACCACCAGAGCAACTGCCATGTCTGTGGCCATGCGTCGCCTTGCCTGGCTTAGAGTATCCGAGCTAGATGTCAACCATCAAGATCGGTTGGCTAATGCCCCATGCCTGGGGGATGAACTCTTTGGGGAATCCATGGACTCTACCACCCAAAAGCTCTCCACCCATGAGACGCGATGGGATACTCTGCTCAAAACAAAAAAGAAGACTCCACCGGCACGGCCTTTCAGACAGCAGTCGGCCTATCAACGCCGTTATGTGGCTCGTCCATTGCCATCAGCTCCCCAGCAACCTAGGCGGCAACGTCAGCAACAACGACAGACTCCTAGGCCACCACAGCAGCAACCTGTGAAGCCGCCTCCACAGCAAAAATCTACGCAGCCCTTTTGACTTGATTCTCCAGGGCATAGCCAGCGTCCAAACATCTACCCACCTACCTCAACCTATAGGTGGCCGTCTCAATTTTTTCCTCAGCCGGTGGGAAGTTATCACTTCGGACCAATGGGTCCTCAACATCATCCGCCACGGCTACTCTCTCAACTTTCAGACCCTTCCTGCCCAAAGTCTGCCAAGAGAGTCTGCTTTGAACACTCCTCAGTCTTCCCTCCTTCTTCAGGAGGTTCAATCCCTCCTCCTTTTGAACGCCATAGAGGAAGTTCCTCTAGATCAAAAGGGACAGGGATTCTACTCCCGTTACTTTTTAGTCCCCAAAAAAACAGGAGATCTCAGGCCAATTCTAGATCTTCGCGATCTCAACAAATGCTTAGTCAAAGAAAAATTCAAGATGCTTTCTTTAGCCACTCTTCTTTACCCTCTTCTCAATCAAGACGACTGGCTATGCTCCCTCGATCTCAAAGAGGCATACACTCACATACCGGTCAATCTGACCTCCAGACAGTACCTCCGTTTCTTGATCAATCACTGTCATTACCAATACAAGGTGCTGCCCTTCGGCCTTGCCTCCTCTCCAAGAGTGTTCACCAAATGTCTGATTGTGGTGGCTGCCTTTCTACGCTCTCACCACCTTCAGGTCTTTCCTTACCTGGACGATTGGTTAATCAAGGCCAATTCATCTCAGAGAGTACTCCTGGCCACCAACCAAACCATCCTGTTTCTACAACTTCTGGGGTTCGAGATCAATCTACCCAAATCTCATCTCATCCCCACTCAGAGACTTCAATTCATTGGAGCGGTGCTGGACACAGTCCTCATGAGAGCATTCCTGCCGTCCAACCGTCTTCAAACTCTTCAATCTCTATGTCAGCAGGTACTCCCACAAAGTTCCATCTCTGCCAAGCGAATGATGATACTCTTGGGTCACATGGCCTCCACAGTTCATGTCACACCCTTTGCAATTCTTCACCTGCGCACTCCTCAATGGACCCAGTGGTCCCAAGCGACGAATCCTTGCTCACGACACATATCTGTTACATCATCTCTTCGTCAGTCTCTACAATGGTGGTTGATATCCTCAAATCTCTCCAGAGGCCTTCTGTTCCATCTACCTCCTCATCAACTTGCATCACCACCGACGCCTCCCCTTATGCCTGGGGAGCTCATTTAAACGAGTTCCAAACTCAAGGACTTTGGACAGCCCAGGAAATGACGCATCACATCAACTTCCTGGAACTCAGAGCGATGTTTTATGCCCTCAAGGCCTTCCAACATCTTCTCTTTCCTCAAGTCCTCCTGCTGTGCACAGACAATCAAGTTGCGATGTACTACATCAACAAGCAGGGTGGGACAGGCTCTCGCCTCTTGTGCCAGGAAGCCCAGAAGATTTGGACTTGGGCCACAGATCACCAACTATTCCTGAAAGCTATCTACATTCAGGGAGAACGGAATTCATTAGCAAACAAGCTCAGCAGAATTCTCCAGCCTCACGAGTGGACACTCGATCCTTTAACACTACAGTCCATCTTCGCTCAGTGGAGCACTCCTCAGATAGACCTCTTTGCAGCTCCTCACAATCACCAGCTGCCCCTATTCTGCTCCAGACTCTACTCTCCTCACCATCTGGCAGCGGATGCATTTCTCCTTGATTGGTCCAATCTGTTCCTCTACGCTTTCCCTCCTCTGCCTCTCATGTTAAGAATCTTATTCAAGCTCAAGAGGGAACGAGCCACCATGATTCTGATTGCTCCACGGTGGCCCAGGCAACATTGGTTCTCCCTTCTACTTCAACTCAGTTCCAGGGAGCCTTTTCTTCTTCCACTGTTTCCTTCTCTGCTTACACAACATCAGGAGACCCTTCTGCATCCCAACCTTCAGTCTCTGCACCTGACAGCTTGGTTTCTCTCGGGCTGACTTCTCATGATACTCTTTTGTCTCAGCCCGTTCGTTCCATTCTGGATGCCTCCAGGAAACCGGCCACTCTGCAATGTTACCATCAGAAGTGGACACGGTTTTCTTCCTGGTGTCTTCTTCATCATCATGATCCCACTTCCCTTGCAGTGGAGACCTTGTTGGATTATCTTCTTTCTTTGTCTGACTCTGGCCTCAAGTCTACTTCCATCAGAGTCCACCTCAGCGCTATTGCTGCTTTTCATGAGCCAGTTCATGGAAAACTTCTCTCGGCTCATCCCTTGGTATCCAGATTCATGCGGGGTCTTTTCAATGTGAAACCACCTCTCAAAGCCCCTCCTGTAGTCTGGGATCTCAATGTGGTTCTTTCCGCCTTAATGAAGCCTCCATTTGAACCTTTGGCTACCACTCCTTTCAAGTTTCTCACTTGGAAGGTACTTTTCCTTATTGCTCTTACCTCTGCCAGGAGGGTCAGTGAGCTCCATGCACTAGTTGCGGATCCACCTTTTACAGTCTTTCATCATGACAAGGTGGTTCTGCGTACACATCCAAAGTTTCTCCCTAAGGTTGTCTCAGAATTCCATCTCAACCAATCTATTGTTCTACCTGTCTTCTTTCCGAAACCTCACTCTCATTCTGGAGAACAGGCTCTGCATACTTTGGACTGTAAGCGGGCTTTGGCTTACTATTTAGACCGTACTAAGCCCCACAGATCATCACCCCAACTCTTTCTGTCCTTTGATCTGAATAAATTGGGATTTACTTCTCTTTTTTCTAACACTTCTTTCACTATAACACTTGCTAACTCTTTCTCTCAGCTCAGATTCTTACTTCTTATACATTGCTTCTTTATCTTCTCTCTTCTAATCTCTTCTACCCTTATTCTCAGTCTTTTTCCCCCCACACTCACTAGTATAGATTCAATGTCTTCCATCCCCACCATTTGGGGGCGCCGACCTCCCAAATACATATCCAACTTTACCCATAACACAAGACAATCCAGACACCTCATCACTATCCCAACACATTCACCTTTTAATCCTCCTCTTAATTTATCTAATCCCTCTCTTAAACTTAACATAGGCCTACTAAATGTACGCTCCATAAAAAACAAATACCATCTAGGTTACGATCTTATCACCCAACATAATCTACAGATCATATGTCTCACGGAAATCTGGCTATCACAGGGCGAAGAAGCATACATTACTCAAGCCTGCCCTCTAAACTATAAAGCATTCTTTCAACCTCACCTTAACAAAAAAGGCGGCGGCACAGCTATTATCTATCATTCTTCTATTTCTCTACAACCTAATACTACTAATTCATTCTCTATTCACCCAATCGAAACTCTTCACTTCACCTTGAAATACTCTTCTCCTCTTAACTTTCTCCTAGTCTATCTTCCCCCGCCTGTATCTATAACCTCACTTTCAACACTTACTTCTATTATATCTGACTTCAATATAGCACATCCTGATTCTATAATTCTTGGAGATTTTAATATTCATTTTAACTCTCCTAATCATCCTATCACTTCTGAACTCCTTACCCTTACTTCTGACCTATCTTTATCATCTCTTATTTCTATGCCTACACACTCCGCTGGTAATACTCTCGACATGATTTTCTGTCCTATCTCAATTAATCACTTTTTTCTCAATGTCCAACATCATTCAATTCCATGGTCAGACCACACTCTCATCACTTGGTTACTTGATCTTCAAGTCCACCCTAGCCATATACAACAACATAAAAATACTCAAATCACTCATAATGTTAATAACACATCCCTCTCTACCATACAGCCAACACATTCAATCTAAATCTTAAAGACTTTTCATCTCTCTCAATAACAGAACAAACTTCATTATGGGAAATATCCACAAAAACATTATCGGATTCTCTGGCATCCAAATCAGAACAAAAAATAAAAAAACCCGCTTCCATCATATCCTCAAAGAGACAACAACCATGGTACAATGACAAACTAATTCTTCTCCGCCGACAACTTCGTTCATCTGAAAATAAATGGCGAAAAACACGCCTTAATATTCATCTTATTCAATTCAAAGAAAAAGCTATTCACTACAAAACAACTATTCAACAAACAAAAAAAGAATATTATTCAAAACTTATCTCCTCTACTCGTAATTCCTCTACTCTTTTCAATATAGCCCATTCTCTTTCAAAATATTCCAAAAATAAAAAACAAAACTCTTATACTTTAACTTCTCCTTCTGCAGACGAACTATCTCTATTTTTTGATACAAAAATTAAAGACATCAGATCTCACCTCGGAACATCTATACCTACCCCCCCCACTCAAACTATCAACCCTTCTACCCAACTCTCTTTTAGCTCTCTCAGTCATTTCAAGATGCCCTCACCAGCACAACTTTTTCTTACAATACAATCTTTAAACTCTCCTAATAATCTCTTAGAGAGCATTCCCCCGTTCTTACTTAAAAAATTCTATTCTTTCTTCGGCCCTTTCATCTGGGAAATGATTTCAAAATCTCTTTCAGAAAGCATAGTACCCAACACTTGGAAATCTGCACTCGTCTTCCCAAAACTCAAACAATACAACTCAGATCCTTCTCTCCCCAAAAACTATCGCCCTATCGCTAATCTTCCTCTACTCTCCAAAATTACGGAAAAAATCATTCACTCCCAATTAACAGACTTTCTCGAAAAAACTCATGCATTACATCCTTGTCAAACAGACTTTCGCTCTTCACATTCTACAGAACTATCTTTACTTGGCCTTATTTCAACCATACAATACTACCATGAACACCAAAAATCTGTCATTCTAATCTCTCTAGACCTCTCCTCAGCTTTTGACACTATCGATCATTCTCTTCTTATCTCTAGATTAAAAGATTGCCGCATTTCAGGTTCAGCACTCTCTTGGTTCTTATCTTACTTTCAGGAACGCAGCTCTAAAGTCTGGGTAAAAAACGAAATTTCCTCAACTATTTTTCAAACTTTCGGAGTACCACAAGGTTCAATATTATCACCATTATTATTCAATGTATTCCTCTCTCCTCTCCTTACATTAGCCTAATCGATAGGATTCACCATTTTTGCCTATGCAGACGATATTCAACTTCTTCACCCTATTAATACCACTAACACCTCTGACATAAAAGATATAAATAATAAATTGGATAACATAAACGAATGGCTATACACAAATAAACTTTCACTCAACATTGACAAATCTTGTGGGCTACTACTCCCTATTAAAAAATCTGAATCATTACCAGGAACTATCTCTATCAAATCCATCCCACTACATATGGAAACTAAAATTAAACTACTTGGCGTCATCATTGATAGAGATCTCTCTTTTCACGAACATATTAGTTCCGTAGTAAAGGTCTGCTTCTATAAACTCCGCATCATCAGATCATTAATTTCCATTCTAAATACTGACTCTATTACTATATTAACCCACTCTTTAGTAATTTCTCACTTAGACTACTGCAACTCGCTCCTCAATGGCCTTCCGCAAAAAGAATTACGACGCCTTCAACTGATACAAAATACCGCAATAAAACTTATCTACAAAAAAAACAAATACGATCATGTCACTCCTCTCTTAAAGGAAGCCCACTGGCTTCCAATTTCTTATCGTATCACTTACAAAATTATTCTACTTACTTTCAAAATCAAACTCTTACATCAACCTACATTCCTCGATAAACTTCTTATACCTCAAAGTTCCACTCGTACATTAAGATCATCCGACCAAAAACTTCTCTATATTCCATCCCTTAAAGATTTTTATTATACTCGCAAAACAAACTTCGCTATAACAGCCCCTACCTTATGGAACTCACTTCCACAACACCTCCGCGACGAACAACAACTAGTCAAATTCAAGATCAATCTAAAGACTTTCTTATTCCGAGATGCTTTTAATCAAACCTAAAAGCATCTTCTCTCTCTTCCTTCGTCCAGCAAGCTTCCATTATTCCATTATTTTAATGTTCCCCTCCCTTTTGTTCAATCCTCCCCCCCACTCTCTCCTTTTCTTCTATTCAATGTAACTTTTTCCCTTTCCACATTTACTGCCCTCACACTCCAGTTCGTTAAGTCTTTGTCATTTATGTTTAACTTAAGACATCTTTTTGCACATACTGCTACATTTAATTCTTTTTTATAATTTTATTGTAAACCGGCCAGACAATTGTTTGATGGTCGGGATATTAAAAACCAATAAACTTGGAAACTTGGACGTCCTGTTTCTAAACGTACGCTGTCAAATTGGCTTGCAGCGTGCATTTCATTCTGTTATGCTCAGGCCGGACTGACACTGGAAGGTTCTGTCACGGCCCATAGAGTTTGAGCTATGGCAGCACCTGTAGCTTTCCTCCGTTCAACTCCTATTGAGGAAATCTGCAAGGCTGCTACTTGGTCCTCAGTTCATACTTTTACATCTCATTATTGTCTGGATGCTTTCTCCAGACGGGATGGGCACTTCGGCCAATCTGTTTTGCAAAATTTGTTTTCCTAATGGCCAACCTTCCCTCCATCCCTCTTTTTGTTAGCTTGGAGGTCACCCATCAGTCAAGAATATGCTGCCTGCTTGTCCTGGGATAAAGCACAGCTACTTACCGTAACAGGTGTTATCCAGGGACAGCAGGCAGATATTCTTGCGTCCCACCCTCCTCCCCGGGTTGGCTTCTTAGCTGGCTTATCCTAACTGGGGACCGCGCGCCTCCGTCGGGCGGGAAGGCACTCGCGCGTGCGCGGTGCGGCCTGCTAGAACTTTCCAAGTTCTTAGAGTGCAATCACTCTAAAATTGTCCGTACCGGGGCTCCGTCGGTGCCGTCACCCATCAGTCAAGAATATCTGCCTGCTGTCCCTGGATAACACCTGTTACGGTAAGTAACTGTGCTTTATGCTAAAGCTATTTATACTGCAGTAGTCAAATGGCTGATTTAAGGGTTCACGTGCTAACCCTTTGCTAATCAGTTAGCAAGCGGTAATGTAGATGCGCTGAGTCGCACAGGAATGCCCACTCTCCACCCCCATCCAACAAAAATATTTTATCATGCAATTAAGTGTGTACCTAATTGGAATTTATCACCAGATGCCTCAGCATGTCCTGTGGTAATCCACTTTAAATTGTGATAAGTGCGGGGAAGGGGTAAAACGCGGACCTCACGGACCTGACGGACCTCGCGGATCTAAACCCGCACGTCCTTAAAAATCTGAGGTCCGTGCCGCTTGTAGTTAGTTTCTGGCTCTGACAGACCTCGGTGACAATTTAGCGCTGACGGATCCGTCTCAGCATAGGGAGGGGAAAGTATTAGGATCCGTCAGCGCTAAAATGTCACCGAGGTCTGTCAGAGCCAGAGACTAGTGCTGGAGTGGCTCTAAAATGAATCCTTTAAACTGGTTTCCTGCAGCCCCAGTAAATCGGCTCTGACAGACCTCGGTGACATTGTAGTGCTGATGGATCCTAATACTTTTCCCTCCCTATGCTGAGACGGATCCGTCAGCGCTAAATTGTCACTGAGGTCTGTCAGAGCCAGAAACTAACTACAAGCGGCACAGACCTCAGATTTTTAAGGACGTGTGGGTTTAGATCCGTGAGGTCCGCGTTTTACCCCTTCCCGTGTGTACTTGCGCCTACTGCATTGTAGAAAAAAAGACCCTGTTGTGACATAAATAGTGGGAGAGAACAGAGATTGTGGGTAAATTGATAAATTCTATGGTTAACATAAATATTTCTTTTAAGGGAATTATTTGTGGCTTTCCTACCTTAAAGTTATTTCTTTGATTTCTTTGAAAGTTTTCACCCTTCCTCCCCCCCCCCACCCCCGTCCCGTCCATTTCAAGCTCGATAAGGGCTGGGTTGCTTTCCTATTTTATTTATCATTTTACAGTGTCTTTATCCCTGGTTTCCCCCACTGCAAATTTGGTCCCGTTCTCTATGTTTCAGAGAGTTATTTTGCCCCCCAGACCAGGGGTAGACAATTCCGATCCTCAAGAGCCGGTGCCAGGTCAGTTTTCAGGATATCCACAATAAATATGCATGAGATAGATTTGCATCTCAAGGAGGCAGTGCATGCAAATCCATCTCATACATATTCATTGTGGATATCCTAAAAAACTGACCTGGCTCCGGCTCTCGAGGACCGGAATTACCTACCCCTGCCCCAGACAGAAATTTTCAATCCTGGGAGTACAATGTCTTTTCAACATTCTATTGGCTTGGAAAGAATAAAATATATACTATACCATGTACACTGCTAAACTCCTTAATTCATTGTACGTAAAGCCTCTCTTTATTGTATTTACATTTTCTTTATTGTATTCACAATCTCTTTTACTTTAAACCGCCTAGAAGTCGCAAGATAGCTGGCGGTATATAAAAATAAAGTTATTATTATTATTATTAAAAAATGTACTAACCATAGCTCCCTTTTTTTCCTTGCAAATCTCATGTTAATGAAGGGATTATCTGTTGCCCACTGATGGAGAGAGGTATGTTTGAACTTCAGAGTGCTTAACATGTTTTTAATGCCAGAAATTTAACTTGGGTCAGCGTTGGCATAGAATTTACCTCACATTTCCAATGTTTTATTTTATTTCAGTGCCAAGTGTGGTAGCTTATTTGTGTGTGCCAGTATGATTTCATCATTTTCCTGTTACTTGCATCTCACTTGAGGGTGAATGCAGGAACTGGAGCCGCAGATAAGACATGAAAGGGGATGAGAGAGATAGATCCACTGACAAGAGAAGGTGAGGGAATGCTGACGGCTGGCAAGGCTGGCACCACCATCAGTTCTCACAGGAAAATGCATATATTAACTGCAGACACTGCTTGGGTTACTGAGATAGATATGGTCTAACCTCAGTTACAGATTAAGCTCCAAGGCCGATTCTGTCTCTGCGTGAAGAAATTTTGAAATTATATTGATTCTCTGATCATTTGTATGCCATGCCAGGTTGGAGCAGATACTCAATCCCATGTGTTTTCTAGCCACTGAGATTACTCCAAAATACAGTAATTATAACCGGTGAAATTGATTAGTCATGCTTCCCAAGCCATTTCAGCCAGGTTCTGTGGGCCATAATGAAATGTACCTGAGACAAAGTAAAATATCCCCAGCCGTGTACACGGTGGAAAGAAATGAAGTATTAGTGTTTTGGTTTGTTCGTGTAGATTCTCCCCATTCCAATCAAATAGGTAGAGGGCATACTTTTATAGGAAGAACTGTCATTCCTTAATTTTCAGGTTGTGTGTAATGCACACATGAGGATCATAAATATTTTCAATTTGCCAGATACTCCTAAATCCTCTCCTAGTGAGCACTTGCTTAGAATTTCACAGAAGGGAAGTAAGATAGTAACATAGAGAGGCATTTGCAATAGTGCGTCTAACTCTGATTTGTACGTCCTGAGAAGAGCGTCCAAATTTCGGATACTGAAAACATCCATTTTTTAAAACCTTCTCATTCAATTAGAGACATCTTCTCTAATTACCAAAAAAAAAAAAAAAAAAAAAAAAATAATAATAATAATAACAACCTCTTTCTTTAAAGCGCCCCTCTCCATCATGTTTTATCCTCACCCTACTATCTCCAATTTCTTCTCAAATATGTAACTTTACCCCCCCTTTTCCTTTTATCCTCACTATCTAGTTCGTCTTGTGATGTTATATGTAGATACACAATGCCTCTTTTTTTTAGTTTTGTATAACTTCTCTTTCTTTTAAACATATTGTTAACCAGCCAGATATTAACTTGATGGTTGGTATATCAAAAGTAATAAAACTTGAAACTTGAACTTGATCTTGGCCTTCAGGACGTCTAACCTTATAATGCCTAAGTTTTTTTTTTTGCCCATTTTTGAACATAATAGGGTCCAAGTTCTGGATGTTCCGAAGTACATGACCAGGCAGATTCAAATGGCACAAAACACAGCAGCAAGATTTCTGCTGGGAAAATCGAGGTAGACGAGTGCCACCCTGTTATTGAAAGAGTTACACTGGCTCCCAATTGAAAGCAGGGTGAAATTCAAAATCTTGTTGCCGACACACAATATCGTTCATCTCTCGCAACCGCAATATCTAGTGTCCAGACTACATTACTGTACACCAGCACGAGCCAAGAATACCTGTTGGAAATACCCTCTTCAGGGACATCAAATACAAAAGCGTTAGGACAACAATGTTCTCAGTGATTGCTCCAAGGTGGTGGAACTTCTTTCTGAAGGAATTAAAACTAGAAAGAACATTGGAAAGTTCAAGAAAGGAATAAAGACCATCCTCTTCACAGACTACTTTAACTAATAAAGCAACATAGAGGAGATAGCTGGCTAGTCCCCATTAGGAACACAACATAGAACATGATACAGGCATTAAGTGTGCAAATAAGTAGGATTTAGTATGAACATAGTAAACGATACTAGTATTATATGTGTATATATGTAGGACGATTGACTATGGTATAAATCTGTACATATATGTAGGATGATTGATTATAGTATAAATGTGTCTGTATTGACAACTATCTCAAAAAACACTAATTTTGTATTGTAATACCATTACAGAAGCCCCTATAAACTGCTCTAAATGACTCCCCAGTCATTAGTAGCGGTATAGAAACTTTCAATAAACATAAACGTGGTCTTTATCTGCATTTTTTTTCTCTGTTTCAATGTTTTGTCATCAAACATACAGGAACAGATTTAAGGATATGTATATGTAAGGATATGTAAGGATATGGATATGTATACTTTGTAAAAAAGGTGGGAGAATGGAGATACGATAGTGATATTTATATATCTCTATGGCTTACATTCACAGGAAGTATATCCCGCTCAACTGAAAGGAAGCTCTGGAACAAGGGGACACAGGATGAAGGTGAAGGGGTACAAGCTCAGGAAAAATATAAGGAAATGATGTTTTATCCGTTGTCCCATTTTCTCTGTTTTACCGTAAATAGAAATAGCTCTGATGTGATCTGCAAATGGTAGAACCTGGTAGTTTGTAAGTATAGGTATAGGTTAGTGGATGACAGCTTGATCTGTATCAGACGTATGGATTTCATGTGGCCTAAAGATGCAAAACAGCCAGGGTCAACCTTTTAACACAGCACAATATTCCATTAAAAAATACAGACCCCCTTTTATAAAGCTGCGTTAGGCTTTTTTATCGTTGGCCGTGGCGGTATTACGCCAACGCTCATAGGAAATCTATGAGCATCAGAGCTTTTACCACCATGACCAACAATAAAAAAAAGCTTAAGTGTGTGTGTGGGGGGGGGGGGGCAGTGATTTAATTTTTAATAGAAAAATGAACAATCGTACTAAAATAAAAACTTGTTATTCAGCTCCTACATGGAAAGAGATGAAGTTAATGACCCAGATTCTCGCTCTTGGCTTTTCTCTGCATTTTTAGACCAAGCTTTTTTATGCCCTACATTTTTTTTCACTGCTGCATCTTTTGATTGAGAAGAGGGCAGATGAAGAATTATTAGTTATCAAGTGCAATTAAAAGACCTCACTCTGGTGAAATTCATTTTATTACTTCCAAATGACAGAGCACTTGGTCCATATTTGCAATAGAGCAGGGACACACCAGCTTCTGTCCTGCGGCGAGTCAGATTTAGCACAGCGAGTCTCTTCTTGAGGCACGAGCTTCATTGCATTCTGCACTAGTTTTACGAATTCTGTGACATGAGAGTCACTTGTGTGTTTGCACCAGTGGTTGACTAGCTCTGCCCTACAGGCATATACAGCTCTGCCTTTTTCATGTCAGCCAGTCATCTGATTGTAAAAGCCTGAACAATTGTATTCCATTTTAAACGGATGGAGGCTGAATGCGATCGGAAACTTTTGTAGAGCAGCATTCATTTTCCAGAATGATGGTGACAGCGCAGAGCCCTGCTGTACAGATCAGCAACACACTTATCCTTTGGTTTTAGTGTAAGCTCATAAATAGAGCCGGTTTTCAGTGCCCCACATCACTCCTAAGTGCATCATCGAAAAAAGATGGGTCTGGAAGCGACTTCAAGATGTGTTGCTACACCTGCTACCTCCAGGCAAGAAATGCAGCACTTCCAATATCACAGTTGTTTAATCTGCTGTAATAGATTCCCCCCATCCCCCCCCCCCTTTCTTGATACTTGTGCCGGTGTCTAGCTAGCCTTGCAGTTAGAAAGGTCTTCCTAAATGGCACTTTATGTAATCACAACATATTTCAAATTAGAGGTCTTATACCAACATATAATTTGTCTCTGTACCAATTTACCGGCTCACTAATTAGTCTTTTTACTAATTTAGCAAGTCATCAATAATTACAGCCCCCTCTTCCCTGCCATAGCTGAGGGGTAGATTCCTTAGCAAGAGTTAAAACAAATTCTGCAACAAAAGTTTCTGGATTCTGTGGCAATTATGTGGCACATTTGCATAATTTTTAATGACTTTGCATATTAAATGTAAATTTGCTTTGCATAATAAAAATAGTTTTCCAACCTTGCTTGGTGCTTGAATAATTTATTTTGTTCTCGACGGAGTTTTATGGGTGAGGAATCTCGTCTGTTGATGTGGTGGAGGAGGGGGGGGAAGAGGAAATCGCAGAGGAGGTTAGGGGATGGAGAGAGTATCAGGACGGAAGTTTGAGAATGAGGAAGTGAGAAGAAGGAAGATGAAGGAGGAAAGATCATTCCAAGAACAAAGACACACAGGCTCACACAACATCCCACTTCTCCTTTTTTTTCACACAGTTCTCTAGCCTTTGGACCTTTTCAAGTTCAAGTTCAAGTTCAATTTATTTGATACACCGCAAATATAAAACCGAGGTTAAAACCTCAGCGAGGGGGGTAGGGGGGGAACAAGCACAAACAAATTAGCAAAGTCCAACTTTATGGACATATCTTAGAGACATAAAGGAAAGGAAAAATGAGCTGGTTACAATTAATGCATCACACAATACAACCCCCCTCCCCCCCCCCGTACAGGATATAGCAATGAAAAAGGAGTGGGGAAGGGACACAAAGTCAAACCGTTGTGAGGACAATCGGTTTATTAAAACATCATATATTCAAGATATATATGTGTCATATACATAAAATACGGCAGGCATAAAATCATAGTAAACATACGAGGAGAGACTGGAAGCCTTAAAGGAAAGGAGGGACAGGGGAGATATGATTCAAACGTTCAAATACTTGAAAGGTATTAACGTCGAACAAAATCTTTTCTAAAGAAAGGAAAATGGTAAAACCAGAGGACATAATTTGAGGTCGAGGGGTGGGAGACTCAAGAGCAATGTAAGGAAATTCTTCTTTAC
Organism: Geotrypetes seraphini; assembly: GCF_902459505.1. Lineage (NCBI taxonomy): Eukaryota > Metazoa > Chordata > Amphibia > Gymnophiona > Dermophiidae > Geotrypetes > Geotrypetes seraphini. The sequence continues at coordinate 29,680,505 of NC_047098.1, forward strand.
AGAGAGGTTGGTGGATGCCTGGAATGCGCTCCCGAGAGAAGTGGTGGAGAGGAAAACGGTGACGGAGTTCAAAAAAGCGTGGGATGAACACAGATGATCTAGAATCAGAAAAAATAGTAAATATGGAAGAACTAAGGCCAGCACTGGGCAGATTTGCATGGTCTGTGTCTGTATATGGCCGCTTGGTGGAGGATGGGCTGGGGTTGGCTTCAAAGAAGGACTGGAGTGAGCTTTAACAGAGTCTTCAGTAGTTGGAATCTAAGAACAGTACCGGGCAGAGCTTTGGATTCTTGCCCAAAAATAGCTAAGACGAAGAAGAACCCCCCCCTAACAAATTTTTATATTGAATCAGGTTGGGCAGACTAGATGGACCATTCGGGTCTTTATCTGCCATCATCTACTATGTTACATAAAAATGTAACTGTATAGACTGGATCTCAACACGGTCTGTGTTTCGGCTGGGATAGCCTTCCTCAGGGGTGTGTAAAATGGAAGCCTCTCAAAGTCTGCTGTCAGACACGGTGCCAAAAAACACGCTGCGACAATGCTCAGAGGAGCGCTGCAAAATGCAAAGTATTGCTGCTGAAGGAAGCCGCGGTGGGAAAAGAAACCGAAAAAGCCAGCAAAAACGTGTCAAAAGCGTCATCAAAAATGGTTTGACGTTGTGTCCCTTCCCCACTCCTTTTCGGTTACAATTAAAGCAGGGGAATGGGGGAAGGTGGAAGGCATAGAACATATAAGGTAGAGAATGACATGGTGACAAAATTCATCACCGTTCCCGTCCCCGCGGATAACCGCAGGAAACCATCTTCATGTCATTCTTTAAGGAGAGAGGGAAGAATCAGGGTATGAATGGCCACAACCACTGATCCGCAAGCTTTGCTTTGAAGAATGCTGGTGTAGAAGGACCGAGGTTGAAACAGACACTACAGAATGACAGTCTCTGGTATCCAGAGCAGATATTGTGATGTCATAATGCCTCATTCCACCAGTGCCTAAGAACCAATCACATCAGTGATGTCACAATGGCTTCATTATCCTTGGCTCACATAAGAATCAGAGTATGAATGGCCACGACCACTGACACGCAAGCTTTGATTTGAAGAATGCTAGTGTAGAAGGACTGAGGTTGAAACAGACACTACAGAATGACAGTCTCTGGTATCCAGAGCAGATATTGTGATGTCATAATGCCTCATTCCACCAGTGCCTAAGAGCCAATCACATCAGTGATGTCACAATGGCTTCATTATCATTGGCTCACATAAGAATCAGAGTATGAATGGCCACAACCACTGACACGCAAGCTTTGATTTGAAGAATGCTAGTGTAGAAGGACTGAGGTTGAAACAGACACTACAGAATGACAGTCTCTGGTATCCAGAGCAGATATTGTGATGTCATAATGCCTCATTCCACCAGTGCCTAAGAGCCAATCACATCAGTGATGTCACAATGGCTTCATTATCCTTGGCTCCCATAAGAATCAGAGTATGAATGGCCACAACCACTGACCCACAAGCTTTGCTTTGAAGAATGCTGCTGTAGAAGGACTGAGGTTGAAATAGACACTAGAAAATGATTATTTCCCGTGGGGACGGGAACGGTGATGAATTCTGTCACCGTGTCATTCTCTATTATAAGGTAAGGGTAAAAATGTGGTCATTTTCGATTACTGCCCGCGCTTAATTGAGTTACAAGCAGAGTGTCGGGGAAAAATATGCCTTTTAATTTGCGACTTAAATGTAAAAAAAAAAATAGACTTTCAATTTTGCAGATAGTATGGTGAGGAATTTCAGAGAATTATGAACAGAAACAGTCTCATCCCTAATCCCTAGTTACCCCCATGAATCCCTCTTTTACACAATTCCCGCACAATTTAGTCAACCCCTTCCTCATCCTTCCTCCTGGCAGTAACTGGGCAGCAGGCGGAGGAGGGCAGCGGTAATACCTCAGGCAGCATTCTCCCTGTATACTGCTATTGAGCTGGCTGCTGCTTTGAATGGTTCAAAGAAGCCAGGCACAGGGCAAGCTGCTTCTTTTTTGGGCTATAATTGCTGTCTCAGTGGAAGAACACTCATTTATCATAGCTCAGATAGTGCAACTCCAAAAGCAACTGCAAGTAAGTAGGTGTTTGGACTGCTCATTGTCATCTTACCCATTTTTTCAGGAAATATTTATCCAAGCCTTCAGTTAGGATAAATTTTCTTTTAAATTATCTGTGGTGTTTATATTTTTCATGGATGTTAATTTGATTTAATATTATCTGTTCATGTTATATGTTTTTATGACGCATTCTATCCTCTCTCCATTATCGATATTTGAGTGGTTAATAAAATTTTAATCAACATAAATGTATCAGAGTTTACAAAGAAAGCAGGCTAATACAACCAGCAATCATATAAACGTTTTGATAGCTACATCGATCAAACATCCATTGGAAGAGTCTGAGGGCTCCTTTTACTAAGCTACGGTAGCGTTTTTAGTGCGCGCTAACCCCCGCGCTATGTGGAAAAACTAATGCCAGCTCTTTGGAGGCATTAGCATCTAGTATGCGCTAAAACCGCAAGTGCAGCTTAGTAAAAGGAGCCCCAAGTCTTTCAGATGACTGAAAAACTCTTAAAGTGAAGGATAAAAACCTCGGGACTTTTTTTTTTTTTTTTTTTTTTTTCCTAAAAGCCAGTTAGGTCATTGTGAACCCAGGCTCTTAACTAGAAATGAGGGCCAAATTTAGTTGGATGATAGGGACAGATTCAGTTCAACTAAGGAGATAGAGATTGGATCCAGGAAGGAGTCAATATTTGTGGTCTGCCCAGGATCTGGAGAGGAGAATAAAGTACTATAACAAGACGAGGAAGTTTTACTAATGGCAGATGGGCACTCTTTCAAGTTGCCTCACTTATAATGCATACCACAAACCGTAAAGGAGAGGCTTTTCGTGTTTTACAGCGCCCGTAAGAAGATGGTCTTTCTTGTTGCTATGTTTGTAGAATTTTTCTGTGGTATATTTGTTTTCCATTAGTGAAGATGGCACAAATTGGTGGACATTCTATAAATAGTGCCATGATTTCAGTGCCAGATAATTTTTTTTTGTTTGCACGGAATGTTATTCTGTTAATGGCTACCGATAGAAAAGCAAATGGGATTCAAACTATACCGCTTAGCTTTCAAAACACCATATGGGGGATGCCCCTAATAGCTGCCCCAAATTTACTGAACTGTTAGGTAGATCTGCTAATCATCGTGACTTTGACCGCTTGATCCTGTCATTCCCAACTCTGAAAGATATAAAATACAAGGCACCTCAAAGCAAATCATTGAACTACCCAATTACAAAAGTATGGCACTCGCTTCCCATTGAAATTCATGCAACCACTTGCATGTGCACTTTTCCACAAAAATCAGAGCGCTGTTTATAGAATATTGCGTAGTGTCGATTTTTCAGCGCCATATGTAGAATTTTGTCCTATAGGTAAGGACTGCATGCGTCTTGCTGATTGTGTAGCAAGCCCCAGGCATTAACCCCTGGATTCTCTATATGATGCCCCAAATTGTAGTAAAAAATTTGGCGCACATCAGGCACATCCCGTAATTGCGCACGCAACTTAATTGGCAAATGAGCAGTTAATTGGCAATAATTAGGCACTAACCGGCTACAATTTGAATTTTCACACACATCTTTATAGAATACCGATCTGAAGGATGTGTGTGCAAATTGTACATGCAAATCTGAAATGGAGGTGTGGCCATAGAAGGTATTAGTGACCTGGATTGGCCACCGTGAGAACGGCTACTGGACTTGAAGGACCATTGGTCTGACCCAGTATGGCTGTTCTTATGCTCTTATGTGTGCCAAGTATAGGACAATCAGGCCATTGTAACATCACTGATGAGGTTGGCTCTGAGGCACTGTGGAATGAGGCATTTTGACATCACAATCTCAACTCTAGAATGTTGCTCTCAGTGAGATTCCAGAATCTTGCTATTCTTTGAGATGCTGAAATGTTGCTACTCCTTGGATTTTGGCTGGGTACTAGGGACCTGGATTGGCCACCATGAGAACGGGCTACTGGACTTGATGGACTATTGGACTGACCCAGTAAGGTTATTCTTATGTCAGGGGCATTCTTAGAATTTGTGCGCAGTGCTGTAGACTAAGGCAGATTCATGCCTAATTTAGGTACAAGCATTTACCAGAAACAAAGCAACAAATCCAACAAGTGCTGCAGTGAAAATGAGTAACCAAACGGAAAACAAAAGAAACCGCAGGCAAAATGCACAAGATGCAGGTTATGTTTATTATATCAAATTTCAATGCGGTTAAATATTACCACCCTTTAAACAAACCTAAGGACCCAACACGGTCCGTGTTTCGTTAAACACGCCTTCTTCAGGGGCCCAGGGTTCTTGAGGTTTCACTTAAACCGCAAATATAAAAATGAAAATGATGATAAACATAAGCCTGAAAAAGCTATGAAAAGAATGCACGGTGGAAGTTTTTCGCCGAGGTTGTCAGCGCGCATTCTTTTCATAGCTTTTTCAGGCTTATGTTTTTCATCATTTTCATTTTTATATTTGTGGTTTAAGTGAAACCTCAAGAACCCTGGGCCCCTGAAGAAGGCATGTTTACCGAAACACGGACCGTGTTGGGTCCTTAGGTTTGTTTAAAGGGTGGTAATATTTAACCGCATTGAAATTTGATATAATAAACATAGCCTGCCTCTTGTGCGTTTTGCCTGCAGGTACAAGCATTTACACCAGGTTTCAGTTCGTTTAATCCTCGCACCTAAAATTGGGTGCTGATCTTGGCGCTAAGTGTTATTCTATAAATGGCACCCAACTTTGAATGCCGTTTATAGAAGAGCACTTTTCCTTTCCTTTCTAAAATAAACTAGAGTGGGGCTGGGAGTTGCTGTCACTGGACAGCACTCTCTGATTGGACGTTGAAACTGAAACTAGGAGGTGAATTAGCCCAACAGATAGATATCTGGGAAAAACTGACAAAGATGGTGAGGAGTTGCGGGGTTGGGGACTAGGGGAGGTGTGTGGGGTATATTATAAAACTTTTCTTAAACCATGTATTGTAACAACAACATAACTTAGGGCTCCTTTTACGAAGCCGCGTTAGCAGTTTAACGCGCGTAATAGCGCGTGCTAAACTGCTGGCTGCGCTAGACGCCAACGCCAGCATTGAGCTGGCGTTAGTTCTAGCCGTGTAGTGCAGGTTTAGCACGCACTAAAAATTTGCGTGTGCTAAAACCGCTAACGCGGCTTCGTAAAAGGAGCCCTTAAAATAGGCACCTTTTGGACTTCTCATAAAGGCATCCTCTTACAAAATTACCTCTTGTATTTATTTATTTGATTTTTTTTAGCCCGTCCTCCCAAAGCAGCTCAGAATGGGTTAGAAATTAGAGAATGACACGGTGACAAAATCCATCACCGTTCCCGTCCCCGCGGATAACCGCGGGAAACCATCTTCATGTCATTCTTTAAGGAGAGAGGGAAGAATTAGAGTATGAATGGCCACAACCACTGACCCGCAAGCTTTGCTTTGAAGAATGCTGGTGTAGAAGGACCGAGGTTCTGTAGACACTACAGAATGACAGTCTCTGGTATCCAGAGCAGATATTGTGATGTCATAATGCCTCATTCCACCAGTGCCTAAGAGCCAATCACATCAGTGATGTCACAATAGCTTCATTATCCTTGGCTCACATAAGAATCAGAGTATGAATGGCCACAATCACTGACCCGCAAGCTTTGCTTTGAAGAATGCTGGTGTAGAAGGACCGAGGTTCTGTAGACACTACAGAATGACAGTCTCTGGTATCCAGAGCAGATATTGTGATGTCATAATGCCTCATTCCACCAGTGCCTAAGAGCCAATCACATCAGTGATGTCACAATAGCTTCATTATCCTTGGCTCACATAAGAATCAGAGTATGAATGGCCACAACCACTGACCCGCAAGCTTTGCTTTGAAGAATGCTGGTGTAGAAGGACTGAAGTTGAAATAGACACAAGAAAATGACATGGGATTATTTCCCGCGGTTATCCGCGGGGATGGGAACGGTGATGAATTTTGTCACCGTGTCATTCTCTATTAGAAATCAGGTACTCAAGCATTTTCCCTATCTGTCCTGGTGAGCTCACAATTGGCAATTGTAACATCTACCTTAAACCTTGAACTCAGGCAGCTTCCTGTTTGATCAGGATCAATCTGGGAATTTACAATCTCATGTCCCCCAGCCTGTCTCTGAAACGTATTCTTGCACTTGGTCTTGAAAAGGTCAGCAACTTTCTTTGAGCAGATTTGTACTCAGATTATTGGCTGAACTTACATGAACTGCAGCGTAAATTCACTGCTTCTTGTTCTCTTCCCAGTGAAGATGAACGATTGGTCAGCTTCATCTTTGTGACCTTTTATTTATCTGAAAGCTGCTATAATTTATTTTCTACATAAGAAGTGCCACACTTGGTGAGACCAATGGTCCATCAAGTCCAGCATTTTATTTTTTTTTTAATGTATATTCCAATCTAAGATTCTTGGCAGATTATAGAATAAACATACATAAGCATAAAACAAATTATAACAGAACTAAACAAAAAAACACAATAAAAGCTTTAATATAACTAATATCATTCCTTTTCCATATAAAACAGTCAGATACCAACAAGAGAGCTTTGTTTGTACATAATTTGATGAAAAGCCTGGTAAGTCCACATCACTTGGAAGTAGCCATGTTGCTTTTCCCTAAAAGTGGCCATCCTCAAGACTACCTGGCTAATAGTTGCTAATGGATCTGTTCTCCAGAATATTGTCCAAACCTTTTTTTATGAACATAAGAATTGCCGCTGCTGGGTCAGACTAGTGGTCCATCGTGCCCAGCAGTCCGCTCACGCGGCGGCCCTTAGGTCAAAGACCAGTGCCCTATTTGAATCTAGCCTTACCTGCGTACGTTCTGGTTCAGCAGGAACTTATCTAATCTTTTCTTGAATCCCTGGAGTGTGCTTTCCCCTATAACAGCATCCGGAAGAGCATTCCAGATTTCTACCACTCTCTGCATGAAGAAGAACTTCCTTACGTTTGTACGGAATCTATCTCCTTTTAACTTTAGAGAGCGCCCTCTCGTTCTCTCCACCTCGGAAAGGGTGAACAATCTCTCTTTCTCTAAGTCTATTCCCTTCAATATCTTGAATGTTTCAATCATGTCCCCTCTCAGTCTCCTCTTTTCAAGGGAGAAGAGGCCCAGTTTCTCTAGCCTCTCATTGTATGGCAACTCCTCAAGTCCCTTAACCATTTTTGTCACTCTTCTGAGTAGTACTATGTCCTTTTTCATGTACGGCTACCAGTGTTGGACACAGTATTCCAGGTGGGGGCGCACCATGGCCCAGTTATACTACTAGCCTTGACCCATCTTGTGTAAGTTGTCTTCTTCAGTCTTTCTTCACTAAATCTTTATGTTTTTTGCTTTCCTCAAGGTTGGAGGAGGGGGGGTTCCTAACATCTCTGTGCTTTTTTTTTTTTTTTTTTTAAATCAATGTGCAGGGTCCAGAATGGGGACCAGTTTCTTCCAACGGTCTTCCCAGCATCAAGTAGAATAGGAGAATTACTTCAAGTGCCTTATTTGCACAATTTCCTAAAATAGAGCTAGTTTTCTAAATATAAATCATATAAAATATTCAACTTTTATCTTTAATCTGCTGTATCTTACAAATTAAATTCCATGGTACAGTTATTCCAGATATTACAAATTTTAATCAAAGCTTATGCATTTTTGTTCTCTTACTGATTAAGAAAATAGCTCTTTCCAACCTCTTAAGGCAAAGTGCTGCCTTTAAATAACAATTCTGCAGTTCTTAGGAAATGATCCTGGGCGAAAGAAGACTCAGATTTGTCTAAGGAGTCTTAACCAAGCAGTAGTTTGGATCATTTTATGCAACATCTCAGCATGGATGGAAAAGGCTCATTGAAATTGCCTCTGTTGCAGATAGACCTTTCTGGGAGCAGCAATCCATGCTAACAGGCAGAGCTTGGCAGACAGATCGCTCTGAGGCAGAAGTGTGCCTGCCTTTTCTACCTACATTTACTGATGTGCTGGCACTTTCTTCTATCAGCTCTTACTGAGGGTGTGCATTTTTATTTTGTTCAGTTACACTTTTTTTTAAATCATGAGCTATTTAGTTTAGCAAGCACTAAATAATGTGTGCAAGAATGAAATAACAGATACCAATATGAACTAATGCATGGCTACTTATTGAGATTTATTTACAGCCTTTATGAAGAGTTTTAAGAATATAAGAATTCCCATACTGGGATAGACCAAAAGTCTATCAAGCCCAGTGTCCTGTTTCCAACAGTGGTCAATCCAGGTCCCATGTACCTAGCTAGATCGCAAGTAGTAAAACAGATTTTATGCTGCTTATCCTAGGAATAAGCAGAGGATTTCCCAAAGCCATCTCAATAATAACTTATGGCCTTCTCTTTTAGGAAATTATCCAAGCCTTTTTTAAACCCTGCTAAGCTAACTGGTTTTACCATATTCTCTGGCAGTGAATTCCAGAATTACATGCTGTGTGAAGAAATATTTTCTCCAGTTTATTTTAAATCTACTACTTAGTAGCTTCATTGCATGCTTCCTAGTCCTAGTATTTTTGGAAAGAGTAGACAAGTAATTCACATCTACCCTTTCCACTCCACTCAGTATTTTATAGACCTCTGTCATATCACCCCTGAGCAGTCTCTTCTCCAAGCTGAAGAGCCCTAGCCGCTTTAGCCTTTCCTCGCAGGGAAGTCATCCCAAATCTTTTATCATTTTTGTCGCCCTTTTCTGTACTTTTTCTAATTCTGCTATATCTTTTTTTTTTGAGATACGGCGACCAGAACTGCACAGAGTTTTGAGTTGAGGCCATACCATAGAGCAATACAAGGGCATTATAACATTTTCATCTTTGTTTTCCATTCTTTTCCTGATAATTAGTAACACTCTATTTGCTTTCTTAGCCGCCGCCGCACATTGAGCTGAGGGTTTCAAAGTATCCTCAACGACGACACCTAGATCCTTTTCCTGGGCAGTAACTCCTAACATAGAACCCAGCATCATGCAGCTATTGTTCGGGTTCCTCTTTCCTACATGCATCACTTTGCATTTGCTCACATTAAATGTCATTTGCCATTTTTGATGCCCAGTCTTCCAGTCTCACAAGGTCCTCCTGCGATTTAACAACTTTGGGAGGGATGTTATTGAATGAGAGTACCCAAGAAAGGGACTTGGGGGTAATGTGGACATGACAATGAAGTCAACGGCACAGTGCACAGCGGCCGCTAAGAGAGCGAATAGAATGCTAGGTATAACCAAGAAGGGTATTGCAACCAGAACGAAAGAAGTTATCCTGCCATTGTATCGGGCGATGGTGCTTCCGCATCTGGAGTACTGCGTCCAATATTGGTCGCCGTACCTTAAGAAGGACATGGCGTTACTCAAGAGGGTTCAGAGGAGAGCGACAAATCTGATAAAAGGTATGGAAAACCTTTCATACGCTGAGAGATTGGAGAAACTGGGACTCTTTTCCCTGGAGAAGAGGAGATTTAGAGGGGATATGATAGAGACTTATAAGATCATGAGGGGCATAGAGAGAGTAAAGAGGGACAGATTCTTCAAACTTTCAAAAAATAAAAGAACAAGAGGGCATTCAGAAAAGTTGATAGGAGACAGATTCAAAACGAATGCTAGGAAGTTCTTCTTTACCCAACGTGTGGTGGACACCTGGAATGCGCTTCCAGAGGACATAATAGGGCAGAGTACGGTACTGGGGTTTAAGAAAAGATTGGGCCGCTGCGTGAGCGGACTGCAGGGCACGATGGACCTCAGGTCTGACCCAGCGGAGGCATTGCTTATGTTCTTATGTAAGTTAGTATTTTGTATAAAAGTAGTGTGGTAGTCATGTTAGTTCTCTTTAAGGGTTAATAAATAAATAAAAAAATAACAAATTCGTCTGAACCCAAATAAAACCGAGCTCCTGTGGGTCCCCAAGACAAGCAGGCACATACCTGACATCCAAATCACTTTTGGGAGATACGAACTCCCCTTTAAATCACAAGTCAGGAATCTTGGGGGTAAAGCTAGTCTAAACATTTACACTGATCCCCCAAATCCAAGAACTGCTTCAATGATTTGCAACAACTATGCTGCCTTTCTCTGTGCATTGAGAAGGCAAGTCTTATCGTGGTAGTTCATGCCATGATAGCATCAGGCTGGATTACTGTAGCACTCTACACTGGCCTGACTACAAAGGGTTTGCCCCAGCTCTAATTGATTCAGAAGGACCATGGTTGCCCACCGCTGCCATATTTAATTATTTTATTTATTTGAAATTATTTATAACCCACTGACCCACAAATCTAAGCGAGGAACAAAACCGCATTAAATAATACAGACAAATACAAATACAAAACAGCAAAGAAAAACAGGATAAAAAAGAACTGCCCAAACTCACACCCACAAATCGCTCAAATGATACAGTTTTCACCCCCTTTCTAAAATACCAGAGCATATCCGATTGGCGCAGAAACAAAGGTAAAGCATTCCATAGCACCGGGCCTTGGACAGAAAACATAGGGCTCCTTTTACTAAGGTGCGCTAGTGTTTTTAGCGCACGCACAAAATTACCGCACGGTACATTTCTAGAATAACGCCAGCTCAATGGCTGGTATTAAGGTCTAGCGTGCGCAGCAATATAGCGTACACTATTCTGCGCGTTAAGGCCCTAACGCACCTTTGTAAAAGGAGCCCCTAGACTTACGTTTCCCCTTAAGCCTCACCATCGCTAAAGAGGAAACTTTTAAACCCGTTATATCTGAAGACCGTAACTCGCACCAAGGACAATGCCACTGCAGAAGTGAGCGGACACTTGACGGGCAATTATGCTGAAGAACCTTAAACATCACACAAAGAGCCTTAAATTCGACCCGCATGTCAGCTGGCATCCAGTGAAGCTCTCGAAGTATCGCAAGACATATTTAGGCAGACCTAAATAAATGGAATTACAATAGTCAAGCAAAGGCGTTAGCATCAACGTGATGACCGTTTCGTCTGAAAGATAGTCGCCCAACCTCTGTAATGAACGCAACTTGAAAAGCACGGCAGATATAACAGCCTTAATTGGAGCTTCAAAAGGACCGCGTGGAATCAAACACAACTCCCAGGTACCTACATTGCTTTCATACAGGAACAACTTCACCTGCAAGTGAAATCTACGAAGGACAAGCTTCCAAGTTCTTTCCACAGCCAATAGGAGATATGAACTCATAGTGTCCAGACCTGAGGAAAGCAACTTTCTTTTTGTCTACCTGGACACTAATTGGAATGAAATATCCTGTCTTTTGTTCATTAATATTAATTTGCGTGCTAATTTGTTGCAGATTTAGGGGATGTATGACTCACTTATTCATTTTAGCGCTATATTGAGAAAGTATTTTTCTTATAGAAACCAAATAAGGAGGACACCTTCTCATCTCTATAATAAAACCCTAAGCGGCGCATGCGCACTCCCACCTGCGTGTTCTGTATGTCCGTGGCCGGAAGGAGTGCGCATGCGCACCTACAACTGCCCTACACTTGCGGCCCTGTTTGCATTCCAGTGGCAGCAACTGAGTGGTTGAGAGCAGCCCCGCTCCACCCGTTGACCCTCCACAAATCTCCCGGCTCCAGCAGTGTAGGCAGCACTTTAAACACGCTGCTTCACACCCTTCTACTGACAATTTCCTCTGCCGCGTATCTGATGACATCATCGGAGACAGACGCGGGAGAGGAAATCGGCAGTAGAAGACCACGAAGCAGCGTGTTTAAAGTGCTGCCTACGCGGCTGGAGCCGGGAGGTTTGTCGGCGGTGGGAGGGTCGGATGGGAGGGTCAGGAGCAGGCCAGATTGAGCAGGAAAATGCAGTAAAAGGGGGAGGGGCCTAATGGAGCAGGCCAGATCGTGGTAAGAGAAAGGAAAGGGGAGTGGGGGGAAAATGCTGCTACTGCTACACAGGTACCTGGAGGGGAAGGGAAACACCGCTGCTGCTTCTGCACAGGAAATGGGGTGGATAGGAGGGAAATGCTGTTGGCTGCATAGGGAAGTAGAATGGAAATGCTGGTGCACAGGGAAATGGGAAAAAATGACAAACAGACAGTGGGAGGGAGGGAGACAGAAAGAAAGAAAGAAAGACACAGGGGCAGGGAGAGGGACAGAAAGACAGACAGAGAAAGGGGGCCAGGGAGAGAGAGAGTCAGCGGGAGGGAAACAGACAGACATATATTCTAGCACTCATTAATGTAACGGGCTTAATGACTAGATAAGCAGCGCATGCGCACTCCTACCTGCGTGTTCTGTATGTCCGTGGCTGGAATGCGCATGCGCACCTACAACTGCCCCACACTTGCGAAGGGAGAAGATACAGAAACAAAGAAAGACTGACAAGATAGCCAGGGAGAGAGACAGTAAGACAGGGGGCCAGGGAAGAGACAGAGACACACAGGGGGACAGAGACAGAAAGAAAGGGGGGCAGGGAGAGAGATAAAATACATAAAGTAAAAAAGAAATGCCTCAGCGACCCATTGTGCTAAAAGTCTACACATCTATTCTAGCACCCGTTAATGTAACGGGCTTAAACACTAGTAATAAATAAACCCAAATGTTTAGACAAATAACAACTAATCTTTTTATGAAATCAGTTACAATATGAAACCTAGTTTTGTACAGCAAACTTATTACAAGCCTGAATGTGTTGTCTTGACAGAACGAATGAGTAAAAAGCTGTTTTCAGTCCGTTTCTTTGAGCAGCATCACTGCGAAGGCTCATAATCACTCTACTGGAAACGGTAGAATTGGACAATGTCAAGCTGCACATTTTTCATGCGAGGTTAATCTTCTTAGGTGTAGTTAGAAGCAGAATTTAAATTCTGGAGAAATAATGTATAAAGCAAAGTCATTTTTACCTTTGGTGTGCAGGGACCACAGGGATCTGAAATGCGATTTGGCGATAGCCGGTGTTGTAACCCAAGGCAGCAAAAATAACCGACTAATAATAGCAGGTTATTTTTAGCTGAATTTTAGGCAAACCTGATTGGCTGGATTATGACAGAAAATATCCCAAAATAGGGTTGGACAAAAATTTTTTCATTTAGAGCAGCCACTTGTGCAGCTGCACTGGCCCAGCTGAACTTTGCCAGATATGATTAATGGTTTATGGTTTGTTCAGATTTGCTGCAATAGCTGAAAATCCTTGTTCACTGATTAAGTTTTAAGTCCACCCTAGGAATGCCTTGGTGTTTTGCTAGGTTAAGGGGCTCTTTTACTAAAGCTTAGTACATGCTAATGGAAATAGCATACACTAAGACCATGCATAGCTAATCTGGGACCCCAAATTAATTATTCAAATAGGCTTAATTGACATGTTAATTGAACATCACAATTAAATAGCAATTAAAAACATGCTCTGGTATACTATCTGGACTGGACTAAACCTCATGGAGTTTTTGTTAACCAAGCGAACCATCTCCACTTGGCTAGCGGACTGTATCGCCTTCGTGGCTCAGGCTCGGATGATGCTGCAGGGCCTAACAGCCCTCAAAGTCCAAGCTGTGGTTGCCATGGTGGCTTATTTCCGCTCTGCATCTATTGCGGACATCTGCAAAGCAGCTATTAGGTCCTCAATCCACACCTTTACCTCTCACTACTGTTTAGAACAAAACTCCACAAAAGTTTTGCTGAATCTCTTTACTTCCTGAGCGCCAACTTTCTCTTCAACCCTCTTGGGATATATATGTGTAACTCACAAGATGCAAGGATCATGACTCTGGAGAAGGATAATCTATCTATCTATCTATACTTTATTTTAAAAACAAAAATGCCTTATTTTGTGGAGCTAAGGTTCAGATGTTTCCCGATCAACCCAACTCAGAAGGAAGAGCTTTTTAGCTTTGAAATCTCGAGTTGTGGAACTGGGTGCCACATTTTTTTTTTAAGTTCCCTTGCAAGGTTTTGGTGACTTTTCAAAGTATAGATTATATTTTTTGGGATCCGGCTCAGTTAATACAATTTCTCGATCAAAAATAATGGGGGATTATATATTTTCTTGGTTGAGATGGCTATTCTCAAATTGAGGAGCCTGATTTGAAAAAGATGCTTATATAGAAGGAAGATGTTTTCTGCCTTTTATTTTCCTTTGAAATAGATTTCTGTTATTAAATAGTGCACCTCTTCTTTTAATGAGGGCTAGATGGAATTTCCGATTTTGTAATGATAATAATGTAAAATGATTTGTTATGTTTCCATATCCTGTTATGTTTCCTTGTAAACATTATTTGAAATTAAAAAAAAAAAAAATCAGATGTATCTGTGTGTATATGTATGTATTATGTTCCAGCATAATAGACAGGTTAAAATGCGGCAAATCGCCGGGCCCGGACGGGATCCACCCAAGGGTTCTGAAAGAACTAAGACAAGAAATAGCGGGCACAATCCAGCATGTTTGCAACCTATCCTTGAAAACTGGAGAGGTACCAGAGGACTGGAAATTGGTGAATGTCACACCTATCTTCAAGAAGGGATCGAGGGGTGACCCCGGGAACTACAGGCCAGTAAGCCTGACTTCAATTATAGGGAAGATGGTGGAAGCTATGATCAAGGACGGTATTTGCGAGCACATCGAGAGACATGGCCTACTGAGAACAAGCCAGCATGGATTCTGTAAGGGAAGGTCATGCTTAACAAACCTTCTGTACTTCTTTGAGGGAATAAGCAGTCGGGTGGACAATGGGGAACCTATAGACATCATTTACCTTGATTTTCAAAAGGCTTTCGACAAGGTGCCACATGAAAGGCTGCTTAGGAAGCTGTGGAACCACGGGGTGGGAGGGGATGTGCACAGATGGATCGAGCACTGGTTGTCGGGTAGACTGCAGAGGGTCGGAGTAAAGGGACAATACTCTGACTGGCGGGGAGTCACGAGCGGTGTGCCACAGGGATCGGTGCTGGGGCCGTTACTCTTCAACATATTTATCAATGACCTGGAAAAGGAGGCAAAGTGCGAGGTTATAAAATTTGCAGACGATACCAAATTGTGCGGCAGAGTTAGGTCCAGGGAGGAGTGTGAGGACCTGCAAAGGGACCTGGACAAGCTGGAAGACTGGGCAAACAAATGGCAAATGAGCTTTAACGTGGAAAAATGCAAGGTCATGCATATAGGGAAAAAGAACCCGTTGTTCAACTACAAATTGGGGGGGGCAATGTTGGGAGACAGCAGTCTTGAGAGAGACTTGGGTGTGCTGGTGGATGCATCACTGAAGCCATCTGCACAGTGCGCAGCAGCCTCGAAAAAAGCCAACAGAATGCTGGGCATCATAAAGAGGGGCATAACAACCAGGACGCGGGAAGTCATCATGCCATTGTATCGAGCGATGGTGCGTCCACATCTGGAATACTGCGTTCAATATTGGTCGCCGTACCTCAAGAAGGACATGGCGGTACTTGAGAGAGTCAAAAGGAGAGCAACGAAGCTGGTAAGAGGGCTGGAACACTGCCCATACGCCGAGAGGTTGGATAGGCTGGGGCTCTTCTCTCTGGAAAAAAGGAGGCTCAGGGGAGATATGATAGAGACCTTCAAGATCATGAGGGGCATAGAGAGGGTGGATAGGGACAGATTCTTCAGGCTGAAGGGGTCAACAGGCACGAGGGGGCATTCGGAGAAACTGAAGGGAGATAGGTTCAGAACAAATGCAAGGAAGTTTTTTTTCACCCAAAGGGTCGTGGACACTTGGAATGCGCTACCGGAGGAAGTGATCAGGCAGAGTACGGTACAAGGATTCAAACAGGGATTGGACGGATTCCTGAGGGATAGGGGGATCGTGGGATACTGAGAGAGGTGCTGAGATGTAACACAGGTATAGAAAGCTAACCAGGTAATAAGTATAGAAATCCAACCAGGTCGTGCATGTGCAAGACCGGAGGGTTAGGACTTCGATGGGAAGATAGGACTCAATGGGAAACCAAGGTGGCAAGGGGGCCCCTTCTGGTGACTCAGACAGGCCGTGACCTGTTCGGGCCGCCGCGGGAGCGGACTGCTGGGCGGGATGGACCTATGGTCTGACCCGGCGGAGGCACTGCTTATGTTCTTATTATGTTCTTATGTTCTGAAACGCATGGAGAAATTTCAACCAAATTTGGTACTTACTATCTAGCCTTACCTGCATACGTTCTAGTTCAGCAGGAACTTGTCTAACCTTGTCCTGAATCCCTGGAGGGTGCTTTCCCCCATAATAGACTCCGGAAGAGCGTTCCAGTTTTCTACCACTCTCTGGGTGAAGAAGAACTTCCTTACGTTTGTACGGAATCTATCCCCTTTTAACTTTAGCGAGTGCCCTCTCGTTCTCTCTACCTTGGAGAGGGTGAACAATCTCTCTTTCTCTACGAAGTCAATTCCCTTCAATATCTTGAATGTTTTGATCATGTCCCCTCTCAAGTCTCCTCTTTTCAAGGGAAAAGAGGCCCAGTTTCTCTAGCCTCTCATTGTACGGCAACTCCTCCAGCCCCTTAACCATTTTTGTCGCTTAGATTTTAACCCTGGTTTTATATTTGCTGTATATTAAATACATTGAACTTAAACTTGAACTAGTAGACATTTACAGCTGCTTAAGAGCCGATATAAGTGCCCATGCCTGCAAGGTCGGTGCAATTTCTACTTCTTATGCTTTCATAAAATCCTAAAAAAAACACCCATTCGTCTTTATAAAATAAGACCAAGACTGGTTCAAGGGATTGTGGTGCTCTGAGCCAACTTTTGCATTGGCGCCCCTCTCACCCACACTGCAATCTGGTTACTCTCTCCTTGCGTTTCCCCCCCGTGATCCTCCCCCCTCAGTCTGGCATCTATCCCTCTGTAAGTTTGAAGGTAGACCGAACTGGGATTTTGGTGCTCTGGACCAGGGCCCCACCTGGTCCATAGGTGATGGAACCAGCTCTAAATAAGGCCTACCAGTAAGTAGGCACCTTCTTAAACCAGATGCCATATTTTATCTCTTAGTTTTATAAAAGGTCATCCCTACTTAAGCACCTATTATGAATTTTAAATAACATACAGTTTTAGCATTTATTCACGTAAGGCCACACATTACATGTGTAAGTGGCAGTGATGTGACCAATTGCTATTCTACATTGGGATAATATGATCAAACTTTTTCTTCCCCAAGATTGTGTTCTGAACTAATTGAAGCTGTCTTAACTCTCTCTTTGGATGGCCCAGATATAGAACATTAAATAATCAATCCAGATGCTCACAAGGGAAAGGATTAATATAGCCAAGGAAGCTATACAGAGTACGTAAGCATAGCTTAAAATAAGAAGCTTCACACAATCACTGATATTTGATACTTTCCACTTAACTTAGTACCAGAAAGACTTCCAGACTACAAATGTACTCCTTAGGGCATAATTGAATGTCCTCCACCAGAATAGAATCAGTGAATGATCCCTGTTTGCTAAACCACAGTGATTCCTGTCTGCAGGAACCACATTCAAACTGTGGTTCTGGAACCAGAGCAACACACAAGCACACAGGTTAACCAGTGCTGAATTGTTCACGAAGGCATGAGGGGCGTCCAATAATTTATCTACCTGACTATGAGAGAAAGTAGCAAGTGTGTTGAAACAAATATGTGCATGTTGTGACATGTCTCAAGATTACTCATGCATAATTGTGGCTCAGTGTGAATCTAGCATTCCAAAAGACAGGAAGTAGAGTCCTTGTACGAATCAAGTAAGAAACTGCTAGATTTGGAGCACTGTTCATTGATAAGATTTCTCACAAAAGAAGGGGAAAAGCCAAAGGGAGCTTGATGAACGCATGACTGCAGTTTATGGTGAGTCTGCCCTATCATTCTACAAAGTAAAAATTTGGTGCAAGCAGTTTAAGTGGGGTAAAGAGACCCATTGAAGATGACCCTCACATTGGATAGCCTGTGGAAGCAACTTTCAGAAAAATGTGCAAGAATGTTGATGGTTTAATTTTGTCAGACAGACAAATTAAGGTTTCCCAAATAACTGAAGAAATGGGCATCTCAGCAGATACAGTTTGGAAAATAATAATTCATGAAAAGTTGGGCATCTCCAAGGTTAATGCAAGATGGGTTCAAAGAATGCTGACGCCATATCAGAAGGCCATGAGGTTCCAGTGCTGTCAGGAGAACTTGGAGATGCCCTGTGAAGACTAAGTGAATTTTTTTTAATTGTTTAGTGACTGGAGATGAAACCTTGGAGATCCTGAATCCAAAATGGAGTCAATGAAGAGAAAGCACACATCATCCCCACCCCAAAAATGTTCAAGACAGAAAAATCTGCAGGCAAAGTCATGGCAATTGTCTTCTGGGATGATGAAGGACTTTTGCTTCTGGCGTACAAGCCATTCAAGACAACCATAACCGGGGAGAGTTACGCCATCACAATCAAGGAGAAAAGATGAGGAACTGTTCCGAGTTTTGAAGAAATCTCTCTGTAGACAGTGGCTTTCAAGTGATGAAGATGTCAAGGAAGCTGTGATGTCCTGGTTTGAAGGTCAAACAGAATAATTCTTTTCAAAGGGGTTAAAGTCATTGCAGGAAAGGTAGATGAAGTGTATGGAGCTATCGGGAGGACTATGTTGAACTTTTTGAAAATGTTTCTTTTCTACTTAGATAGATAAATTATTGAACACCCCTCTTATACACAACTGAATATCATTCACATACAACAACTAGGGTACCTTGTAGATCTCGATAACAGCTATCGCTGGCTGCAAATAAAAATTAAACAATAGTTGGGTCAGGATTGACCCCTTAGGGACCTCCAGTGGCAACTTCCTGATGCTTGAATGAAGGCCGCTCAACACCTCAGGTTATGATCCGTTCTTTAAAAGGATCCAGCACATCCTAAACTGAACCAGCATTTCTACAGCCTTTAACATCTCTTTCAAGACCCAATGGTTGATGATATTAAATGTTGCAAAGTGTTCAAGGCCTCTGTCTTTCACAAAATAGCCTGATTACAATGAAAAAGATGAGTACTTTCTATAAAATCTAGCAGCTGGTTGTGCATCAACTTTCAATAATTTATCCCATAAATGGCACATTAGATATTGGATGATAAGACTACTAATGTGGAGCATCCACCGTATTTGATTTCAAAACATTCTTCATAAGGACATAAGCCTGTAGAGATGAATTAAGTGTTGCAAAAAACTGCATCCCTGTCTAATAAATCTAGATGGTATGGAATCCAGGGGACTAAATCTCAGATACATCTCCTGCCGACAATGTGCCAATTATCCAGTTGTAATATAGGAAAATTCACACCAATGACCAGGTTCCACATCCCTAGAGTACAACTTATCCAAGGGACTGCTCTGAGCAGAGGAACCACATTCTGAACCTTAGTAGGACCCCAAATACCTTCAGTACCTACACAATCTTCTGTTGGTTAGGATGGTGCTACAGACTAAATCAAAAATTGCTTTAAGGGATTAAAATTCAGCGACCCTTCTCCCTGATGTGATTGCATCCACACAAGTCGGCTTTGTACAGGGTAGACAAGCAGTACACAACGTACGTAAAGCATTGATAGCCTTAGCGCACACGCAATTCCATCACACTCCTATGCTTCTACTCAGTTTGGATGCGGCACAGGCATTCGACCAGGTCAATTGGACGTACCTCTTTGAAGTGTTAAATTGTATGGGGATATCTGGCTAGTTCGCCTCGGCATTACGCACTTTATATTCCACTCCAACAGCAAGACTATTTGTCAGTGACATTATTACTGACCCAATACCTATTGAGAGGGGAACTCGACAGGGCTGTCCCCTGTCACCCCTCTTATTTTTATTGTACCTCGAACCCTTTCTTCGCACAGTGTCTCAGGACCCCGACATAGTGGGTGTGGACTTCGGGACTCATTCACTCAAAGTGTTGGCCTTTGCAGATGACCTATTATTTTTGCTAACTGACCCCGCTCACTCTGTTTGATATTTATTGCAAGCGCTTGACGAACTCAAATTTTATTCGGGATTTACGTTGAACTACCAGAAATCTATGGCCCTAGCTAGCCCCATGACACTACAACAGACATGGAGCGGTCACTTCCCATTTACGTGGGCTCAGACTTCAATTCGCTATTTGGGGGTACAGATCCCCCGAGACCTTATGACCCTGTACACCAGCAATATCACCCCATTGCTTCAAGACACCTCACAATATCTACAGAATTGGTCCACTTTTCCCTTATCGGTGGCGGGCCGGGTAGCCCTTTTTAATATGGTGCTCTATCCCAAATGGTTATATCGCTTTCAGGTTTTACCTCTGCTACTGTCCCATGCCCATAACATTCGTTTAACGAAAGAGCTACAGCGTTTTCTATGGGGTGGTAAGCGACCATGTATGCCCTTGCTACGGATGTGTCTGCCCAGGGATAGGGGGGGCTATGGTTTATTAAATGTACGTTGATATGCTATGGCTTGTCAGATGAGACATATTAATGATTAGTTTAGAGGAACATCTGATTTTTCTGCTACACCACTGGAGTTATCTTTGCTGGCTCCGTTCCATGTGAGCTATTTTCTACATGTGGCGGATCCGAGGATGCGTCCTTTAGTGTCTCACTACCCCATTTTTACGCCGGCCAGAAGGACATGGAGATGGGTCTGTAAAACAGCCAAATTGTCTTCTAAGGTGTCTTTATATTTGCCTATACAGGGCAATGGAGCTTTCCAGCCGGGCTTGCAAAATGCCACCTTTCTTAGGTGGCAAGCACAAGGTCTACAATATCTTTTTCACCTGTTTTCGGAGGAGGGGAGCCTGGTCACATTTGCCGAGCTGCAACAAACTTTTGACCTACAGGCTAATAATCTCTTCGCCTATTACCAGATCCGTCACTATGTTCAGTCCCTCCCAGTGGCTGCCCTTACTGAAGTCTGCAGGGAGGCGCTTTCGGAACTCTTCAGCCTTTCAGCCCAACAGAGGATTCTTCTACGATTTCATATTGTGGGGATCCGGGATTGCCAACCAAGTACGAATCTGGATATATTAGCGACAGCGTGGGCTGAGGTCTTGCATTGCCAATTGACTGCTCAACAGTTACAACGGGTCCTGAAGAACATTCAGAAGGTGTCACCCAATATTACTCACTGGGAAATGCAATTGAAAATTGTTCTTAGACTTTACATTCCACCGGAACGTGCAGCCCGGATGGGGATTACTGCGTCGCATTCTTGCCCGAAATGCAATCAGGCTCACGCATCTTTGAGTCACATGTTTTGGGCCTGCCCCGCAATCCAACAGTTTTGGAGACATCTTGGCCTATATACCACATCGCTTTGGGGAAGGCGATGGCTTCCTCAACCGAGGGCGTTATTTGGATTTTATAATATAGCCTCGTCCAAACCCAGGGGAATGTCAGCATTTATCTCCAGAGCCCTTTTGATGGGAAAAAAAAGCCATCCTCACCAACTGGCTCTCCCGTGATTCCCCGTCATATGCACAATGGAGATCCCTAATGATAGTGCACGCAACACTGGAGAGACGCATGGTGGGAGACTTGACTCTTGGCTCGGGTTGCAAATTTTGTCAGGTGTGGGAGCACTTCTGGCAGGACCTCACATCACGTACTCGCAGTAGACTTTTGAATCTTTAAGATTTTATTCCCACTCTCAACTGTTGGACTGGCCATGGATTCTTGGGGAGGGGAGGGGAACTGATTATATTGTTGAAAATGTTATTTCCTGAATGGTACTACTGTTTGTATTTGCTTCTTACTCCTGGAATAATAAAAATCATTTAAACATAAGGGATTAAAATTCCCCTAATAACTGAAATAGTTTCTTTGGACTATTTTGGTGGCTCCCAAACCGGTCCCTGGAGAACCTCATCCAGTCAGATTTTCAGGATATCTGCAATGAATGTTCATGAGATTGATTTACATGCTCTGCTTTTACTGCATGCAAATTTGTCTCATGCATATTTAGTGTGGAGATCCAGAACATCTGACTGATTGAGATCCCCCAGGACAGGTTTGGGAACCAAGGACCTATTTTCTGCCCCTTGTCAACTGCTTAACAATAATTTCTTTGAGCCATTCTAACAGCCTTCCTGGAAGAGTTGGCTCTTATCTAACACCTCTTATAATTAGGTGCATCTAAATATTTTCACCATTTATGCTCTCACTGGTGCATTTGTTGCTTTAATAGGCACATGCCATGATGATACCATTAGAGAATGACATGAGGACAAATTTTTTCCCTGTCCCCGCGGGAACTCATTTTCCTGTCTTGTCCCTGCAGTCTTTTCCTGTCCCTGTATCATTCCTGTAAGCTCCGTCCTCATCTGCACAAATCTCATACATTTTAAAATCTTAAGTAGCAACATTCTAGAGCTCCGACTGTGATGTCATAATGCCTCATTCCACCAATGCCTAAGCTCCATCCTCATCTGCACAAGCCTCAAACACTTTAAAATCATAAGTGTTCGAGGCTTGTGCGGTTAAGGCAGAGCTTACAGGAATGGGGCAGGAACAGAGACAGCAACAAAACTTTCTGGGACGGGATGGGAAAATCGAGTTCCTGCGGGGACGGGAAAACATTTGTCTCCGTGTCATTCACTAGATACCATACTGCCCTTCTCGACAAAATGACCCCTCATTACCTGCTTTGCTCAATCATGACCCAATCAAGTAAACCTTAGCTTCTGTTTCAACAGTATAAGACAACTGATCATTCAGATGAAGAGGGATGACACAGACTGATCATCCACTGCTAGATATAAAACCTCTACTAACTCAACTCTGCGTGAAAGTGTGCAGAGTATTATTGTAATTTATTAAGAGAGAGAAGGTTTCTTACCTCCTGCTCATTGAAAGTAAAGACACAGGACTTTTAAGATGTGCACCAATGCAGGTGAGAAGACCAGCTAACTTCTGGAAGAAATTGGAAGCTGAGAGCTTGGCAGACAAGTTTCTGTCCCTAATCTCCCCACTGTTTTCTGAGTTAGGCTTGTTAACTGAAGCAGAAATTGTAAGAGGGAGGCTGGATCACAGTTACTGGATGCTAGGGTCCACCTTGGGGATTAGCGCCCAAGAAAAAGATCTGGGTGTTATTGTAGACAATACGATGAAACCTTCTGCCCAATGTTCGGCGGTGGACAAAAAAGCAAACAAGATGCTAGGAATTATTAAAAAAGGGACTAAGAATGTTATAATGCGCCTGTATTGCTCCATGGTGCGACCTCACCTGGAGTATTGCTTTCAACTCTGGTCTCCTTATCTCAAGAAAGATATAGCGGCACTAGAAAAGGTTCGAAGAAGATCAACCAAGATGATAAAGGGGATGGAACTCCTCTCATATGAGGAAAGACTAAAACGTTTAGGGCTCTTCAGCTTGGAAAAGAGATGGCTGAGCCTGGGGAGATAGGATTGAAGTCTACAATATCCTGAGTGGAGTAGAATGAGTACAAATGGATCGATTATTCACTCTGTCAAAAATAACAAGGACTAGGGGACACTCGAAGTTACAGGGAAATACTTTTAAAACCAATAGGAGGAAATATTTTTTCACTCGGAGAATAGTTAAGCTCTGGAATGCATTGCCAGAGGTTATGGTAAGAGCGGATAGCCTAGCTGGTTTTACGAAAGGTAAGGCCCTGGCCCAGGGTGCCGGTGATAAAAAGAGTGCTAAAATCCCGGTCTGGTCTACCTTCAAACTTCTTGAAGGTAAGATGCTGGCACCCTTTATCATCAGTGCCCTGAGCAGTGCCTCATCTGATCCAACAGGAGGGGGAGACTTGAGAGAGGGGGAGATACTGGATCACAGGTGGGTGGGAAGGGGAGAAGACGACAGATACCAAATTTCAGGGGTGGGGTTTGCCAATGCAAATGTTGGCTTGGGGTACCTCAGTCCCTTGAACCAGTCTTAGAGGGGAACTACCAGGTCTAGAAGTGGGGGGGGGGGGGGGGGGTGGGAAGGGCGTGATGGAGAAGTTGGTACAGGGTGCCACAGTTGAGTCTGCCCTGTTATCTGGGTACCTGTATGGAATACTTGGGGAGCCTGGATTTCTGTCTCCTCCTTTGCTCCATCCACAGACTTCCCTGGTGTTAACTGGATAGTCCAGTTAACCCTGGCTGAGTATCGACCCCTATATTGTTAAAATTTAACCTATTTTCTACCATGAAGACTAGTTGAAATAAACGCAAGACTAATTTTGATAATTACTGTACTAGCCACCGTAATGTAAACTAGTCACACGGATCTGCAATTATGATGAGGTCAGCAAACGCCCTCTTTCCTCCCCAGTGTCATGCAGATTCTCAGGGAATAAATCCCCTAAATATGAACTGTGTGGAAATTGATCCAGTGCACTGCCTAGTTGTCTTCTCCATAGATAAACTCCTCATTCCACATGACCCTTTAAGAGCATTAAGATCTGCTACTCAACATCTTTTCGTGGTGCCCTCACTAAAGATCATTGGCACCCGTTGTGCAACTACCTTCTCCATAACTGCCCCTAAGCTCTGGAATGCAGTACCTATGCATATTTTTATTTTATTTCTTATATACCGCTATACCATGAGGTTCAAAGCGGTTTACAATGAAGATAGATTAAAGATACATTAAAATAAAATAAATAAAAATGGTACTTTGGATTTCCCTAGCTGTCCCGAAGGCTCACAATCTAGCTAAAGTACCTGAGAAAACAATAAATAAAAATGAAATAAAATAAATTCCAATCAGACAATAGGATTTGATGTTAGAAGTTCATAAAGACTATATGCCAAGGAGAGAAAGCTAGTATGCTCCTTAGGCCCTGACGTATGCAGCCAAGCCAACACACAATATTTCAGCCATGAGGTTTCCCAGGAAGTAGTAATGAGTGCCAAAATACAGGCTAGTCATTTAGATCAGAGTCAATGCAATGCTAAAATGCAGGCATGTCATTTGGATCAGATGACCTCTGCAACAGCCAGACAACCGCCACTATCATCTCGGTGCATCAGCTGCATTAAACGGTCAACTGCCACCATTCTCAGATCCGATATCTAGTATGGTATAGAACCCTGCTGGATCGGGGGAGGAGCGGAGCTGTGCTCATTAAGTCCCTGCTGCTGATTCTGCTGTCTGCCGCTGGTTTCGGTGCGGCCCCAGCATCACCTTGTGCTTAACCGTTAGCCCCTGCTGGATCGGAGGAGGGGCGGAGCTGTGCTCTTAAGTCCCCGCCGCTGCTTCTGCTGCCTGCCGCTCTTTTCGGTGCGGCCCCGCCGTCGCCTTATGCTCATCGTGCATATCAGAGTGGAACAAAATCTAGATCAATTTATAGGAGCATTAAAGAGCTTCCCGTATAAAGATGCTTTCGTACAATTATTTTTTTCCTGATCCAGCGACAAAGAAGGTCTTCCTACCCTATTCCTATTGTTTATCCCTTAAATATTCTCTTTTCTTCGCTATATTGTAGTTCTCCCTTCATCCGTTTTGTTTAACTGTGTGTCTAGTCCGGTGTTTTGTTGGTTCTTGTCTATAAATTGTAACTTTTGTAATCCATTTTTTAAAATGTAAAACGCCTAGAATCCAAGATAGGCGTGCAATCAAATTTTTAATAAACTTGTAATATAAAAAGCCTGGTACAAGTAGCCTTGTGTGACTTATAGATTAGGGGCCACCCATTATGTAAAGATGAAGATCGCCTGTTAGAAGTGCTAGGGCTAGGCAAATGTTTACGGATAATTATTTGGTTGCCTGGATTTTTGAAACCAAGGCTATACCCACACACTTCTGCACAGGTGGGTCTAATGCTTATAACCTGTTAATGGAACTATTATGTTATTGAGTTTGACAAATAAAGGAGCAGTTTGTGCTTGACTGAGTACTTTATTTCCTTCATGAGGGGGAATTTTCGTGCTGGCAATTTAAGACAGATGGTTGCCCAGCTGGATGAAACTGTCTGATTGACTACGTAAGCAGTTTTATACCTAAGAGATGTGCTCTGTTTTCTGGCTGCTGCTGGGAGTATCCCTGGTTTGCTGCAGAAGGGTTAACCCCTGACAGTATGTGCAGACATGCTGGGAGTGTCTTAAGAGCACAAGCACATAAAGAACGGCCATATTGGGTCATACAAAAGGTCTTTTTAACTCAATATCCTGTTTCCAACAGTGGCCAATCCAGGTCATACCGGTAGATACCTGGCAGAATCCCCCAAAGTAGCAAGATTCCAAGCTACGTACACCCAGAGATAAGCAGTGGCTTTCCCAGATCTACCTTAATAATGGTTTAAGAATTTTTCTTCCAGGAACTTGTTCAAAGTTGTTTTTTTTTTTTTTTTTTTAACCCAGCTGCACTAACATCTTTTACCAAGTCCTCTGGAAATACATCCTAGAGCAGTGGTTCCCAACCCTGCCCTAGAGGACCACCAGGCCAGTCAGGTTTTCAGGATAGCCCTAATGAATATGCATGGAGCAGATTTGCATGCCTGGCACCTCCATTATATGCAGATCTCTCTCATGCATATTCATTAGGGCTATCCTGAAAACCCGACTGGCCTGGTGGTCCTCCAGGATAGGGTTGGGAACCACTGATCTTGGGCTTAATTATGTATTGAGTGACAAAATTATGTTCTCCGATCTGATTTTACTATTTTGTACCTTCACTGTGTGTTCCTTTGTTTCCGCAACAAGTTTTTTCTCCCCAAGTTCTCTCTTTGCTTGCTTTATCAATACTGTCCATCCAAATGCCAGTCAAAACAAGATTTTAAGCAGGGGAGCACATAGGTAATGGAACCCTCTCCATCTCCCTCCCTGACCATCTAGATCTTTCTTCTTCTTCACTGGTAGGCTTCCCTCATCTTTGCTGCTTGGCCTGCACAGAGGTGGTCTCAAACTGCAGCAATAACTTCTACATCAAAATTCAGCATGTGGCCTGGCAAATCCTACAATACTCCACCCCCTCCACTTGCACAGGTTGCCATAGTAACAGCCATGCAAGTAAAGGGGGCAGAGTGTCGCAGCAGGGCCTTGCCAGCATGGGAAGGCTCACTGGCCTCATGCTTAATCCTGATGTAGAAGTTACTGCTACTGCTCGAGACCATTATCGTGCAGGACAGACGTGCTGCATCCGAAGGCCTGAACAGAGATGGCGACAGCAGCAGTAACACTCCAGTGCCTTTCCAAACATGGAAAAAGGAGGATGGATTGAGACATCTGGGTTTTACTTCCATTGAAAGCACTGGAAGTATAACCCAGATGTCTCAATCCATCCTCCTTCTTCTGAAGCCTACGCTCAAGGCAATTGCCTATGTCACGATTCAGGCCATAGGAGTTAACTTTTCAAAATGATTGGGGGTGCTAAGCCCAGTGGAAATTACTCCTCTCGAGACACAGTCAAAGAGGTTGCTCAATATTGGGGGTGCTCAAGCACCCCAGAGCTGACTCCTATAATTCAGGCCTGTTGCTAATGCTTATACTGCTTCCTGCTTGCTTCATTCAGATCCCTTTCTATCTTTTGACTAAGAGAGTCTCTCTCACCTCACTCATTAACCATGCAGACTATCGTTTGACCTTTCATCCACTTTTTTTATAACACGGTGTTTTGTAAATGCTACTAGATCTGGCTTGGGTGCCTGCGGTTTCCCTTTCATCGGGGGCAACAGGGCTCTGATTTCAGCTTGGCTCCTTTGCACCATTGGCGAAATCGACATCGCACCTGTCGGCTGCACCGATGGCTTCCTCACTTCAGGGCCTAGTCTTGTCGCCACTGGGGTGAATGCTGTGCCACTCCTCAGTAGGCACGTGGCTGTGCTGCCTCAGATATCATGGAGCTTATGCCATCGGCAGGGAGCGCTCTTTGCCGCCGCCTTCAGTTCATCGGGGGGCACAGTTCAGTCGACGGAGCCCACCTGCGGTCAGGTGGTGCTGGCATCAGGGGACTTTCCTTGATCTGCCTCTTCTTCCAGGACCTGCTGCCATTGGCTCTTGGATCCCTCTTCAGGCTTTGGCTCTCTCCTGCCTCGGCGTCTGCTTGTCTAGCCTGCTTCCTCCTACTTCGGCCTGCTGGGGAAGGTGCCTGTTTTCAACTGCCTCAAGTTGCAGCCTACATCTCCAGAGCCCTGCCTACTGTTATAACATCTGCAGACTGGAATTTTATTAAAAATGTTCAGCTTATAATTTTCAACCATAACTTATTTCATTATTTTGCTGGGATTGTTTTTCCTCCTCTCTATTTTTATCTCTTTTTTTTTTTTTCATTTCTTTATTTTCATGTTTATTATTGATAGTCCAGTTTGCAATGTAACCTTTAATACTCACGTACAAGCAGTATATCAAATGCAATAAATGCTATTTATAATTTGTATAGTGCTACTAGACATACGCAGTGCAGTACTTCAAAACATAGAAGACAATCCCTGCTCTAAAGAGCTTAAAATCTAGTCAAGACAGAAACTGAGCAAGAAGGTTTATTTCAAGTTTTATTTTAAATTTGATGAATAGCTTAACTTAATTTTTACTAAGCGAGTTACAGCATAAAAAGATAACATTTATTTAAACAATGTTTTTTTAAAAATAAAAAAATTATTTTAAAAACAGTAGTTAGAACCGACAGACATACAGACCAACCGAAACACTAGGCAAAAAGGGCAAAACTACAATTCAGTATTTTCTAGGGTATAGAAAAGAACTATAAACGAGGAGAAAAACATTAGGAGGGGGAAGGGAAAGATATAAAGGGTGAAATAAAATCTTTTAAATATAATTTATAAATTAAAAGCGTCTTTAAAAGGAAAGCTTTTTAAATTACTTTTAAAATGACTCAGGTTGTTTTCCTCTCTCAATTGCAGAGGTAAAGTGTTCCAAAGTTGTGGTGCTATTACCGAAAACATATCTTGTCGACGAGTTCCAATAATTTTCAGGGAAGGAACCACTAAGTTTTAGGATGGTGGACCGAAGGGAATGCAACGTCCTATACGGAATAAGTGCATTATTGATAAATTGGGGTTCATTAGTATCAAGGGTTTTGAATACTAATAATAGAATTTTGAAAGTAATGCGGTGGTTAATGGGAAGCCAGTGAGATTTGATCAGAAAAGGAGTAACGTGATCATATTTTTTACCATTATGAATAAATTTAACGGTAGTGTTTTGGATGATTTGTAATAGTTTCTTTTCCTTTTGTGTAATATTTATTAATAATGAGTTACAATAATCAAGTTTGGCAATAATCAAAGAGTGAATTAGAATATTTAAAGATTTTGGCTCTAGGAACTTAGAGATTGACCGAATCAAACGTAATCTAAAAAAGCAAGATTTTACGATATTACCTATATGCTCATGGTATGAAAATTTGTTATCGATGATGACACCAAGAATTTTTAAGAATGATACAAGCTCTAGGTGAGTGTTATCAAGGGGTAAAGGAGACACTCAAATTTATTCCCTGTTTCTATGTGAATAGTAGAGCTTTTGTTTTTTGTATGTTTAGGGCTAACATGTGGGAACCAAGGCATTGTTTAACCTTTTCTAATTTTAAATTGATCTCTAGTATTTCTTCTTTATTTTCTGGATTTAGAGGATGGGAGAGTTGAATATCGTCGGCATAAGTGAAGGTGGTGAAACCTACAGACTGACATAAGGTCAGTAGGGGGGACAGAAAGATGTTGAACAACAGTGGAGACAGGATAGATCCTTGTGGAATACCGTAATTAAGGGTATAGGGTTTAGAGACAGAATCATTAAAAGTAACTATAGAAAAACGATTAGACAGAAAGGATCTGAACCAATCATGTATTTGATCACAGATACCTATGGCTTTTAGTCTGTCGAGAAGTAAGGCATGATCTATGGTATCAAATGCAGCTGACAAATCTAGCGAAAAAAGAATTACAGATTTGTGATGATCTAAATCAGTGTTTTTCAACCGCTGTTCCGCGGCACACTAGTGTGCCGCGAGATGTTGCCTGGTGTGCCGCAGGGCCGCCGGGCCCGGAGCTGACAGGGGGCCCGAGGCAGGGGCGCCAGTAGCTCGCCGATAAGTCTTCTTCTCCCCGACGTCAATTCTACAGTCGGAGAGGAAGTTCGGGCCAGCCAATCGCTGCCTGGCTGGGCGGAACTTCCTTTCCGATTGTAGAATTGACGTCAGGGAGAGCATGCGTCGGCGTCGGCTTTGGGGCCTGTTATCCATTGGTGGGTCCTGTTCCCCGATGGCAGCGGCAGTGGCAGTGGCTTGGGGAACGGCAGGGAGAAAGAAAGAAAGGGGGCAGGCAGGGAAACAGAAGGAAAGAAGAGAAACAGAAAAAAAGAAAGAAAGGTCAGGGAGAGAGGAAGAAAAAGTTGGGGGAGGGAATGAGGTGTGGAGGAGAGAAAGCATACAGGCTGATAGAAGGGAAGAAAGATTGGATGCACAGTCAGAAGAAGAAAGTGCAACCAGAAATCACCAGACAAGGTAGGAAAAATGATTTTATTTTAAATTTAGCAAAGTGGAGGCAGTATTACCACAGTTTTCAAAGGAATTTGCCCAAATAACTTAATAGTTAACTGGGTAAATTCCCAGAGATGAAAACTTCCCTTCACTTACTATGCACAGTTCTGAATTTATATCTGCTGTCTATATTTTACAATATGGTCCCCTTTTACTAAACCGCAATAGTGGTTTTTAGCGCAGGGAGCCTATGAGCGTCAAGAGCAGTGCTGGGCATTCAGCGCAGCTCCCTGCGCTAAAAACTGCTATTGTGGTTTAATAAAAAGGATGGAGGGTATATTTGTCTATTTTTGTATGCTATAAAAACCAAATACAGAGAGAGACTGAGAGCTGTTGACGAAGAGCTACGTGTGTGTCTTTCTTCCATTCCAGCCAGAATATCAGCTTTGTGTTCAGCCAAACAGGCCCAGGTTTCGCACTGAATAAAGTATTTTATAATTTTTATAATTTATTTCATAATAAAGTAATTATAAAATACTTTCTTTGTGTTTATTTGATTCCTATTCAAGAGAATTACTTTATATATAGTCGATATAGGCAGAGAGTTAAATTTTTTAACATTTTCTAATGGTGGTGTGCCTCGTGATTTTTTTCATGAAACAAGTGTGCCTTTGCCCAAAAAAGGTTGAAAAACACTGATCTAAATAATAGAGTATGTTTGTAGTTAGACCAATCAGCGAATATTCTGTAGAATGGTTTTTCCTAAACCCTGTCTGGTTTGGATGAAGTGCATTAATTGATTCAACAAAATCTGATAGTTGATCAGATACTATCCTTTCAGTTAGTTTTGCTAGGAATGGTATGTTGGCTATAGGATGATAATTTGAGGGGACTTCGAAGCTGGATTTATAATGTTTTATTATCGGGATAATAGTGGCAGTTTTCCATGCAGAAGGTAATAGACTGGACTTAAGACTATTTAAAATAAGGGAATGTATGAAAGGGCTGAAACATGAAAATTTTTTTTTTTTTTTAAAAGCAGAGGGATGGACTCTGAACGAGAGCCCTTTAGATTAACTCTTTGAAAGAGGCGCTCAATGTCATCTAATGAAGGAAGATTAAAAGTGGAGCATTTGGCAAAGGGAAGTTGGCCGTCGATAAAGGTACTAGTAAGAACATTGGATGGAATATGATCGAGTTTATTCCGTATATTACTGATCTTTTTACAAAAAAAAAAATCTGCAAGATCTTGTGCTGTTGGGTCACTCTTAAGATTAATATCTTGTTTTTGAGGGATAGGAGCAATAGATTTTAGAATAGAATAGACATCGAGACACCGTTCTCAGGTGGGGGAGTTACAGAAATTGGTGTCAGAGTAGCAGATTTCTTTAGCGTCCATTCTCTAGTTATTAAGTGGCATTTCATCATGTTATGATCCCTGTTTTCAAGTGGCTCCAGCACCTTTTCTAAAATAGCTCCTCGTCTCCTGAGCTAGTTGGTCCATGAAGCAGTTATTTCATTTAGAAACTCTACTTCCCTAACATGTCCTGACGTGACATTTATCCAGTCAATACTGTGGTAAATGAAATCACTCACTGTGTTGCAATTTTGTTAGCTTTTCTAATTTCTGTTAGCATTTCATTGGACGTGCGTTCATTCTAGCCAGGCAGACAGTAATGAACCCGTTCAGCTTTCCCTCCATCTTCTCACATGGAATTTCTGGCCATAAAGATTCTACAGTATATTTTGGGCCAGATTCTATAATGGGTGCCTACAAAAGATCGGTGCCTAAAACTGGGCACCTATTGCATGTCAGTCACGCTTAGGCGCCCATTACAGCATGTACAGCGAAAGAATAGAGAAACTGGGCCTCTTCTCCCTCGAACAGAGGAGATTGAGAGGGGACATGATCGAAACATTCAAGGTACTGAAGGGGATAGACTTAGTAGATAAGGACAGGTTGTTCAGCCTCTCCAAGGTAGAGAGAACGAGAGGGCACTCTCTAAAGTTGAAAGGAAGTTCTTCTTCACCCAGAGAGTGGTAGAAAACTGGAACGCTCTTCCGGAGTCTGTCATAGGGGAAGACACCCTCCAGGGATTCAAGACAAAGTTGGACAAGTTCTTGCTGAACAAGGATGTACGCTGATGGGGCTAGTCTCAGTTAGGGTGCTGGTCTTTGACCAGAGGGCCGCCGCATGAGCGGACTGCTGGGCATGACGGACCACTGGTCTGACCCAGCAGCGGCAATTCTTATGTTCTTACAGGATCGTGCTTAGCGGCGCCTAACTTAAAACTTAGGCACCTGTAATATAGGCCAGGGTTTTCAAGGCCTACATTATAGGCACCTACGTCCTTCAGAGAATTGAGTCCAGCAATGCTGAAGTTCTTCTCTACCCCTAAGCACACCTTCTTTGATGTTAGGTGCTGCTAGGCACCATGCAGTAAGCGCCTATCTTTGGTAGAACCACGCCTAAAAGGACAGGTGCCTATCTCCCGACTAACTTTTATTTTTCTCAATTATGAGCTCATTGTTGAAGCCAATTTACAATTTCCCTCTGTGTATCTGGTGTGCTTTCAATAGGGGTCTGTCCCCAAAGAATGTGCAGGAAGATCAATCAAGGAAGATCAAGTAACAGGTGATGTTGAGAGCGGGCTCGGCCCATTTCCTGATGTGAAACCAGTAGGCATTTTCGAAGAGTGGCCGTCGGCTTTTGGCGACAAAAAGCAGCGACTGGTCCGGGGGTGCCGTTACAGTGCCAGCACTAGTGTTTTGACTGTGGCTAATGGAAAAAAAATTGCATCTATATATTTTATAAGTGGAGGGTAGTAAAATCACCCTTCTTTTGAGTTTTTGGGAGAGACAGGCATGTTTCATGTGTGCTTGTTAAAAGCCAACATTTCTTCTTGAACATGTGCATGATACCCTTGTCTTGTGTGTTTCTGGCTGTGAGTCTTTGATTACGGTAAATTTTACATTAAAAACAAATTACAAGATTTACCTGAATTATAGTAGATTTTTTTTGGGAGAGAAAGGCAATAGTGCAGCAGGAAACTGTGGGGGTTTTTAAACGGCATTTTTCTGTGCACATGCAAATGTAGGAAATCTTTGCGGCTGTCCGCCAATCTTAACGTTGGAAGTTCACACAGACCTTAGGATAATAAAAAGTTTTATGATCCTTTGGAAACTTCAAACTATTAAAAAATATTTGACTCAAGGCCTCTTTTACAAAGGCACACTAGCGGCTGCACTGCGCTAATGGCCCTGAAGCCCATAGAGCAGGGGTGTCCAATGTCGGTCCTCGAGGGCCGCAGTCCAGTCGGGTTTTCAGGATTTCCCCAATGAATATGCATGAGATCTCATGCATATTCATTGGGGAAATCCTGAAAACCCGACTGGACTGCGGCCCTCGAGGACCGACATTGGACACCCCTGCCATAGAGATTTAAAGGACTTCGGGGCTGTTGCCACACAGCAGCCACTAGCGCAGCTTTGTAAAAGAGGCCGTCAGTTTCTTTCAGACTTACAGTGTGAGTCTCTAATTCTGTCTGCTCTTGATTATTGCAACATTATTTACTTGACATCTTATAAAAATATCTTAAATCGTCTTCAAGTAATACAGAACACGGCAGTGCGCCTAATTTTTGGCCTAAAAAAATACGACCATATCAAGCCTTTTTATCAGCAGTTACATTGGCTACCATTCGAAGCGCAAATTCTTTTTAAATTTGGCTGCATTTGCTTTAAAGCTCTTTTTGGTCTGGCTCCGGGATACCTATTCTCCCAAATTAAATTATATAGATCATCTAAAAATATCCATAACAACTGTATGTTCATGTACTCTTCTGGGGCTGGAAGAGTTGCCGTACAGTGAGAGATTGGAGAAACTGGGCCTCTTCTCCCTTGAAAAGAGGAGGAGACTGAGAGCGGACATGATAGAAACATTCAAGATAATGAAGGGAATAGACTTAGTAGATAAAGACAGATTGTTCACCTTCTCCAAGGTAGGGAGAACGAGAGGGCACTCTCTAAAGTTGAAAGGGGATAGATTCCGTACAAACGTAAGGAAGTTCTTCTTCACCCAGAGAGTGGTAGAAAACTGGAACGCTCTTCCGGAGTCTGTTATAGGGGAAAACACCCTCCAGGGATTCAAGACAAAGTTGGACAAGTTCCTGCTAAACTGGAATGTACACAGGTGAGGCTTGACTCATTTAGAGCATTGGTCTTTGACCTGAGGGCCGCCGCGTGAGCGCACTGCTGGGCATGATGGACCACTGGTCTGATCCAGCAGCAGCAATTCTTATGTTCTTATAAAAGGCTTGTCGCTTCAAGAGATTTTTTAATAAGACTTCTGCTTTCCAGTTAGGAAAAATGAACTCCTGGTTAAGTCGTTTGATTCTTAATACATTCTTATTGTCTTCAGAAAGACCTTGGAAACATATTTGTTTGACAAGTTTGTAACATAATCATTGTTTTTTTAACCTTATTTTATGTACGCTTCACTGATTGTACAGTTCTTCTTGATTGTGAACCGCCTGTCTCAGGTTTTTAGATTCGGTATCAAAACGGCTGCGTTAGCAGACCATAGATTTTTAACACGCTGGTTTTTGAAAATCCTCTCCAGAGTTAAAGAGTAGAGAACAGGGAAGAAAAGCTGGAGGTAGATAGTCATTCTGGAGAAGGGGGGGTCGAAAAGGCTGGGGGTTGAACTTACCAAGGGAGGGGAAAGGAAGGGACACAAACTAAGGGCTAGATTCACTAAGCAAACCAATCGTGTAGCGATCGTTTTTGCGCTCACTTTCAAACTCCGGCTCGATTCACTAACCTTCCTCCAGACCCCATCCGCACCCGATCCGATCTGCGCATGCAAATGAGTAAAAAGGCATGTCAATTTCTTAACGCGTCGATTCATGAAACCATTTCGTCCAAACCGACTGGCCTTTCCAAAAAGTTACGACTGCTGAGGACCAGTCGTTTACATCCTCGCTGACTATTTCTGCCTAGCAACTGACGTGTTCATGTTAAGAACCCCATTAAAAATATATATCTACCCCTCCAAATCCAAAATATATCAAAACTTTTAAATATATGTAAACGTTCATGTACATAAGCGTTAGAAATTTTTTTAAAATTTTTTTTGGAATGCGCATAGCGAGCGCGGGAATGAATCTCAGATTTGTAATGTGCATGATAAGCAAATCATGGATTAACCCCGTGCTCTCCTTGCGCATTGTACATTTCCAATATCAATGGCAAATAACAAAAAAAAGCAAGCAAAATCAAATAAAACTTTTATGGGCCAGCTATCCCTCCCCCCTTCCTTCCAGCTGGATTGTCGCGTGCATGTGACATCAAAAAGCTACGGTCACAGCTTGTACAGCTTGCAACAGTACTTCAGAAAAATAACGGTTGGTAAGAAGACTTCCTTATATTGCCTTTTTTACAACAATGCTTTGTGGTTGGTGCATTCGAAGCCTGCTAATGACACCTGCGATTAAACCATGCCCCATTTCTATGTAGTGAAGTCCAAAAGAAATAGCGCATGCGTTATAGCTTCATAACCAACAAGGATACAGTGTGCACGCACGTCGATCGATGTTTCAGTGCTAATAGCGGCGTGTTTACGATTGGATCATTTGCATGGACAAGTTTTACTGAATCGTTCGCCTACAATGACTCGGAAACAGATAGGACACAAATCGGATAGATTTCAGGACTTTAATGAATCCTGCCCTAAGACAGAAAAGGAGAAGATGAAACTGAGTAGGTAAACTGCTGTGGAGGTGTTGGGGGTGGGGGGGGGGAAGCCAGCCCTCATAAGGGGGGGACTGTTTTTTGTTTTTTTTTTTTCAAATAAAGGTGCAGGTGTTTTGCAGACTTCTCAAATAACAAGCACAGAGTATACAGAATTCTCATTATTTGTGTGCAGAATTCCCCCAACAGTAAGGGTCTGTTCCGATAGTGTGTGCAGATGTGCTGGCAGTGTGGCCCATAGTGTGTGCAGTGTTCCTGGTGCACTGCAGGAGGGTGTGTGCAGATGTGCAGAGAGTGTCTTTGGTGGGCTGCAGCAGGGTCTCCCTCCTATGGTAGGTGTAGGTGTGCTGGGCTTCTGTGGCAGGGCTTTTTTTTGGAATGTACAACAAAATGTGATGTGGCACGAGCAGATCCGCAAAATGCTTTTTGAGGTAAAAACTCTTAGCTCTAAAACGAATAGTCCTATAGGGCACTTTCACCTTGCTAAACAATGAACTTCTTTGTAATCTGAGCCAAATGTCTTTTGAATACTATAGAACAGAGGTGATAACACCAGCCCCACAGGGCTGCAAATAATTGGTTTATAGGATAATCAACATATGATATATACATCTCCTGGTGTTTAAGAGCCAAGTTCTAGGCAAATAAATCGTGGGAATACTTTCATTCTCTTGATAATTAGCCTTAGCCTTAAAAAAAAACCAACAACAAAAACTTAATCCAGAGTTTGCCATTGCTTTACAAGCTGCTCTGTACGGTGGGAAGGGGCAGGCCCACCATTCCTTTGAAAGGGCCTGCCAGCCAGATGCAGGCAAGAGTCATCTGACCGACCAATGAAAACAGGTTAGGGGGGTCCTGGTTTGGGTGGGGGCAAACTTTTAGGGGTGGGGCATCCCTCCTGCCTCCGATCATTGGGGGGGGGTGAGGTATAGGCAAGAGGGATTGAGCATCCCTCCTGCCGGGGAACATTGGGGTGGGTTCAGGTGTGCCAGGCAGGAGGGACTGGGCATCCCTCCTGTCTCGATTGTGGCAGGGGGGGGGGGGGTTTCTGGCAGGAGAGATTGGGTATCTCTCCTGCCGTGATCGTTCAGGAGGGGGGGGGGGGGGTTCCGGCAGGAGGGATTGGGATTGACCCAGTAGATGGGAGATATTGTGCCCGGTGTGGTCGATAACTAACAGTCCATTCCACTGATTCTCTTGCAGGGTTTGTTTGACCAATCACAGATCATGTTTGCCTTCTTCAGTTTCCCTAATATACTGACATACATCTACATATCTCTGATCAGACACACTTTCATCAACAATGTTTATAGACAAGTTTCCCTAGTGGCTGCCTGTGTTTTATGCAAGAACCAACCCCCCCCCCCCCAGCTGAATAGACTTGACTTAACTTAAATATTAGCATTTACTAACACTCCAAAGCAAGCCTGTGTAGTTATGACAATTCTGTCTGTGGTGTTCAAGGAGAATGCAGATGCTGCCTTGCTTAAACGACGAATTCAAAATCCCTGAAACTCTTGTTAGAATTGAATTTCAGTATCATCCAGGTTCAGATTCCAGAGAAGGGAGTTGGAGTAGTCAAAATGTGTGCTTAAGCAATTAGATCTCAAAAAACAAAAACAAAAACATCGTTCGATTAGCATATTTTTCAGGGTTTAGTAAATAATTTCTTGTCTTGTTTTTTTGTTTTCTGTGAAGCAGCTGAGACTGTGAGCAGAGTGCTTTTATGTGTTGTGGAGAACAAAGCATCCCCCTCAAGGGTTTCTTCGGGCTGAGTTTCTGCTCTTAAGTCAGCAGGGGGAACTGTAGGGAAACCCAGGAACGAGGATGCATGGGCTGAGGACAGGGAAATTGCTCACTGTGCCAAGTGTCTCCTTCAGTACACAGAGGCAGCCCCCAGGCAGGGACCCCCCCCCACCCAGCAGCGTCTTTCTTTTCCCCCAGATTAAAACACCTGGGCTGCTTTGATGCAATCTTGTAGCAAAGCTTAATGGAAATGTTATTTCATCTGAAGCTGTCATTTCCTTGACTTTGCGATCCTCCGATTTGGAGATGCCAAGTGGAATTTATAGTCTGTTTATAAATCCCTCGGTGTGATTTTTATTTCTTGAAATGCTCAGCCTTGTGTAAACATAAGCAGCGCTGTGGTATGTTGCCATTCAGCCTCTTTGGGTCTCCTGCTACATTTGCAAAGCTTGCCGTATTTATGGTTTTAATAGAAGCGTGCAGGATATTGCAGCGTGCATTGTGCTTCACTTGATAAATTATGTTAGAAAGAAATCTTGGATTGAGTTTTGTAATGGTAAATGGATTTTAGCAGATGAATAGGTACTGTTTGTTTGCAGTTTGTCTGCTAATGAGAAAATGACTGGATTGGACAGATTAGAGGCTAAGATATATTCGCAACCTGCCTGACTAATTAAAATGAACCGGACCTAAATTCAGCATGAAGTTATTTAAGATTTTGCTTAGAAACCAGAAAAGGGAATGCTCCATTCCCAATTCTTTCCGTATACAAGTTGCCATAACAACTTTAAGTGATAGTTATATTTTCCACTCTAAATTCATTTTAAAAAACAGTAATTGTCATAATTACTTGTTCAGTGCTTTTAAAAGACATTCTGTTCCCCCCCCCCCATTGTTTTCTGTGTTTCAGTTTGCTTAAAAACATATGTCTGTTTTAACACAGAGAGTGGTTTTTCACATCAAAATAAGTAAAGGTCAACACACTTTCTCTAGAGAAACAAAAGCATACAGAAGCAATGTTTCAGGAATGCTTCCAATAAAGATTTATAGAATGGGTGATGAGAATTTTACATTACATTTTGAGCACATGCTATGCTTCAGTATTTTTTTCCACTTGTTGCAACCCTAGGGGAAGGGTTGGCAACAGCAATTTAGAAGGCATAATTCTGTTTTTGTGTGGTCTTCTGGACTGCTGTGCTGATGGAAGGCACTTAGCTGATGCAGACTCTAGGCCAATGGTTCCCAACGGGGGCGCTGAGAAGTCTAAGGGGGGCATTTTGTGTCCAAGTCATATTTGGGGGGGCATCGAGGACCAGCCGCAATTGGCAAATCCAGTGGCCACTGATGGCAGCATTGTCGTCTTTGTTTTGATTCGTCAACTTTTGAGGCTTTAACTTTGTTTGCTGCCAAGGCAACGTTCTCACCAAATACCACGCGACTGCCCCAAAGCTTATCCTCTGACGCAAGCCGCCCAGGCGGAAACAGGAAGTACGTCAGAGGAGAAGCTTTAGGGCATTCGCACGGGACTTGGCGAGAACATTGCCTTGGTGGCAAAAAAAGTTGAAGCGTCAAAAGTTGACGAATCAAAACAAAGACGACAGTGCTGCCATCAGTGGTCACTGGATTCGCCAATTGCGGCTGGTCTTCAATGCCCCCTCAATATGACTTGGACACAAAATGCCCCCCTTAGACTTCTCAGCGCCCCCGTTGGGAACCACTGGCCTAGAGTCTGCATCAGCTAAGTGCCTTCCATCAGCACAGCCCCATCCGGACACCTCAGAAAGAGAAAACTAAGAAGAGCGCCCGCGAAGCAGAGGGGAAGGGAAAAAGGGGGCCTGATGAGGGGAATAGGTTGAGTGGTGCTAAAGGGAAGTGGAGTGAGAGGGGGGAGCATGGGCAGATCATAGGCATTTCTAAAACTTATGCACACTGTTATAGAAAATGCCTGATCCATGAACAATTTAGCCAAAAGGTATTTAGGCCTGGTTTTCCTTGGCCTAATTGGTTGTGCCTAAAAGTTATTATGCGCTCTGGTGCTTAGCATGATTTTATAAGGTGCATATACCTTATACAGAATCACACTAAGCGCTATTATAGTTGGTGCCAAATTAGGGGGGGGCCTAGCCCAGTCACATTAACACAGATTAACTGGATAATGCAGGGTTGATACAGGAGGTGGTTAGTCCTCCTGCATTAATTTTTGTTTTGCAAGTCTTGGGCACTACTGAAAAAATAAGCACAGGACCTGCCACACACAAAAAAAATCCTTAAAATACCCGCATTTAAAATATGGGCTTTAGTGTATGGGAGAGTCCTATTTTTAAAAACTTGTACTTTAATGTGTTTCAGTAAAAGAAACTCCCTGATGTGCAAAGTTATCTTCAAGCATTCTGGCATACATTTAGTCTTTCAAAAGCATGCAAGGGAGAGTGGGCTACACATAACACACACGAATAGTAATAAATTTCAGTTCAGCAGATGTATGGGAGTGGTAGTGAGAATGAGAGGGCTGGATTGACCCTTACCAGCTGCTTTGTTTTGATCTGCTGTGAATCACGGTATTGAAGAGAATGAGGAATGAATGAACATCGACGTTCCACAACCAATGACCACATATCTTAGTAAAACATTGGGGTTTGGGGGCTAAATATTTAGCCGGCAGTGGTCAACATTTTTTGGGCCGCTGATGGCATTATGCAGAGTGGTAAAGTGCTCAGACCTCATAACCCTTAATGAGATGATAACATCAAACTGCGGTTATTGGAGGGACCATCATCGCCTTTACTGTCCCTTACCAACCATCACCAATAAGAGTATACTAACAGACTTATCTGTAAACTCTGGATGGATTCTTCTCAATAACCACAGATGTTTAACGTGTAGTGGTTATTGAGAAGAATCCATCCAGAGTTTACAGATAAGTCTTTTAGTATACTCTATTGGTGATGGTTGGTAAGGGACAGTAAAGGCGAAGATGGTCCCTACAATAACCACAGTTTGATGTTATCATCTCACTAAGAGTTATGAGGTGTGAGCACTTTACTATATAAGTTATATAAGTTCTTTTAAAATAAGAGCTGGGATATTAAAGTTATACATTTGTTAAGTCTATCGCAGCCTTTAATTTAATATCTCCCTCAATTCGGTAATATTATGCAGAGTGGGCCACGGAAAAGTAGCCCGCCTCTGGCGATAGTATGACAAGATGAACGAGCAAGTGGATTGTTTTTATTCACTTACACACAAGTTCCAACAGATGGTGAAAGTGGTTCCCGTTCACGCCTGTGCACCTTTGGGCACGTCGGATCATGTTGGCCGATACTGCATGCGCCTCTTCAACAGTGATGCTGTTGTTAGTGTTTGTGAGGTTTCCCTTGAGTTCATCCAAGGTATATGATTGTTGGCGTACGCTTTGTGGCCAACGGGCCCTGGACTAGGCTGATACCACCCCAAGTGGATCACAGGAAAACTGCGCTGGCGTGCTGCTCAATAAGGAGACAGTCCCCACAGGCAAAATAGAAAATAAAACAGTCAAAAGGAAACCAGGTGATTAGTTAGAATCCTATTCAGGATTCTTTATTCCACAAAACAAAATTAGAATGGCAAACAAGAAACAAAAAGGAAAAACTCAAAGCAAAAATCCTGGTCAGCAAATCAGGATATGCAAAGTCCCTGTGCTTTAACAGGTGCAGCACAGCTTCCTGCAACTAGGCCTCACCCTTACTCCAACCCTAGGACTGGGCCTTGCTCAAAAGAGAGTCAATTTCACTGAACACAGTGTAATAACTTTTATTGCTTTACTTCAACACAACACAAATGCTAAAGGAAAAGTTCAAGAGGCCCTCAGCTCTCTGCTCCTGAGCTAGGGCAGGAGAACTGCCAAGTTTGTCATCAAGCTTCACATAACATTCAATATTCCCACCCGAGGTCTTGACAAACTTCTCCCTCAATAGTACAGTTATCAGTTCCTGGGCTTTACTGCACTCAAACAAAAACAATACAGTTCAAACAAAAAAATAAAACATTTCCCCAGCAAAACAAACTGGGAAAGCACCAGTAACAGTCCTTTAAACCTTACAGCTAAAGAGCCCTGCCCCTGCCTGCGGCCTTGCATTGGGGCTCAGCAGTGCTGTGAGCCCATGTAAGAAAAAGAAAAAAAAAAACCCCAAAACTCTTTCTCACTAAGCTACAGGCTGCAATACAATAATTGTCCATACAAAACTTCAAAACAGCATACAAAAACAGTTCACTTTTAAGAAATGGCTAGTTTGGAAAACTAAAAAAAACAACAAAAAACCCCCACACAGTTTTTTTAGTTATTAATCTTGCAGGCAATACCTATTTCCATTGCTTCGTGTCTGGAATTATATGTTCACCAACCTCCATTTCTTCCACCTGAGGTATGGTCTCAGGCTCAGCTTCCTGGCAAGGAGCTCCATTCCCTACTTCCATCAGCTCCAGGCTATCCACTTGCTCTGGTCTGGCTGGCTGCTGATGCCAGGAGAGAGGACCTCTTCCCTTCCTAGTCCTCTCTGATTCTGAAGGGAAATCAGCTGGCTTTTCAGTGTGAGAGCCAGGCCCTGCTCTCAGTGTACCTGCACTGCTCTGAGGCTCTCTTGGGCTCCCCCTGTGGATGGTCTGGAAATTGCTGGGTTTTCTTACAGGGGCATTTTGCCTAAACCTAATACAGTGGTACCTTGGATTACGAGCATAATTCGTTCCAGGAGCATGCTCGTAATCCAAAATGCTCGTATATCAAAGCAAGTTTCCCCATAGGAAATAAGGGAAACTTGCTTTGATAGGTTCCCACCCCTCACCTTCCCCCCCCCCGAGGCCAGCAGCGCTGCTCCCCCCCCCCGAGAACCGGCATTGCTCCCCCCGAAGACCCCCCTCGCGAACCGGCACCCTCCCCCCCGCGATCCGGCATCCCCCCGGCCGCCATCATGCACCCCCCCGCCGCCATCGGGCACCCCCCCAGCCACGACCTGAGATCCCCCAACCCACCCGAACTCTTTTCTTACTTCCAGTGTAGCCTCCGCATCGGCATCGGCACCAGCATGTCCTGTGCCCGAAAATCTGCTTCCAGGAAGCAGATTTTCGGGCACAGGACATGCTGGTGCCGATGCGGAGGCTACACTGGAAGTAAGAAGAGGGTTCGGGTGGGTTGGGGGATCTCAGGTTGCGGCGGGGGGGTGCCCAATGGCGGCGAGGGGGGGTGCATGATGGCGGCCAGGGGGGATGCCGGATCGCGGGGGGGAGGGTGCCGGTTCGCGGGGGGGGGGGGGGCGCTCGTACAGCGAGGCAAGCTCGGTTTACGAGGCACCAAGTTTGCGAATGTTTTGCTCGTCTTGCAAAACACTCGCAAACCGGTGCACTCGTAAACCGAAGTACCACTGTATTCACAGGTTTGGAGACAAACCTTGCAGAGCTGGGCTGAGTGTCCATCTCCTCAGCTTCTGAATAGTCAGATAGGACCTCATCTTCAGTCAAATCCTCCCTAGTGTAAACAGGGAACCTAGGCTGCTGGGCTCTGCGGGGCGTAGGAACAACTTTCCTAGCCCTATCTCTGCCTCTCCTGGGGTTTCTAGCTGGGAGCACGTCAGGCACAGAGTCTGACTGGTCACAACTTTCTGCTTTAAATTTCCCCACACTTAAAGATCCGCTTCACACATAGCCTTCCACAATTACTGTTCTAGGGAGAACACCGTCTTTCTGGCACTGGTTTTAGAGGTGGGCTACTTTTCCGTGGCCCGTCCTGTACCAGCATATTCAATGCCAGGCCTTGTCCGAGCGCTGGCAATGAATATCTGGATTTGTATGGCCAACTATCCCATATAATAATAATAATAATAATAATAACTTTATTCTTGTATACCGCATTACCATATCCAACTAAGAGCAATATTTAGAGGAATTTTCAGAAAATCTTTAAAAACACAGTTGTTCGTAACTGCTCTTTTATAGGGTCTGACTCACCTTGATCGAAGATTTATTGTGAATTTAAATCCTGATGTTGGTTTGCCTTTTTGTATTGTTTTAAGCATTATGTATGCTTGATCTCATGTAAACCACCTAGGGCTAGACCAGTGATCTCACACTCGCGGCCCAGGGGCCACATGCGGCCCGCCAGGTACTATTTTGAGGCCCTCGGTATGTTTATCATAATCACTAAAGTAAAATAAAAGAGTTTCTTGATCATATGTCTCTTTAGCTATAAATTACAATATTATTATTAAGACTTAGCCAAAAGGAAAGATTTATAAACTATGAAGAGTTTTACCTCATGCGAAATTGTCATTTCTTTAATAAGACATTAACTATTTTTTTCTGAGACCCTCCAAGTACCTACAAATCCAAAATGGGGCCCTGCAAAGGGTTTGAGTTGGAGACCACTGGCTTAACTGTAACCATGACATCCTGTTTGTCTTTGGGAAGCAGAGCTGAGCTTGTGATGTCATAATGCCTCATTCCACCAATAAGAGCCAACCTCATCAGTGATGTCACAATGGATTGATTGTCCTGTTCTCCCCTCTGCCCTCCAATCCATCCAGCAGATTAACCGTTCCCCTTAACTCAGTGGTCTCAAACTCGTGGCTCGCTAGGTACTATTTTGAGACCCTTGGTATGTTTATCATAATCATAAAAGTAAAATAAAACAGTTTCTTGATCATTTGTCTCTTTAGCTATAAATGACAATATTATTATTAAGACTTAGCCAAAAGGAAAGATTTATAAACTATGAAGAGTTTTACCTCATGCAAAATTGTTATTTCTTTAATAAGACATTAAGGGCTCCTTTTACAAAGGCACGCTAGCAGTTTAACGCACGTAATAGTGCACGCTAAACCGCCGGATGCGCTAGCCGCTACCGCCTCCTCTTGAGCAGGCGGTAGTTTTTGGCTAGCACGGGGGTTAGTGCGTGACGAAAAGTCACGCTCGTTAACCCCG
The DNA here is from genome assembly GCF_902459505.1 of Geotrypetes seraphini. NCBI lineage: Eukaryota > Metazoa > Chordata > Amphibia > Gymnophiona > Dermophiidae > Geotrypetes > Geotrypetes seraphini. The sequence goes on from NC_047098.1 coordinate 29,725,407, forward strand.
CTAGCGCGCCTTTGTGAAAGGAGCCCTAACTATTTTTTCTGAGGCCCTCCAAGTACCTACAGATCCAAAATATGGCCCTGCAAAGGGTTTGAGTTTGAGACCACTGGGCTAGATGGTATAGAAATTTTAAAATAAAAAATAAATAACAAATGTATGCCAGTTAGTCTTGGTATTCAGCGGCACTGTCCGGGTTACAATAAATATGCATGAGATAGATTTGCATCTCGAGGAGGCAGTGCATGTAAATCCATTTCATACATATTCATTGTGGATATCCTGAAAACCTGACCTGTCTGTGGCTCTCGAGGACCGGAATTGCCTACCCCTTCCCTAGAGGAAAGGAGGGACAAGGGAGATATGATTCAGACATTCAAATACTTCAAAGGTGTTAAGGTAGAACAAAATATTTTCCTGAGAAAGGAAAATGGTAAAACCAGAGGGCATAATTTGAGGTTGAGGGGTGGTAGACTCATGAGTAATGTTAGGAAATTCATCTTTACGGAGAGGGTTGATGCCTGGAATGCGCTCCTGAGGGAAGTGGTGGAGAGGACAATGGTGACAGAAAATAATGGTATATATTGAAGAACTTAGGCCAGTACTGGGCAGACTTGCACGGTCTGTGTCCTGTATGTGTCTCTTTGGTTGAGGATGGGCTGGGGAGGACTTCGATGGCTGGGATGGTTTAGATGGGCTTTGATAGAGACTTCAGTAGATGGAACCTATGCATAGTACCAGGCAGAGCTCTAGGAAAAAGGACAATTTAAATTAAATCAGTAATTTAAAGAGAGGGTACGCTTGGGCAGACTGGATGAACTATTCAGTTCTTTATCTGCCATCAGTTACTATGTTACTCTGTGTTGGGAGATTCCTAGATGAAATTTCCCAGCCCAGCCAAAACTGATGATCCTGAACAAAGAGTGTTTACTGTACAACCCCAGTGGGGGGAGATTCCAGCCATTATGCTATAGTGACACCTAGTGGCTGATTGAAAAACACACATGCGCAGAGAGCACCATACCTTTTGGCCAGAGGATGATGGATGTGATGTAAGGAAACTGCTGGATGAATCTCCTTTAGCTCTAAAATGTGAAATACAGACATTATTAAGGAGCAGTGATAATTTGTTTTCTTAATAAAATATCAATAAATTGAAGTTTTGTTATTTTTTTTTCCGGCAGACTGATAAGGCACTAAATGGCTAGGACCATGTTAAGGATCCTTAATATTTGGTTTCACTAGGAGCCCAGTAAGTGCTCTTAATAGCTCAATGCACTCAGCTTCTTTAGAGTTAATGTCACATCAGGTTTTTTTTTCACGCTCTCTGGCTGTAGTTTTAATGAAGATGAAGAGATATTTCTTTCCCATAAAGAGGTTCAGAGCATGATGCAGAGCTAGAATTAAACGCTGTTTTAGTATAGTTTGCCCTGGTTTATAGTGATGGTTTTTTGGTATGAATACCACATAGTCACATTCTACCACTGTTACCATCTTTTCTGTATTTGCTCGTTCCTTGATACCCAGACCCATATTTCTAATTAGGAAGAGCAGAAACACACCAAAGGGCAATGTGGTGAAAGGGGCATCTCCGTATGCACTCACTGCTCCCAGAAAGGATGGAAGGGTTGGTTAGGGCTACATGGCACTTCCGGTTTGGGCAGGTTGGGCAAGATATTGGACCATGTGATGTTATAGTTCAGTGATTCTCAACCCTGTTCTGGGGGACCCCCCAGCCAGTCAGGTTTTCAAGATATCCCTAATGAATATGCACGAGAGAGATTTGCATACCTGTCACATCCATTATATGCAAATATCTCTCATGCATATTCATTAGGGATATCTTGAAAACCCGCCTGGACAAGGCCACTGCTCTGGTTCATCTAATCTAATCTTTGATTTTATATACCGATTCACCCCAACAGGAGGGCTTAGAACAGAAGCTATATCTTTTAGGCCACAATTTTTTAAAAATCTTTTACGGTTGATTGTGTGAAAGAGAAGAATCATTAGTAAATTTCTGAAATAAATGGGTCTTCAATGCTTTATGAAAAGTGGATAGATGAGAGAGAATTCTAATTATGATTTTATTTTCAATTCTCAGTTTTGAGAATTTATTTCTGCTGTGTATATTAGAAACATAGAAACATGATGGCAGATAAAGGCCAAATGGCCCATGAAAAGGATTAGGTCCCAATTCCTGCCCCAAACTTTCTCTGTCTCTGTCATTTGAAAGTCAGATGCATCTGGGGACATATTGTAGAGGCAAGAAATGATCTCCAAACATGTCCGCTTTATTGAATATTCTTTACCTCCTTTTATATCATTTTATATGAATCAGTGTTGTCAGCATGTGACGTAAACACAAACCATATATGGACACAGGTCACATGAAACTTTAAAAGAAATAACAAATTACATGGGTAAGGATCGTCAGCATTTTTTCTATCTCAAGACTGAAGTCTACAGAGGGTGCTGTGGTCAGCAGAGCTTTTTTCTTATCTAAAGCTGTTTGCAAATACGGCTTATAAAAACAATTGAATTCACTTCACAACAAGTTAAGAACATATCTTTTCAAACATAAATGTCCTTGTACTCTCTTCAAAGAAGGAAAGACAAACAGGGTCTGGCTTTCTTACAGCTTAAAAACATTCTATGGAAAATTACCAAGATACTGATACGTGTCCTTTTAGCCCATCTAAACTAAACTAAACTAAACTAAACCTTAGGTTTGTATACTGCGCCATCTCCACAAGCATAGAGCTCGGCACGGTTTACAGGGTTAGATTGAAAAGGAGCTACAATGAAGGGTTATAGGAAAGGAGCTAGAAAGATAAAGAGGGACAGGGTACCAAAGAGCAGGAGGTGTTAGATTTTTGAAAAGAGCCAAGTTTTCAGGTGTTTGCGGAAGGATTGAAGGGAGCTTGAAATTCTGAGCGGGGATGTGAGGTTGTTCCAGAGTTCTGTGGTTCTAAAGGGGAGGGATGTTCCTAGTTCTCCTACGCGGGATATACCTTTTGCAGAGGGGAATGATAGTTTCAGTTTTTGGGAGGATCTAGTGGAATTAGGGTTAGAGGAGTTCCAGAAGAGTGGGATAATGGGAGGGAGGATGCCATGTAGGATCTTGAAAGCTAAACAGGTACATTTAAAGAGGACTCTGGAGTGAACTGGGAGCCAGTGAAGTTTGGACAAGAGTGGGGAGACGTGGTCGAACTTGCTTTTAGCGAAAATAAGCTTGGCCGCGGCGTTCTGGATTAGTTGAAGTCTATGGAGTTTTTTTTTTAGTTAGGCTTAAATAGATGGAGTTGCAATAATCCAGTCTAAAGAGGATGATGGATTGAACAAGTCCATCTAATCTGCCCATTCGCAGTAACCATTATGAAAAATGAATGGAAGAAATTGCATTACAACTACTAATGGGGATGGGGGTCTGAGGCAGAGCTTGGGTGGTCAGTGGTGAGTTCTTTTCCTGCCCCTGCCCTATTCCTGCAAGCTCTGTCCTCATCTGCACAAACCTCAAATACTTTAAAATCATAAGTGTTCAAGGCTTATGCAGTTAAGGCAGAGCTTACAGGAATGGGTCAGGGACAGTGACAAAACTCACGGGGAAGTGGGCAAATTTGTTTTATCCACAAATTTGTTCCCATGTCATTCTCTAGGCTGGGGACACTCAGTTGATATTTGTTAGACTTAGGGGGTATTTGGCTTGAAGAAGTTGAAAAACACTGTGCATCTTAAAGAGGTAGACCCTCACTCCATTTTAGCACCTAGGAGCAACCGAAAGGCAAATCTGTCCCTCTTCATGAGAGAAATAAAGGTCAGCAAAGAATTTCTATGTGAAACATAGAAACATAGAAATAGATGGCAGATAAGGGCCACGGCCCATCTAGTCTGCCCACCCCAATGACCCTCCCCTACCTTTCTCTGTGAATAGATCCCACGTGTCTATCCCATTTGGCATTAAAATCAGGCACGCTGCTGGCCTCAATAACCTGAAGTGGAAGACTATTCCAGCGATCAACCACCCTTTCAGTGAAAAAGAATTTCCTGGTGTCCCCGTGCAGTTTCCCGCCCCTGATTTTCCACAGATGCCCCCTTGTTGCCGCAGGACCCTTCTTCCACCTCGATGCAGCCCGTGAGATACTTGAATGTCTCGATCATGTCACCCCTCTCTCTGCGTTCCTCGAGTGAGTACAGCTGCAACTTATCCAGCCGTTCCTCGTACGGGAGATCCTTGAGTTCCGAGACCATCCGGGTGGCCATTCTCTGGACCGACTCCAGTCTCAGCACATCCTTACGGTAATGCGGCCTCCAGAATTGCACACAGTATTCCAGGTGGGGCCTCACCATGGATCTATACAATGGCATAATGACTTCAGGCTTACGGCTGACGAAACTCCTGCATATGCAACCTATTATTTGCCTTGCCTTGGATGAAGCTTGTGATACCGTTTTATTAGGCTGATGTGATACATTTGTACCAAGCTTGCCAGAGTCCTGCTTTCTGCCTCGGACTGCAGAACAAGCTAAGAATAATGTTGCCTCAATATTTTGATAAATTGACGGTTTCAGTCAACTCACGCTCCTTTAGTTCATTGATGAAATGCACAGACAGATATTTATGTTCATATTTGCAGGGGAAGATGAGGAGAACAGTAGCAGCAGTCACTGTTCTCTGATGTGGGCTTTAATGGAGCAGAGTTAGACCTACTTATGCATCCCAGGGAGCCCCGTCTTCAGCCGGTTGTTATTTCAACAGCAGTGCTGGTATTTAACTAATGAGTACACCAGTCCCTGAAGTATCAACTTTGAAGCATAAGCAAGCCGTAAAACTTTGTGCCCTTTCTTTCATGATTTAGCTGTTACCTTAATTCATTAGCCTTTTGCCTCAGAGGAATGCATGCATGCATGTTAAGTTTTGGCCACAGGCAAACCAACGGCTGAAAGAGTTTCAGTTATCAAAAGCTAAATTGGCGAGATCTTTGCTGCTGGAGACATGTAATGTTAGTAAGTAGTCATCCTAACATGAGTCTGTTTTCCTGTCTTTAACTGTGCTCTGCATTCTGTTCTTTAAAAAAAAAAAAAAAATCCTATAGCAGAGAGATACAAATCTAGTCAAGATATAACAATTATATATCATTAAGTTTGGCAAGTCTACTTATGCCAACCTGATTAAGTCCTAGGATGAAAAGCTTGGCATTAATCTTGATGAATATGACTGGCAAAGGATTTGGGCATCAACACACGGCGTCCCTATGTATCTAAAGGACTAAATTAATGATAAGACAGCTACACAGATCCTACACAGTCTCTGGAGCAAATCTTTTGTGCTGGAAAGAGTTTGGAGTTAGAGCAACCTATCTACATATTCAATGACCATGTGCCTTCTTTTGCAAATCTGGTTGGGTGGAAGAAGGAACATTTCTGCCATCACTGAGTAGTCATTTCATATATCCTCAGTATGAGTGCAAGGGACCACAGATTTGAGCACACAGGAGGTGGGCATGTGAACATACAAGAGACAAAGTGTAGTTACCTACCTGTAACGTAGGTTCTCCGTGGACAGCAGGATAGTCAGCTACAAATGGGAGCTGATGGGACATCACCCATATGTGGCTGATTCATCCTACTTGTCCTAGGAGAACGTGTCTTCAACTGCCAGAGCTTTAGGGGGTGTCTCTTGGTGTAGAGGAGAATGAGCAAAAAGCAGCAGAGGTGTGAGTGCAAACTACTTGCTCCCATCCCATCCACTGTTCTCCCTAAGCTGAGTGGGAGTCCTCCACCTACAGTCCTGCCTGTGGGGGGTGCTGTTTCAATATTTTTCAATAGTGAGGGACAGACAAGCTCTGTAGAATCTTAACCTTTCTATCCCTAGTGATTGAAAATATAATATTGCAGTACCATCCCCTACTGGCAGCAATGCAGCTGGAGGACTCCTGATCATGTACTAAAGTGCAAACATTCTGCAAAATGCCTAGAAATGGGCCAAATTATCAAAGTTCATGCACGGGGAATACCGTCAGAGCAGCGGAAAAGCACATCTCCAGCTTCTTCACACTGGGGGAGGTTCAAGCCATGGAGCTCTTCAGCTGGCATCCTCACCAGCCATTTAGGGCACCTGCAGTTTGGGAGAGCCTGAGCCCAAAGTGTGTGTGTCAGGGGAGATCCTCTAGGCCCCCATCTCTGGAAAATATTTATATGTCTATTAATACCTTTCAAGTATTTAAAAGTTTGTATCATATCTCCCCTGCAGTTTATAGGAGTAACTTCACCACATGTCATGGGATTGGGGGTGGGTGGGGGGAGAGCAGAGAGGAATAGGCAGGCTGTGGGACAGCGGTACATCTAGAAAGCATAGGGTTACCAGACACTGAATTTCCCCAGACATGTCCTTCTTTTCGAGGACATGTCTGGGGTTCCAGATGGCTTTTCTAAACCTGGCACTTTGTCCGCATTTTGAAAAGCTCCCTTTCAAAATTGCGTTGGAAGGGGGCATCTGCGCATGCACGGATGCAATAAGGTGATGTCATCGCATCACATCCGCGTATGCGCTGATGCCATCTGGGGGTGAGGCTGGGGGGCAGAATGGGGCATGACACAGGCAGGCTTGGGGGCATGGCCATGGGTAGGAAATGTATGAGTAACATCAGGAAGTATGTTTCTTAGGGAGCATTGTGGATGCCTGGAATAGCCTCCCGGAAGACGTGATAGAGACAAATACGGTGATGGAATTCCAAAGCACCTGGGATAGACTGATAAGCAGAAAGGATCCTTAAATTGAAAAAAGATGGCATCGTAACAACACTTGTCAATGTTTATATGGCAATTCTAGTACTGTAGTTGGAAAGTAAGGCCAGCACTGGGACAGACTTTTATGGTCTGTGTCCTGATAATGGAAAGATTGATTTGGATCAGGCTAGTGTGGGTAGGGTTACCATATGGCTCCAGACAAAAGGAGGATGGATTCAGACATCCAGGTTTTACTTTTGTTGAAATCAATGGAAGTATGGAGGACAGATACAGACTTCTGGGCTTTATTTCCATTGAAAGCAATGGAAGTAAAACTCGGAAGTCTCAATCCGTCCTCCTTTTTCTGGAGCCATAGGTAACCTTAAGTGTGGGTCTTGATGGCAACTCGAGTGACTGGGGAGTAGGACCAGTGATAGGCCCACTTCTACAGTCTGTGATTTGAAAATAGCAGGGACGGATCAATAACAAGTTGTGTCACATTCATATCACATGCTATGAGTGTATCTCAGAGGGGGGTGGGAGACACTTTAAGAGTGATCGTGAGCAAAACACTGTCACTTTGCAATATTATTGGATTGCTGATTTAATCAAGTATTGGCAATGAAGGAGTCTCGGCTGTAACCAAAATGATACAAGCACTCTTCCTTGATTGTGTGACTGCCTTATTGGTGATGCCGGTGCTTAATTATGAAGGAGTGGAACCTGCATGGAGCGGCAAGCGTGGTTCTGGCTGCCTTATTGTGCAGACTAGATGGGCCAAGAGGGTACTTATCTGCTGACGCGAAGGAGTGGAAAAGTCCAAAAGAGACTGGTGAACTCAAAGTATTTCACTAACACCCTTTATTTCGTCAATATAACATAGAACGACTCGACATGTACATGTTCTGGCCAAAAGTTTGCAAATGGTTGAATTAGTCATTGGATGCTGATTTTTTGACCCTTACCTGTGAGACTCCTGAGGCAGACCTTTAGGCCGAAACATGTACATGTCGAGTCGTTGTATGTTATATTGAAGAAATAAAGGGTGTTTGTGAAATACTTTGAGTTCACCAGTCTGCGTGTTGTGACTGTGGATTTGACTCTCCTGTGTTACCCTATCCGGTCCTTATCTGCTGTCATATACTCTGTTACTGTGTTGCAGGCTGTTTGTGTCTTCTCTCTGCTGTAGCATACATTAGCTCTCTTTCCCCCCCATATGTGGCAGTCATTGAGATGAAATATAATATCTCTAGAGAGTAAATTATTAGAAATCTGTGATATTTACCAAACACATATAACTATATATCACAGTCTTGAAATTCTATAGATAAATATTAAATTATTTAGTGCTCAGACCCACAACCTATTTCATGTTCAAGAGAGGCTGAACGAATTGCGGCTATACTCCCTCGAGGAGCGTAGGGAGAGGGGAGACATGATTGAGACGTTTAAATATATCACTGGACGTATAGAAGTGGAAGAGGATATTTTCTGTCTTAAAGGACCCACGACCACTAGAGGGCATCCGCTAAAAATCAGAGGCGGTAAATTTCATGGTGACACCAGGAAGTATTTCTTCACCGAAAGAGTGGTTGACCATTGGAACGGGCTTCCGTTGCAGGTGATAAAGGCCAACAGTGTGCCGGATTTTAAGAGTAAATGGGATGCCCATGTGGGATCCCTAAGAGGGTCGAGTTAAGGTGTAGGGTCGTTAGGAGTGGGATCTCTAGGAAAATAAGCCTAGGTGGATGGGTCTGTTAGGTGGGCAGACTTGATGGGCTATGGCCCTTTTCTGCCGTCATTTTCTATGTTTCTATGTTTCTAAGTGAGGTAACCCGAACATGGGCTGCCATCATACAATCATAGCACCAACAATGTCTGTACTACCTTAGCATGTTAAATAGCAGAAGGGTAACAACGTATACCTATCTGCTTTCTTGGTGGTAGTTGGCACTGGCACTTTAATACATAGGGCTGCCTGTCTCATGACCTGCCCAACTATCACCAGATAAGCAGATAAGTTGTTACCCTTCTGCTATTTAACATGCTAAGGTGGTACAGACATATTTCTTAAGAATAGTCAGAGTAGAATTATTGTTATTAATATAACTTCTATTTAGGAAATGAATTTATCAAACAGTACAGTCTTAATTTCTTTCCGAAATGCGTCATAAGACAGCCTGGCTCCACTGATGTAATTACCCAACCAGGACTGCTGCTTACTTGCTTGAAACATAAAAGTCCTATCCAGAAAAGACCTGTATCTACAGCCAGTAATTTTTGGATAGGCAAATAAATTACAATTTCTGGTTATTCTCGTAAGGCTGTATAGCACGAAATGAGACAAAAGATAGGTAGGGGCCAATCCCCAAACCAGCGTAAAGCAAATGCAAGAGAATTTAAACATTACTCGTGCCTCCACCGGCAACCAGTGCAGCAGCCGTATTCTCTACTGTTCTCAATTTTTTTTGGGTACACCCAAATAAACGATATTGCAATAATCCAATATAGATAGAACCAATGCCTGTACCAATAATTTAAAAGACAGAGGATCAAAGTATTTTTTGATGGTCTTTAGTTTCCATAGTGCAAAAAAGCACTTCTTCATCACTAAATTCGTATGTTCAACCATGGATAGATGAGTGTTTAATGTGACTCCTACTATTTTTATAGATTATGGAAATCGGGTAATCGTGACCATTCAAGTGAAGCGATGTTCTAGTTATTTTATCCTTTGGGCTTGCTAAGAAAACTTTTGTCTTTTCTGTATTTAATTTCAATTTAAAATTGATTGCCCATTGTTCTATCTCAGTCATGATGTAAGAGATATGTTCTAAAATTTCATTAGTTATGCTATTTAAAGGAATTAAAATGGAAATATCATCTCCATATATATAAAAATTTAAATTCAACTTTTGCAGTCAATGTCCTAAGGACGAGATGTAAATATTGAATAAGGTGGGTGATATGAGACATATCTTATTGTGACATCACATTCTGTGTTTTCTCCACCTTTGTCGCCTGTGAGAAGCATCTGCTGGGCTTAGTCTCTGCCGGAACCTGCTTACATTCTATTGTGCTTTTTTTTTTTTTTTTTTTCATCACATGGGTTCATCGGGTGCTGTCATATTGTTTTGATCCTTTGAACGTGGTAGTGCTTAGTTGCCGGCTCAGTCATTGCCTTTTTTCAGGTCTGACCTCACTGCTCTTGGATTACACTCTTTGAATTACTGTAATTCACCAGACTGGGTTTCCCACTGCTAGCAGTGAAATGGAAGAAAGCTGCAATTTTGTAGGCAAGGTTCACTTGTCAGAGAAACGTTTTGGGTAATGTTTAAATAAAAATGAGGCGCCTTGATTAACAATGACAATATTTCATGGAAACGAAAACAATCGGCAATGAGAACAAATGAAAACAGCAACAGGAATCGCTCCTCTTCTTTGTGATGTCTTTTTAAATTTTTTTAAAACATAAAGTGGTAACCTATGGGTCACTATTCAAAGCGATTTAACTGGCCAGAAACAGTTCCTGGCCAATTAATTTGCCTGTCTGAGCCTAACCACTAATTTTCTGTTTCACGTAACCAATTAGCTCTGCTGAAAATAACTGTTGGCACCGAATTGCAACTGGCTATTTTGAGGGCATTTTCGGGGGGGGGGGGGGGGGTTAGGATGATTCAGCGAGTTGTTTCAGTGCGGCCAGTTCAGCATGGCCGTTTCATCACTGAATTGGCTATAATGAATCTTCAAGTTTCAAGTTTATTTAAATTTGATAAATCGCTTATTACATTTGATAAATTACATTTCATAAATCGCTTATTACACACTCAGCTCTCAGCATGGGGGCATCATAGCAGCACCTGCCCTCGTTGGTGGGGGGGGTGGAGCAGTGCCCCCCACAGTCCCGCACCAGAGATGCCCTCATACTCTTCCCCACCACTCAAGCGCCCCCTGCTGCTGCTGCATACCTCCTGAAAAGTTCACCGGTGCAAGCAGCATCTTACATCTTCTGCTGGCACCCCTCTGATGGGATGTCCTGGTCTCGTGACTAGGAAGTGACGTCAGATGGGAGTCAAGGCCAGCGTGAGCAAGGGGTGGAAGATGCTGCTCGCACGGGCAAATTTATCAATAGGTATGTGGGACAGGCAGAGAGATGGAGAGGCACCGATGTCCCAAGCAAGACGGCATCCAAGGGGCCGGTCCACACCCCCACTCCCCCTTGCTACACCACTGAGGCAGAGAGGGGGAAAGGCACCAATAGTAGATTTAGAGGGGATGATTCATCACGGCTGCTTCAGTGTGGCCACAATGAAATGACCCATGCTGAAATGGCCATGGCAAATCGTCCAATTCCGTTCTGGGGGCAGAGTTGGCACTTGGCCAACCTTGCACTGTAAGAATAACTATGGCAAATTGTAACTGGTAAACTGCAATATTAGACCCCTAATATGTGTCAAGTTAGGATAAAAACTTGTATCATAAATAATGACACACGGACAAATTTTTCCCCGTTCCCGCGGGAACAAATTTTCCCATCCCCATGAATTCTTTTCCTGGCCCTGCCCCATTCATGCAAGCTCCATCATCATCTGCTCAAGGCTCAAACACTTTAAAATCATAAGTGTATGAAGCTTGTGTGATTAACCATAAGTGGGGATGGTACTATAGACCTCCCTTGAATACCTTCTATTTATTTTCAGTTTGTATCTTGCTTTATCTCACGGCCCTCAGAGATGCAAACCCAAGAGTTCAATAAATGATCATGACCCTTGGCTTTATGCACCCAATCGTCACCGGGTCGATACTAGTGTTAAACTAGTTGAGTCTTGAAAAATTTTTGACAAGTTTACAACTTAAATTAAATGTAATAAATGGTCTTTAAATGGTATTTGAATCAATACTTAGCTTAACTGGGGTGGTAGTGGTTGACAAGGGATGAGTATGCCAACATGTTTCACCCTTGGAGGGGGTTTCCTCAGGGCTACAATCCCTACAACAAAAGACTATCTTTAGTGTCGGGAAAATTAAGCAAAATATTGGAAAACATATGCTGATTAAAACCTACTAGTTATGAGAAACTCAAATTCTTACCTTAATTGAACTGACTTCTCACGACGTGACCACCCGATATAAGTTCTCAAGATGGCCGCGGCGTGTTATGCTAATCTTTAAATATCCCCGGCTTGTGTGATTAAGGCAGAGCTTACAAGAATGGAGCAGGGTCAGCGACAAAACTCGTGGGATGGGACGGGGAAATTGAGTTCCTGAAGGGACGGGGAAAAATTTGTCCCCGTGTCATTCTCTACACTGCACCACTCTAGAAATCAAAACATAGTAAACATGAGCCAAGTAAAGGACAATCAAGCCATTGTGACATCACTGATGAGGCTGGCTCTTAGGCATTGGTGGAATGAGGCATTATGATGTCACAATACCAGTTCTGGTTATCCGAGGCTGAAACTTTTCACACTATTTATTCAGTTTTCTATAGAGAATGACATGAGACAAATTTTTTCCAGTCCTCACAGGAACTCATTTTCCCGTCCCATCCCAGAGAGTTCTTTTCCTGTCCCTGTCCTGTTCCTGCAAGCTCCGTCCTCATCTACAAAAGCCTCAAACACTTTAAAATCATAAGTGTTCGAGGCTCGTGTGGTTAAGGCAGAACTTACAGGAATGAGACAGGGACAGCGACAAAACTTGCGGGGATGGGACGGGGAAATTGAGTTCCTGCGAGGACGGGAACAAATTGTCTCCGAGTCATAGTAACATAGTAACATAGTAACATAGTAGATGACGGCAGATAAAGACCCGAATGGTCCATCCAGTCTGCCCAACCTGATTCAATTTAAATTTTTTTTTTTTTTTTTTCTTCTTAGCTATTTCTGGGCGAGAATCCAAAGCTTTACCCGGTACTGTGCTTGAGTTCCAACTGCCAAAATCTCTGTTAAGACTTACTCCAGCCCATCCTCCTCCAAACGGCCATGCACAGACACAGACCGTACAAGTCTGCCCAGTAACTAAACTTGTACTGAAATGATGTATGTTTAACCTGTAACCCATTCTGAACTCTTTGGGGACGAGATAGAAAATGAATTAAATAAATAAATATGTTCCGATATTCAGCATTTAACTGGCCAGGCAAACCACCTAAATGGGACTGTGTAAAAGTCTGCTCCATCTTTATGTGGTAGCCCATGGCCGCTTAAGTCCTGAATATTGCTTTTACCTGGCTATGCATTAGCTGATTCTGCAAAACAGAGCCCAGGGTTGAATATCAGCTGGTGAGAATATCAGCCCCATAATAGGTTAGACTGCAGGAAGATCATAAGAACATAAGAACTGCCATCTCCGGATCAGACCCATGGTCCATCGAGTCCGGCGATCCGCACACGCGGAGGCCCAGTCAGGTATACACCTGATGTAGTTTTAGTCACCCATATCCCTCTATGCCTCTCGTAAGGAGATGTGCATCTAATTTGCCTTTGAATCCTAGCACAGTGGATTCCTTAATAACCTCCTTTGGGAGAGCATTCCAGGCGTCTACCACTCGCTGTGTAAAGCAGAACTTCCTGACATTTGTCCTGGACTTGTCCCCCCTTAGCTTCAAACCATGTCCTCTTGTCCGTGTCGCGTTGGACAATGTAAATAATTTATTTTCCTGCTCTATTTTATCGATGCCTTTCAGCATTTTGAACGTCTCGATCATGTCCCCTCGCAGCCTCCTCTTCTCAAGGGAGAACAGTCCCAGTTTCTTGAGTCGTTCCTCATATTCCAAGTTCTCCATACCTCAATGCTCGTATACTGCACATTCCAAACGTTCTAAGCGGATTACAGAGAGAACTCACACAAAAGGGCGCATGCCCAGTCCTTTTCACGGATAGGGTAGTGAATGCTTGGAACAACCTCCTGGTGGAAGTGGTGGAGACAAAAAGGGTGTCTGAATTAAAAAAAAAAAAGAAAAAATTATTTGGTTTAATATCCCGTCCTCTCAGAAGAGCTCAGAATGGGTTACAAGTTTACGTATACTTCTCCCTCCAGATTCGCGGGGGATAGGGGCAGAGCCGGACCGCGAATGGCGAAAAACTGCGAATATCCGGCTCTGACCGACCCCCGCCTCCCTCCCGCCTTCCCGGCCTTACCTGGTGGTCTAGCGGGCTTTCGGGGCAGGAGCGATCTTCCTACGCTCCTGCCCCATGCAGATCGCCATTAGGAAATGGCTGCTGTGAGTTCCCGTAGTCTCTCAAGACTACAATGGGAACTCCTTACAGCTATTTCCTAATGGCGATCTGCACAGGGCAGGAGCGTAGGAAGATCGCTCCTGCCCCGAAAGCCCGCTAGACCACCAAGTAAGGCCGGGATGCCGGGGGGAAGACTTAACAATGTTTTTTTTTTTTCTTTTTTCCCCTTCCCCAAAAAAATCACGAATATGTGAAATCATGATTACCGAAACCGCGAATGGGGAGGGGGAAGTGTACATGATAAAGTGTATTTATACAAAGTGATGGCAGACATGGCATGGCAGAACATTGTCTGACAAAAATGGCCAACCTAGGGGTCCTTTTATTAAGGTGTGATAACCGATTTAGTGCGCGCTAAAGATTAGCGCATGCTAAATGCTAAGATGTCCATTATATTCCTATGGGCATCTTATCTTTAGCATGCACTAAATTGCTTAGCGCACCTTAATAAAAAGACCCCATAGTTAAAGCATGGAAAAACATAATATGACAACATGATGGTATGGTGAGATATACAGAGCATGGCGAGCATAGCAATATATTAGCATCATGGGTTTTTTTTCTTAGTTAATTCACAATTTGTGTTCAAAGTGTCCTTCTTCAACCTTGATCTATTCACAGAGTCTTTGATGCCACTGAGCCGTTGGCTCAGTGAATTCTGGAGTTTCATTAATTAAGAGCTCAACTGTTTTGAGAGCTTGATGGGCTGGAGCTACATCCTGTTGAAAAATAAAGTACTCAAAAATGTCTCGAATTTCAGACCAAAGTTTCTTAAAGCTTGGAACAAGCACACTGGATCTCTGAGGGAGAGAAGGAGATAGTAGATGGCTTGGTTAGGCAGACTAGATGGGCCATATGGTCTTGATTAGAGAATAGGCCAAAATAGGGAGAAATATAATACAAAACCCTCTGTGTAAAAAAATTTACTTCTCTAAACATAATCATTAAATATATGAATAAAAATAACATTTTTTATGTGAGGTGCTCACCTATGTGTTTAATGGGTTCAAGCAACCCATTAAATCATTCACAAGAGTTTAATATCTCTCAAAGGTTGCTCACTAGGGAGCAGTGGTTTATCTTTGATTGGCGGACCTTACAACCTAGGGGGTTAAATGCTGAAGTTGAATGGTTTAATCTATGATGGTTTCTTTTGGTGTGCTGGAATTTTAAGAAGTAGGGGGCCCTTTAAGTATTTTTTCTCTTTCCCTCCCCCCTGAATGAATGGTGTCACCTGTGAATTTAGTTTAAAGCTAGCTTAGGAGAGGGCGGTATGGGTCTGGCTGGTTGTCCTTCCCTGTTTGTGCAGTTCCTGAAGAGTCTGAGCAAATCAAGGCCTTCCACATATCCGCTTATGTAAAGAGTTCCCATAATCATAATCTAAACCTTACCCTAACACTAGATACCAAGTGAATCTTAAGAGTAGTAGGGGGGGGGCTACCCCTACCCCTCAAAAAGTTTATTATTTATTAAGTTTATTTCAAGTTTATTAGGATTTTTTATATACCGCCTATCAAGGTTATCTAAGCGGTTTTTACAATCAGGTACTCAAGCATTTTCCCTTTCTGTCCCGGTGGGCTCACAATTTATCTAACGTACCTGGGGCTATGGAGGATTAAGTGACTTGCCCAGGGTCACAAGGAGCAGTGTGGGATTTGAACCCACAACCCCAGGGTGCGGAGGCTGTAGCTTCAACCACCACGCCACAAGCTACTTTGTAACCCCCAAAAAGACAAAATAGTATCCACATGGAGCGCAATTGTTGGGGCGCATTTGACAGGTCACTTCCTATTCAGTGTGTGCATTTGTCGTTTGTGCAATTGTCAGGGTGCATTAGTTGGGGCGCAATTGTCTTGCGCGCATTTGACGGGTCACCAATGAGCATGCATGAGAGAGATCTGCATGCTCTGCCTTTAGTAGATGTAATTCTCTCTCATGCATATTCATTGCGGATATCCTGAAATCTAGACTGGCTGCATGTATCCTGAGAACCCCTGCCTTAGAAGTAGAGAATGACATGGGGACAAATTTGTTCCCATCCCGCAGGAATTCAATTTTCTTGTTCCATCTCCTTGAGTTCTGTCCCTGCCCCCATGCCTGTAAACTCTGCCCTAACCACACAAGCCTCAAACACTTATGGTTGGAAAAATTATACTAATCTTAATTATACATTTTGGTGGAATTCGGTATGCCATATTTTTAAGATGGAAAGAGCAATTGCAATACAGAAAGGGAACTATAATAATTTTATAAAGATCTGGGGGCCATTGGAACGATATTGTAAGGAGTAAACATCATTTTCTTTGGATGAATATATGTACACATTGGGGGGTGGGAGGGGGTTTTTCTGGAAATTTCACTATATTATGTGTTTATATTATATTTATGATATAATTGATTATAATATTTGAAAGAAGGTGGGTGGGACGGGATATAATTTTTATGTTTTTAGAATTATATGAGAATTACAAGTGTTATTGTTATTACTAATGATATATTCCTGTACGCTTGCTGTAAGTTTTCAAAATGAATAGAGAATATTAAAAAAAAAAAAAATTGTTTGAGGCTTGTGCAGATGAGGATAGAGCTTGCAGGAATGGGGCAGGGACAGGAAAGGAACTTGCTGAGATGGGAAAATTAGTTCCTGCAGGGATGGGGAAAAATTTGTCCTCATTTAGAACATAAGAACATAAGCAATGCCTTCTCTGGGTCAGACTCGAGGTCCATCGTGCCCAGCAGTCCGCTCACGCGGCGGCCCAACAGGTCCAGGACCTGTGCAGTAGCCTTCTATCTATACCCCTCTATCCCTTTTCCAGCAGGAAATTGTCCAATCCTTTCTTGAACTCCAGTACCGTACTCTGTCCTATTACGTCCTCTGGAAGCGCTTTCCAGGTGTCCACCACACGCTGGGTAAAGAAAAACTTCCTAGCATTCGTTCTGAATCTGTCTCCTTCCAACTTTTCCGAATGCCCTCTTGTTCTTTTATGTTTTGAAAGTTTGAAAAATCTGTCCCTCTCTACTCTCTCTATGCCCTTCATGATCTTGTAGGTCTCTATTATGTCTCCTCTGAGTATCCGCTTTTCTAGGGAGAAGAGCCCCACTCTCTCCATTCTTTCAGTGTATGAAAGGTTTTCCATGCCCTTAATCATTCGTGTCGCTCTCCTCTGGACCCTCTCAAGTATTGCCATATCCTTCTTTAGGTCTGCATCCCAGTCTTTAATCATCAGATCATGGCCCCTATCTACAAGTTTTTGCATCATCATTATACACATTTTATGTCTTTATTTTCCAGCTAATTAGAAATTCTTTTGAGGATACAAAAATCAGTGGTTGTCACTGTTTCTTCAGCGCAGGCCCTGTTGCCAGATACCTTTTCCCACTGAATCAAACACACACATTTTCACAGCCCAAATGTACTGCGACAGAAATACACAAGTCACATTCCTCCTGGTAAACACTTTCTGCACTAACTTTTCCCTGGCCATCTGCAGGTGCCTCCTATCTAGAAATCTCCCCACGCAACTCCAGCCCCTGCGCTCTTTTTCCAAGCAACACTGACTTCGGCATTCTGCCAGCAACCCCCATAGCCCCAGCTTTACGAAGCTCTCTCCCCCACCAGCCTGCCCTCAACTTTCTCCACATCTCCATCTCTACCACTCTCAAGCTCTCCACCCTTCTTCATTCTGTCATCTTATAACAGATATGTGACGGGAACAGCTGTGCAGTAGGAGGAGGAGAAAAGAAGCCCGTCGGCTGCTAAAAACTAGCACAACTAAAGTCATCAACAGAAAAAAAAAAGCATAAAAAAGCTGAATAGAAACAGAGAAACATGACGGCCCATCCGGTCGGCCCATCCACAGCATCCACTATCTCCTCCTCTCCCCCAAGAGATCCCATGCGCCCGTCCCACGCTTTCTTGAAATCAGACACAATCTTCGTCTCCACTACCTCTACCGGGAGCCTATTCCATGCACCTACCACCCTTTCTGTAAAAAGGTATTTCTTTAGATTGGCCTTTCACCTCTTAACTTCATCCTATGACCCCTCATTCTGGAGCTTCCTTTCAATTGAAAAAGACTCGCCTCATGCACATTTATATCATGTAGGTATTTAAACATCTCTCACAAGAAAAATAATAGAATAATAGAATTCAAACTATGTATTAATTAGCAATGTTATTAGCCAAGTTCATTTAATAATAGTGGAGAAAAAGCCTCAACTGCCTTAAACTGCATGGGAAAGAAGGTTTAGAATTAATCACTCCGGTTTCTATCGACAATGTCCCTCTGAAATCAAATACTTCTACTAAAATATTAGGTGTCCTTATCAATAATATACTTTCGTTTTGTCCCCAGATTAGCGCGTTGGTCAAAAACTGTTTCTATAAACTTAGGATGATTAGATCCCTGGTCCCTCTCTTTGATGTAAGTTCTCTTACAGTGTTAAGTCATTCTCTTGTAATATCTAAAATTGATTATTGCAACTCACTATATAAAGGGCTGTGTCTAAAAGATATAAAACGTCTTCAACTCATACAAAATACTGCTATCAAAATTATTTTAGGTTCCAGAAAATTTGATCACGTCACCCCTTTATTACAAAAAGCTCATTGGTTGCCTGTCTTACATCGGATCACCTACAAAATTGCACTCTTGACTTTTAAAATTATACAGACCAATACCCCTGCATTCCTAGATAGATTATTAATTCCGTATGACTCTCCCAGAACTCTAAGATCTGCCTCACAACATTCCCTTAATGTTCCATCCTTAAAGATAATTGGTACCTGTCGTACTCTCATTTTTTCAGTCACTGCCCCTTTAATTTGGAATTACCTCCCCCTATACCTCAGAGCCGAACAAAACTTGCAGAAATGTAAAAGTAGCCTAAAATGCTTGCTTTTTAAAGACGCCTTCAACTGATTTTTAGGTACGTACGCACTTACTTTGGCATTAATTAATTAATTTCCCTTCCCTATTGTATTTTCCTTATTTGTATTCTTTCTAAGAAATTGTAGTTCTCCCATTTTTTCCCTATGTTTTCATGTTACAAGTATGTTTGCAGTGTTTGTTCATGTTTATTATCTAAAACGTTTGTTCCCTAGCAATTTTAAATTATTATGTACAACGCTTTGTACCTTTGGATAAGCGTTTAATCAAAATTTAAATAAACTATGAAACTATGATATCAGATGGCAACCCTACGGGTTTCTAGCCGTTCAACTTATGTACCATGGGCAAAAAAAACTCCACAAAAATGAAATGCAGTTTTCAAAATGGTTTCCCCAACCACTACTGTGCACAGGGAAAACCAACAAAAAAGTGCAGCCATTTATCTTTCTGGAAAACCAGAGGAATATTTTTTTCAAGAGACATCAACTTTATTATTAGCAGTTCAATAATATTTGTCTGCTTTCAAAACTCCGTCTCCAAAAGATGGCCTCATATATCAGTCATTTTCTCATGCACTTCCTGGAATATCTAGCTTCACCGCCGTTCTTCAAATGAGCTATTCTTTTATTTTTACTCAACACAATACAGGGTCTCAGGAGGGCAGAGTTAGCTTCAATTATAGTAGATATTATGACTTTAGGTGAATCACAAGTAAAGATTAATTAGCCTCTTGCTTTAAATGTTTAATTTCCATATTCAATTCAGGGTTTATATTCAGATTCTTCTCTATAAGGTCAATTCCTGATCTGGTTTCATTTTCAAAAGGGTTCATAACTTGGAATATGAGGATTTTTATGATCTGAGTCCCACAAATGAGAAGATGATTTGGATAGGCTGGAGTGGGCTTTGACAGTGACTCCAATAGTTGAAATCTAAGAACAGTGAGTGCCATTACCCTTACCCCTCTCCTCAAGTCACTTCATTGTCTCCCCGTTCATTTCTTAATCCAGTTCAAACTCCTCTTACTGACTTACAAGTGCATTCACTCTGCAGCCCCTCCCCCTCAATATCTCTCCTCAGTTATCTCCCCCTACACTCCCCATGTGAACTCCCTGTGTCCCTCTTATCCATATCCTTCTCCTTCTCTGCCAACCTCCGACTCCTTCCCTTCTATCTTGCTGCGCTGTATGCCTGGAACAGACTTCCTGAGCCTGTTGTACTCTTGTGAGACCATGGGAACTCACAGCATGGCTCTGCACGGAGCTGGAGTGTAGGAAGATCGCTCCTGCCCCACATCGCCGCTAGACAACCAGGTAAGGTCTGTGCTCCTGGGGCAGCTGCTCGCCTTCTCCGCCTCCGATTGCCTCCCTCTGGTTCCGATGGCCCCCCTCTACTTACAATGGCCCCCCTCCACCTCTGATGGCCTCCCTCCTCTTCCGATCGCCTCCCTCCTTGCCCCGATCCAAGTCCTGGGGAGGGGGGGGGGGCTTGGGGAAAAAATGTGAATAATCGAAACCGCAAATGTCGACACCGCGAATAGGGAGAGGGAAGTGTATGTCCTGTCTGTTCAAATTAGATTGTAAGCTCTTCAGAGAAGGGACTGTCTATACATGTTAAATGTACAGCTCTGTGTACACGTTATAGCACTATAAAAATAATAAATAGTAGTACTAGTAGTTCTGGGCAGACTTCTATAGTCTATGCCCCAGAAATGTCAAAGAAAGACTATTTTGAGGTCATCTCCCTTGCTGGAAGCTAGCTGTCCATGCGAACCTCAAAAGTAGTTACTTCATTCCCTGCTGTTGCTCAAAAACGAGAGCTTTTCTTCCTGGGCCCAGAGAGCTTGGGTGGTGACTACTGCTCTTTAGCGGGAAGGGATAAAACGTGGACCTCACGGACCTGATGGACCCGCGGATCTAAACCCGTATGGCCTTAAAAATCTGAGGTCCGTGCCGTTTGTAGTTAGTCTCTGGCTCCGACAGACCTCGGTGAGATTGTAGCGCTGACGGATCCTAATACTTTTCCCTCCCTATGCTGAGACGGATCCGTCAGCACTAAATTGTCACCGAGGTCTGTCAGAGCCAGAAACTAACTACAAACGGCACAGACCTCAGATTTTTAAGGCCGTGCGGGTATAGATCCGCAAGGTCTGTCAGGTCCGTGAGGTCCGCATTTTACCCCTTCCCTTCTTTAGCTGCTAAGGTTATTGACACTGAAGAGACCTATGAAACCTTTGAGAAGATGTTCCATGCTCAGGAAAGATGCTTGGTATCATGACTATGATCACATCTGATCTTGAAAGAAGAAGCTGAGCGCCACAAAGGGAGGTTTGAGGGACCAAAGGGGGAAGGAGGGGGAGAAATAGATGCTGTGCTGGAAGGGAGAAGAGAAAAGAATAGAGAGAGAATCAAGTGCTGGACTGGATCAGGAAGTGGTGACAGAGATGGAGATGGCTGGGCTAGAAAGGGGGGGAGGGGGAGCACAGAGAGGTGGAGATAGCTAGGCTAACCTGAAAGGCAGAGGATAAAGACAGGTGGAAATGAATGAACCTGAAGTCAAGGACAGAGGAAAGAGGTGGATTATAATTTTTATGGTGTAAAATTGCAATGGGAAGGATTCACTTGACCATATCAGAGTGAAAGAATGTAAATCATGTTTGACCAAAGGCAGTAAAACACCTCATTTCCAGCAAATACCAAACACTGGAATATGAACTGGCTAGATTAAGGGGTATGATGCCTTTCCACTTGAAAGCTATTGTCAGCTTAACTGCTAGAAGTAGCTCTAATATTGTGGAATGCAGTCCCTTCTGAACTGCATAAAATGAACAACACTCTTCATGTCAGAAATATCTTAAAGCCTTTTTTTTTTAATTTAATAAGGCTTTCTAATGATCCCCCCTTTTATCAAGCTGCGCTAGAGATTTTTAGCGCGGGCTGGCGAGGTAAGTGCTCTGAGGCACATAAGAATTCTATGAGCGTTGGAGCATTTACCACGCCGGCTCGCGCTACAAACCTTTAGATTGGAAGCTCTTCCGAGCAGGGACCGTCTATAAATGCCAAAATGTACAGCGCTGCGTACGCCTTTCAACACTATATAAGTGATTAATAGTAGTGCAGCTTGATAAAAGGAGCCCTCGCTTTGCTCCATTATTCACCACTCGGGTACTTGTCGGGATTTGTTTTGGTCTTGGAATTTTGTTCTATTGTATGTTCTGTGGTGTTAATATGTATGATTTTACGTATTGTCACCTTCTTGCAACAAAGGAGGCTATAATATATATATATATTTGAATGAACAAACATCTAAAAATAAATGATTCCCTAAACTTCGTTGCTCCAGAACAATTTTGTTTGGTTCTAAGGTACAGACCAGCATCGACAGTGGGTTCTCAGCAGACAGGCCTTAGATCTCCCTTCACAAGGTCTGATGTAATAAGCCATGCATTAGAGTCATATGCTCAAAATGCAATTTGTAGATTGATTTATAAGTAATGATGGGGGGTGATTTAAATTCACATTAATTACTATTCCTTAATTCAAGTGGTGTGGAGAAGTGGCCTAGTGGTTAGAGCAGCTGCCTCAGTTCAATCTTTGTGATTCTGGGCAAGTCACTTAACTCTCCATTGTCCCAGGTACAAAATAAATCCCTGTATAAAATACCTAAACTGCTTTGATTGTGTAACAACACAGAAAAAGCAGTTTTATCAAGTCCCATCCCATTTACCTTTCTTTCTGATGTTCTCCTTTAACTTATGGCCACTCTCCGGTCTAAGAAGGAGTGGCTATGTTTTCATTATTATTGTAATTCAAACATTATAACTTTTACTCTCTGTTTTATTTGAGCAAGTTTGACTTGTAAATATTTGCTTTAAACTATTAAAAATAAAGAAAAAACGCAATTTCCTAATGCATGTGAAAAAAAAATTGTTATAAATAATTTGCATGCAAAATTGTTTGCAGGTGCAGGAAGGCACACCAATCCTTATAGAAGCATGTGTGCACAGGGGTGTGTGTTTGCACCAAGATCAATATTTTGTGTACAAAATGTATGGCAGCAGGAATTGCTTGCGCTTACATTATGTGCATATATTAAAGAGTATGCACGTGTCTGGACTGCTACTCTGCCCATAAATATCATGGGTATGGTACCATTTAAATTTCTGCAGGCAAGTGCTTTACCCTTCATTTCACAGCCAACGCAGCTCAGCATTCGGCAATATGATCTCCTCAGCTCCTCATACCCTGCTGCAGGATTTTTTTTTTTTTTTCATTGCTTCAACAAAGCAAAAAGGACCATCATGCTTACCCAGAAGAGAAGAAAAATCCTTACTACAGCTAGCTGCAGAAGGACAAGCAAACTTTTTATTCCTCTTCAGTCCCCATGTACACCTGGCTTTCAGGTCTTGGCGCCCTTCTTAGCATTTGAATTTAACACTAATACCTCCATTACTTTTAGATCGAAATGTGTCACGTGTAGAGGTCTGCACAGGAACAGGGATTGCGGGAATCCCGTGGGTCCCGCGGGGGTCCCGTGGGAATCCCCCCTAACCCACAGGACTCCCACGGAGATCCCCCTCTGGCCCACGGGACTCCCACGGGGATGGAAGGCTTTGGAAGCAGGGTTCGTCCATATAATATAATGGTCACGTCAGCCTTAGTAATAGAGGGGGTTTATAAGTTAATTACCTGAACAGAAAACAAAAAAAGGATTCCACCAAAGAGATTCCACAAGGAAAACAGCAACGCAAACAGAAAAGAAACTGTGGAATTGATGCTTTTTATGGGGATGGGTGGGGATGGAGAGGATCCTGACGGGGACGGGTGGGGACGTAGAGGATCCTGGCAGGGACGGGCGGGGATGGTGGGATTTCTGTCCCCGTGCTACTCTCTAGTCACGTGCTGATGCCTCTGAGAGTCTGTGTGCATACTTTTCATACGCACTAAGGCAGTGCATACTCGCGGCCCGCCAGGTACTATTTTACGGCACGTGGTCTGTACTGGTGCTGCCCGCTCTTTGAAGTTTCCTCCAGCATCCCCCCTGGCCTCCAGCTCAGATAATTACCGCAGCCTGCAGAGAGGATCGCTGGTGCTGTATTCTCCTTGCAGGCTGCCGTCATCCTCAGCAGCATGCTTCCTCTGCTGCGATCCTGCCCATGACGTCAGAGGAGGGGCGGAACCATGGCAGAGGGAATGTGCTGTGGAGGCCGATGGCAGCCTGCAAGGAACACTACAGCACTGGCGATCCTCTCTGCAGGCTGCGGTAATTAACTGAAACTAAGACCAAGAGGCCAGAGGGGAAGCTGGGGGATGTTGCAAAGAAGGGGGGGAACATGCAGGCCTTCGGGGGGGGGGGGGAGTGAAGATTTATATACTATAAAGAGTTTTATCTCATGCAAAATTGTCATTTCTTTAATAAGACTAACTATTTTTTTTGAGGCCCTCCAAGTACCTACAAATCCAAAATGGGGCCCTGCAAAGGGTTTGAGTTTGAGACCACTGCACTAAGGGGTCGATACTCAAAGCAATTTAAACGACCAGGAGAGGCTGCTGGCTGTTTAATCACTTTTCTGGGCCTTACTGGGTATATTCAACAGCACTTAGTTGGATAGTATTGCTGAATATACAATACCCTTTTAGGACCAGATTCTCTCTACAGTGCCTATATTATAGGTACATAGGAATGCTGAGCTTAGCGCTTGTCACTCTTACGTTTGGAATCATGTATAGAATTGTGCTTAGTGCCACCTAAAGC
Source organism: Geotrypetes seraphini (assembly GCF_902459505.1). NCBI lineage: Eukaryota > Metazoa > Chordata > Amphibia > Gymnophiona > Dermophiidae > Geotrypetes > Geotrypetes seraphini. Next base: position 29,750,014 of record NC_047098.1, read on the forward strand.
GGACTTAGACACTGGTAGGCACCTGAACCTTATGTGCTTGCTAATTTATGTCAGGGTTTTCTTGGCCTAAATACTGGCGCCTAAGTCCAATTTAGACGCCTATATGCAAAACATGATCTGCCCCCTAACCACGCCCACTTTCTGGTGGGCACCTTGGACTAGGTCCTACTTGAAAGTCATAGGCGCCTACCACCTTATTAATTTTAATTTTTGCCAATTATGATCTCCCAATTGTTCATTATTGGCACCAAGAAAACTTTTTTAAATAATTAAGTTAGGGGTCTAATTGGCTAGACGTGCCAACCCAGGCCCCTAACTTTAGCCTTCTTTTATATAGTCAGGCTCTAATCGTGGACACCTAGCAGTGCCTAAGTAAATTCTGAATGCAACCCAAATTGAATTAGGAAGCTTAATTGGTGTGGTAATTGACCATGTAAAAACCTAATCAAATTAAAAGTTGTGTGCTGAGTTCCATGCAGCACCTAGCGATGCTTAAGTTGAGGCACTCTCCGATGTCTAATGGTGCCTACTTGAAAAGTAGGCTTGGTTAGGGGTGGGCCGGTAAATTAGGCCAGATTTATTTATTTATGTATTTAAAAAATTTATAATCTGCTTACAACCTAAGCGGCTAACAAGCAAACATACACAATTATAAACAAAGATATATACTAAACTTTAGAAAACATTACTGGACCAACAAATAATAAAATCAGGAGACGACCGACCCATCCTTCAAACCTTGTTTTCCTTTCTTCTTCAAGGACATGTTTAACTGACCCATATCCACACAAATTGTTTAAATCAATTAAAAGCTAAAACACAGAAGTGTGTCTTGATTAACTTCCTAAACAGTGACACGTTTTTACAAAATCGCATCACTCCAAACATCTCATTCCGTAAGACTGGACCTGCAACTGAAAAGCAGGATTTGCTGATATTGACATATCTCACTTTGTCTCTCTTTCATACATCTAGGAGCTTTCTATTTTCTGATCTTAATGCTCTACTTGGTTTATACACTTTCAGGCATTTGGCCAGGTAATCAGGTAAAACTTGGCCTAATAGACCGGCACCTACCTCTGGGATGCCTAGTCATGCCTAAGTCCTCTTTGGTGCCACTGTCGTGATTCTATAAAGGACAACCGCGTGGACTGGCACTTAGAAGTTAGGTTCGATTAGGCACCGTTTTTAGAATCTGGCTCTGAGGCCCTAATTCTGTAAGAAGCGCCTGCCATGGCAGGCACCTGAGCATATCAATCACTGCCAGGTGCCGCATTCAGAATCGCAGCTCCCAAAGACCAAGGTTTCACAGGCCTATATTTCTGGCACCCAGGTTCCATCCTGAATTGCGGCCCTTGGCGCATAGTAACGTCGAAGTCCTGTGCCACCCCAACCATGCCCAAATGCCATTTATGAGAACTTTTAACCCAAATTTCAAGGTACCTACCAGTGCCTACAGAGGCGCTTTATGATGCCTAGCGTCACTGTAGGTGCGGCTAATGCCGGAAATAGCATTAGGTGCCATAAAGGCATAATATTTATTAAAAACTTTATATATCGCATAACAGCTTAAACAGGGTCTAAACGGTTTACAATGTATAGTTCACATTCATTAAGAAAAGAACTCCATTTAAAAATCGGAAAGGAAAGAATAAAAGCAAAAGTTAATTTTTTTTCCATAAAATACTATAACAATCACCATCTCAATAATAACAATTCTAATAATAAAAATTCTAATAGTAAAACAGTAAAACAATCAAATCTCAATAAACCATAACTAATGCATACAACTAAAAATTTCCATAACAGAAATTAATCATTACATAAACACAGATTACAGTCCCAGACTCAATTCTTCAATTTGAGAAAGCCAATTGAAAAAAAAACTTTGCTTTTAAATGTCTTTTCAAATTTATATATGATTCTTCTTTTCTAATGTCTATGGGCAAGTTATTCCATAGCCACGGAACTAAATAAAAGAACGCACAATCTCTAGTTGACGCAAGTTGTGCCTCGGAGATATGAGGCCTTGTAAACCCTGGCCTACATTTCTGGCATCTACATTTTCTGAAGGCGTAGTTCTCTAAACGGCACTTTTTTAAATTTTTTTTTAAATTTTATTTATTGATTTTCATTTAAGTACATAAATGTGCTTAACAGGAAATTAACAGAAATTAATACATCCAATTTACTAATGGATTTAGAAATTAAAGTTAAGCCAAAATGGCTGTGAAACAATATACCTTAGTACATAGTCCTCAAATTAAAGAGAAAGGAGGCAAAAAAGAAATTCTTCCAGGAAAGAAAAACACCTTATCAATATTATTATAGGAAATTAGAGCATTAGCTTCGGCTTTAATTACAGACTTGAGTTACTTTATCATTCACCGGGGTGCAAAAGAAATCCCTTTCCCTTCTAAAAAGAAATGCAGCTGATCAGGATCATAAAATATATACTTATTATTCTGATACAATAGAAAACACTTGCATGGAAACCTTAACTGAAAAGAGGCACCCAATGAAATCACTTTATCACGATAACCTAAGAATTCTTTTCTTCTTAATTGTGTCCATTTGGAAACATCAGGATATACAAATTTCTTTCTCCTAAATAGGTAACTTGTTTTAAATTATAATAAAGCCTCAAAATTGAGTCTTTATCCTGGTGAAAAACCAAAGAGACTATTAATGTAGCCCGTAAACGGCACTTTTAAGATGTTCGCCGACAATGGCGCTGATTAGAGAATCTGGGCCTTTGGGTTTGCTCTTTTATGGCAGAAAACCATCTAACTTTTGCAAATACCCAAGTCCCACTCAAAACACCCCCAATAAAAGCCCTTATGAAATTTGGATGAGCTGCAGAAAAAAATCCTGCTGCTTTAGAATGCTTTTCAGATGTTTTTCTCTTTTGAAAATGAGCAGCGTAGTGTGTAACTGAAAATGGGCCATACCCGTGGACATAGCATGGGCATGTCATGAATGTGTCGCCATATGATGCATACAACTTATGGAATGTTGTTAATTGGACAGGCCTACTTTTTGGTGCATCAAAGCCACTGTCACTGGCATGAGATCAGGGTCTCTCAAACTGTGAGCCAAGGCATAGTGGTGTGCCCTGAAGAGATTCCGGGTGTGCCACGAGAGATTCCAGAATTTTACTCTATTGTAAAGAAACTCCCTTCATAAGTATACACTAGAATAGATGACATGTACATCATGTACTCAAGAGTCTGTCAACGTTATGCGCGTCTGTGTGCATAAGGATACAGTCGTCCAGATACACATCATTCTTTGACGTGTGATTGGTCCTTGAAAACTAATGGCAAATAATTTTATTTTTATTTTTTATGCAGTAGTTATCCTAACTTGAGCAACAAAGCAATCAATACTTTGTTACTGTTTGGATCTTCATATCTTTGAGAATTTGGATTTTCAGCCTTGACAGAAATTAAATCGGAAAAAAAAGAGAGCTGCGGACAAGAAAGCATCGTTCAAAAAATGGAAACAGGACCAAACGCAGGCCAACCAAAAGGAACACAAGGAAAGCCAGAAGGAGTGCCACCGAGTGGTTAGGAGAGCAAAGAGGGAATATGAAGAGAGACTAGCGGGAGAGGCAAAAAATTTCAAATCATTCTTCAGGTACGTAAAGGGAAAGCAACCAGCGAGGGAGGAAGTGGGGCCCTTGGATGATGGGGATAGAAAGGGAGTAGTGAGGGAGGAAAAAGAAATAGCTGACAAGTTAAATGACTTCTTTACGTCGATCTTCACGAGGGAGGACACATCCAACATTCCGGAACATGCGTGTTTGTCGACTTTCGAGCCACATTTTGAGTTAATTTGCACTCAAAAACAAGCACATCCATCGCATTGATTAGCAATTCTATTCTACCTACTTTAGTTTCACTGTTGTTACAATTACCCATACATAGCTTAAAGAACTTTAAATAAATAACTCTCAATTTTAATTTTTTGTTGGTTTCACAATTTTATAATTTCAATTATGTCCCATGAAAAACATTTGCTCCGTTTAGTGTGCCAGAGCTAAAAAAAAGTTTGAGAGACACTGCATTAGATGGAAGGGAATACAGGGTTAAACGCAGGGGAGGCTCTCTTCCCCCCCCCCAGGCACTTGCCAGAGAAGCCAAGTAGATTAAACTGGAAGCTCAAAGGAGCAGGAGGAAATTGCTGGACCCAGAAAACCAATCAAACCCTCTCAAAGTCTTTCCAAGTGGAAATCCTTAGTACTGAATGCCATCAAAATGAAGGTTATTGTCAAAAACTGTAATAAAGCAGACATGAAATGCTGGTGCTGATGGCTGCTACGGAAAGGTTGGATGTTTGTGACCCATCTTTCATGGCGCCTCATTAACTGCGCTTCTTCAAACTCTACCTGTGTAGTAATGAGGGATTTTAATGCTAGAGTACTGTTTAAATAACACAACATTTAAGCCAAATCTATTTTATGTTTCATTATTTAAGCAATAAGGACTGACATTTCATGGCAGTCATTTTCTCGGAGGACGAGATAAGGGCCTGAAGCTAAGGAAGGCCAGGAGATTTCTGCCATAAGCGTGCTTCCACATCGAGCAGGTTTGTGCATTTTCTCTGTACAGGGTTCCTGTAACATATCAGTCTGGGCAAAGCTGGGAAAGCGCACCGATTTGTAATATTGATGTTAAAAACCTTTACAAAAAACGACATTTTGTGCAACGTCGAGTATTTCAGATGAGCACAAAACAATTAGAACACAATTAGAACACAAAACAATTAGAACACTTTTACGAAGGTGCACTAGCGTTTTTAGCGCACGCACTGGGTTAGCGCACGCTTTAGCGCGTGCTAGCCGAAAAACTACCGCCTGCTCAAGAGGAGGCGGTAGCGGCTAGCGTGCACGGCATTTTAGCGTGCGCTATTCCGCGCGTTAAGGCCCTAACGCACCTTCGTAAAAGGAGCCCTTAGCTTCTAGAAAAAAAGATATTACTTCAAGTTTGAAGGTTCATTTTTATCTGTTGTATGATTATCTAGTGGTTTACAATGAAATCAAAATATACTAATGCCTATTTAAGCATTAACACAGAAAAATAAATACGGTATATTCACAGCTGCAAAGGTTTTTTGTAAAGGAACATTGTATTTCTTTAGGTTTCATTTAGATCTTTTCACTAGCTGCTTAAGATAAGTTATATCCAGATAGAGTAGACATTTCCCTGTCCCCAGAGGGCTTTTCACTGTAAGGGCAAGAGATTTGCATAAGCGAGTTTATAACAAGAAAATATATAATATAAATAGATGTTAATTTGGGAAATGACACTACCTGCCTATAACTTAGTTCTGTGTAATATTCAAGAACACACACTTAGAACATTAAGTATGAATTAGAATTTTATTTTTACAGAGCAAGTTTATTTATAATGCTTATGCAGGCAATGCAGTAAATTTAGTTACAATTTAGAGATCTTTAAACAAGGGAAATGTGCCACAAGATAAAATATTAATAAAGTAACTCACTCTGATAAAGGCCCAAAGGCCCAAAAAGTATTCTTTCTTATTGTTGCTTCTGGTTAGAAGGGTGAATGAGGTCTGTTGTTTGCAGAGGATGGCTTGAGGAGATGATGGTCTCTTCCTCGAAGAAAAGTTCTTCGGTTGCAGAATAGCTGGGAGTGTAAGCATGGAGGCTTAGAGCAGAGGAGATTCCAGCAAGGTGTGCTGCAGATGTCCAGCGGTGATCCAAAAAATAGGAGCCTAATTGAATCTCCCCTTTGTATGGACCATAGGGGGCTGGAAGTCAAGTCCAATCATAAGTCAGGAATAGTGTCCAATCACAACTCAGGAACAGTGTCCAATCACAACTCAGTAATTCAGTTCACACAGGTTTCTGTTCTGGGTAGGTGATGTCATCTGATTTGTCTAGTCATATGATTACTAACTGATCAGAGCCTTGATTGGATTTTAATAGGGTCATTGTCTGGGAAGTATTACGAGTAGATGGTTTCTCTGTTGTTATATTCCAGCTTTTGATTGTATAGGTAATTAACACTTTTGTTCCAAACTCTGTGTTCTTTTGTTCTGCTTCTGCACCTGCTGTTATATATCCTGCAGAGTAAAGTTCTGTTTGACACTGGTACCAAACCCAGCTATCTTTTGTATTCATTGAGGCCTAGGTTCTCAAAAAGTCATATTAAAAACCGACGGGCTGCTGTCGTAGCCGTTATAGTAGTGATTTTAAAAAAACATAGAAACATAGAAGATGACGGCAGAAAAGGGCTACAGCCCACTCTGCTCACCCATCCCCTGTCTATGCCCTAATGACCCAATTTCCTTATCTTGACCCTCGTAGGGATCCCACATGGGTATCCCATTTATTCTTAAAGTCTGGCACGCTGTCTGCCTCGATCACCTGCACTGGAAGCTTGTTCCAATGATCAACCACTCTCTCTGTGAAGAAATACTTTCTGGTGTCGCCATGAAATTTTCCGCCCCTGAGTTTGAGCAGGTGCCCTCTTGTGGCCGAGGGTCCCTTGAGAAAGAAAATATCATCTTCCACTTCGACACGTTCCGTGAGGTACTTAAATGTTTCGATCATGTCTCCCCTCTCCCTACGTTCCTCGAGAGTGTAGAGCTGCAATTTGTTCAGTCTCTCTTCGTACGAGAGACCCTTGAGCCCCGAGATCATCCTGGTGGCCGTCCGCTGAGTATTCTGAAGAGAATTGTCATCAGCGACAAGACATGGGTGCATCACTGCAACCTGGAGAGCAAAAGACAAAGCATGGTGTTAAGCAGGGGAAGAAAATTTTAAAATAAAGGAATAAATGATGAAGTAAAAGAAGCGGTGCCCTCCTGGCTTCGGGATCAGACGAAAACTATTTGAATGCAGAAAATAGTTGAACGATACAACAAATGCGTTGTCTTGCATGGAGACTCTGTGGAAAAGTGATAAGTTCAATTGCTCACAGTTACTTCTATTAAAGCCACTAAATGTATTTCACCTTTTCTTTTTGATTTACCCTCTTTTATAAGGGTATTTTGCACAGTCTAAGAAACTAATCACCAAATATAGGGCCCCTTTTACAAAGCCACAGTAGCGATTCTGCCATGGCAAATGTACCGAAGCCCATTCAATCCCTATGGGCTTCGGTGCATTTGCTGCGGGAGAATCGCTACCGTGGCTTTGAAAAGGAGCCCACATAGATAGTAATTCAAGAATGGATCCTGTTGCTGAGATTATTGGTCTATCCAAAGGTGACTGCATTGATGTGTTATTTTAAGGAGTATGTACATGATAGGTGTGACAGGATGAGGGAAATTGAGAAAGCTGATTTCTTATGGGGTCACAAATTGCCCATTTTTAGTCAAAACGAGTAATTCAGAGATCTCCTTCCTAATGACAGAAGTGGGGTTGTCTTGTAGAAAGTGGTATCATCTGATTGTCTCTTAATTTCATGGAAATACTTTTAAAACTAATAGGAGGAAATTTTTTTTCATTCAGAGAATAGTTAAGTTCTGGAACATGTTGACAGAGGTTGTGGAAAGAGCGGATAGCGTAGCTGATTTTAAGAAAGGTTTGGACAAGTTCCTGGAGGAAAAGTCCATAGTCTGTTATTGAGAAAGACATGGGGGGAAGCCACTGCTAGCCCTGTATTGGTAGCATGGAATATTGCTAAATCTTGGGTTTTGGCCAGGTACTAGTGACCTGGATTGGCAACCGTGAGAATAGACTACTAGGCTTGATGGACCAAAGGTCTAACCCAGTAAGGCTATTCTTGTGTTCTAATGTTCTTAAATGTAATCATGCCTTTATGATGATGAATTCATCATCTCAAGGTTTCAGTGATTGGCTTTGCTTCCTTAATAATGTCATAGTAGGTTTCTTTGGTCTTTTTATCTAATTTCATTCATCTCTCAGAACTAGACTCATATTTCTGTACAAGTAGGTTTGTTACACCTGGTGATTGCTATCTACTGTCTTTTTTCACAACTGACATATCAAAATTACTTGTTGCTTTAGTGGAAAAGTAATCCACGATCTTAAGTTTCCTAACAAATTTAACAGCTCAAATTGAGCTGTTGCTAGAATTGTTGACATCAGTGAGCGCTAAGGCTTACAAAAGATTCAGTTGTGTCCATGAATCAGTGATGAAGAAAATTCTTTTACCTTTATCAGTGACACTTTGTATATTATTTTTAATGCATTTATACATTTGATGGGATAAACTTTTCTGTAAAATATTCCTTGGCAGCATTTTGTATCTAGGCTTAAGAATGGATGTTAGCTTTTAAAAAAGCCAATATCTTCAGTTATGAAGAAAGGCTGATCGTCAATAGCTATTATATCGCTGATATCCTCATGCGTCCTCCAAGACTGTCTGTGCCCCACTGCCTTTCTCTTCAATATAAAATTAAAGTTTCGAGTTTATTTAAGTTTTGCTATACCACAGAGCAGTGTACATTAAAAATGGGGGGAATAATAAAATATATATAAAGAAAGGGGGGTACATTACATAAACAGACCTAAAATATAATATGGTAAGATAGTTATAGGGAAGAGGAACTACAATTTCTTGAAAGGAAAGAATGAGGGAAAATCACATTAGGAAAGAGGGTTAGGTAGATTTATAAAATACTTTTTAGAGCGAGTTAAAATTGTTATGCCTTAATATATCATGTCATAGGCATCATTGAATAAAAATGTTTTGAGGTTGGTTTTAAATTTAGTCAATGAGGTTTCATGATGAAGATATGATGGAAGAGCATTCCAGAGAGTGGGAGCTGTTACTGAGAAAATGGTTTTTTTGCGTGGTGTCATACGTTTTATGCTTTAGAGAAGGAATAGTTATTAGATTTTGTTGGCTGGAGTGCAGTGTCCTTGTTGGGATGAGTAATCTATCTATGAATCCTGGAGAATTATTTTGCTTAACTTTATATGTAAGAAGTAAGATTTTGAATGTCATTCTATGTTTAATTGGTAGACAATGTGCCTTGTTGACTTTCCAGTTCTTATTTGCACTTCCAACCAGATATATTAGGCCCCAGTATTCAATATTGGGCCATGTTTGGGCACTGACATTGAATATTGATATCTTACTGGCATCATGCAGGCTGCTGGGCTTATGCAGGTTACAGCCAATATTAAGCTGGGACCTCCAAAAGATACTTCTGCTTAATATCTGCATGTCCCCCTACCCTCCTTGACATAATAAGTGATCCCCCCAACACAAGTGTGGACACCTTCCTCCCATTAGAACAGGTCCTCCTGGTCTTACCTTAGTCCCTAAAGGGGTGGAAGAGACCTATGTTTGTGCTGGGGGGAGAGAATAAAAGACTGTGCCAGGGAGGGTGGTTGGGGACTATATTGGGGTGGTCAGTAATTGTGTGACCCAAATATTTATTGCGTATACTCTATAAAGGGGCTATGAAGAGCACATCCTTTTAAAAAGGGCTCCAGGGGAGATCTGGGAAATTACAGCCTCACTTCGGTGCCGGGCAAAATGATAGAAACAATTATAAAAAATAAAATTGTGGAACACATAAACAAACATGATTTAATGAGAGGGAGTCAGCATTTGTTCAGCCGAGGGAGATCTTGCCTCACAAATTTGCTTGACCTCTTTGAAGATGTGAATAAACATGTGGATGAAGGTGAGCCGGTTAATATAGTGTATCTAGATTTTCAGAAAGCTTTTGATAAAGTTCCTCACAAGAGGCTCCTGAGAAAATTAAAGTGCCACGGGATAGGTGGCAAAGTTCAGTTGTGGATTAGAAATTGATTATCGGATAGAAAACAGAGGGTAAGGTTAAATGGTCATTTTTCTCAATGGAGGAGATTAAACAGTGGAGTGCTGCAGGGGTCTGTACTAGGACCGGTACTATTTAACTTATTTATAAATGATCTGGAAATTGGAACGACGAGTGAGGTGATTCAATTTGCAGATGAAAACCAAACTGTTCAAAGTTGTTAAAAACACATGCGGATTGTGAAAAATTGCAGGTGGACCTTAGAAAATTGGAAGACTGGGCGTCCAAATGGCAGATGAAATTTAATGTGGACAAATGCAAATTGATGCACATTGGGAAGAATAACCCAGATCACAGCTACCGGATGCTAGGGTTCACCTTGGAGATTAGCGCCCAAGAAAAGGATCTGGGTATCATCATAGACAATACGATGAAACCTTATGCCCAATGTGCGGTGGTGGCGGCGGCCAAAAAAGCAAACAGGATGCTAGGAATTATTAAAACAGGGATGGTTAACAAGACTAAGAATGTTATAATGCCTCTCTATTGCTCTATGGTGCGACCTCAACTGGAGTATGGCGTTCAATTCTGGTCTCCTTAACTCAAGAAAGCTATAGTGGCGCTAGAAAAGGTTCAAAGAAGAGTGACCAAGATGATGGACCTCCTCTCCTATGAGGAAAGACTAAAACAGTTAGGGCTATTCAGCTTGGAAAAGAGATGGCTGAGGAGAGATATGATTGAAGTCTACAAAATCTTGAGTGGAGTACAATGGGTACAAGTGGATCTATTTTTCACCCTGTGAAAAATTACAAAGACTAGGGGACACTCGATGAAGTCACAGGGAAATACTTTTAATACCAATAAGAGGAAATTTTTTTCACTCGGAGAATAGTTAAGCTCTGGGATGCATTGCCAGAGGTTGTGGTAAGAGTGAATAGTGTAGCTGGTTTTAAGAAAGGTTTGGACAAGTTCCTGGAGGAAAAGTCCATAGTATGTTTTTGAGAGAGATATGGGGGAAGCCACTGCTTGCCCTGGATTGGTAGCATGGAATATTGCTACTCCTTGGGTTTTGGCCAGGTACTAGTGACCTGGATTGGCCACCGTGAGAACGGGCTACTGGGCTTGATGGACCATTGGTCTGACCCAGTAAGGCTATTCTTATTTCCTATGTTCTTATCCTCATTAACCAGATCCCCCGAAACATCTAAACTAGGGTTACCAGAATTCATGAAGTATAAACCTCGACACATGGCCTCGCACCCAGCAACGCCCTGTTCTGCCCCAGCCCCACACCGTTCCACCCACGCCCCACCCCACTCCCCTTAAACTTCCTCTTAAGCCCAAGGTTGTGTCTGGGAGGGCCTCTGAGCATGCGCAAATGCAATGTAATGATGTTGCATGCATGCATGAATGCCTGTGATGCCATCGCATCACATCTGCGCTTGCTTGGAGGCCCTCACAGACAAGGCCCCGAGTTGAAAACCCGGACAAACTCCTTACAGGTTAGAAAGATGTCTGGACACCCGGACAGTTCTCTAAAAAGAAGACATGTCTGGGTAAATCCAGATGTCTTGTAACCCTAATCTAAACAGAACTTCCACGAGAAGGCTGGCAGCTGTAGAGGCATCAGAGAATTTGGCAGCTGTTAGGCGGAGAGATTGTGATTGTTGACTGCTGTGCTTTCTCATTTCTCTTCATATTTCTTGTCATCATAGTATGATGGGGAAAAGCAGTGCGAGAATTAAAAGCTGTTAGTCTTGCCATTTATCTTCATTGTAGATTTGGGCATCAGTGATCTGATTGTGTGCTTCTGATTGGTGAGTGGTCAGAAGAATTTTGAATTTGAAGGAGGGCGAGTGGGTGGGAGTGGACATGAGGAGGAGGAGGGGGCCTTCATGGTTCCAAAGTTCTCCCAAGCAAGTTCAAGGATACAGAACATCAAGAGGATTAGCCACTTGTAGAGAGAGGGTAATGTTTAAAAGAACTTCACCAGGCATAAAACAGTTGGGTCCCAGGACTTCACAGCAGTACATTCATCAGAGGCGAGTCTATAATCTTGACACCCACATTTACTTGCATACTATGTACATAGGAGTAAATGTTTGCTTTACAAGAACTACCATACCTAAGTACGCGTCTACAAATCCCCACTTAAATGACATAGCGCATATTTGCAAGGAGACTTACCCGGGGTAGAATATATCGATACGCGATCGGCGGGCGCTTCTTAGGTGGCTGCCGATATGAGTGCCGTATAGGGAATCCAGGCCAAAGTGGCAATCTCAACTAAGAATTTAGTTGGGATTCTTAGGGCAATGTCCCTCTGGCTTACCATTTCACATATTACCTGGATTGCTTCGTGCTGTGGAAAGTTTGTATGTAGAGATGAATAAGTAAATCACCTAGATTAAACTAAGATGCCATGCCATACACAGTGATTGGGTGGTCGGTTTGGCTATAGGAGCCAGGCTCTTGGCCAAGTTACACAATTCTGAGTGTATGTGAATTTCACTAGAAATTTAAGTGTTTCTAATGTTTGATTCAAATTCCTTTTTCTCACACATAGCTATCTGCTAACTGCTAATATTTAGTGGCCATGTCATCCTGGTTTAGAGCTATTTAACCTGCCAGGAGCTGTTCCTGGACATTTAAATAGTGCTGAACATTGGACAGTGAGTCTCTCCATATAAACTATCCACAGCAAGAAGCAATCCAGGTAATAAATGGTAAGCCAGAGGGACATCGCCCTAAGAATCCCAAATAAATTCTTAGTTGAGATTGCCATTTTGGCCCAGATTCTCTATACCAGGAAGGGGAGGGAGAGAGGGGGGAGAAGGTGCATGGGGATGGGAGGGGTAGGGAAGGAGAACGGGAGAAAGAGAGGGAGAAAATGGCGCAGAGACGCCTGCACTAGAAGACCTAAAGAAATAATTTGACTTGCCTTCTTAATGGCTTCTGACAGAATACAGAATTCTTATATATTGATGTAAATAAAAATGCCTTTCTCTAAAAATACTATCAATCGGGTTGCAGATGTTGTGATGCCTGATGCAGGCGTCTTTGTCAAAACATGGACCCGTGTCGAGTCCACACATCTTGGCAAGTATGTTGTATTGTTTCCAATTTTTAATGGAGCCGAGAGTCCTCATCCTTGTTGTTTGCTTTGGTGGGAAACCTTTGTAGGGGTTTATCGCCTTCTTGCTTTTTTTTTTTTTTTTTCTGGAAACAGCTGTTTGTCCCAACGTTGATCACAGTGATCATAGATGTACTTTTCTGAAATGAATGCAAGCATATTTTTGATCTTGTTCAAACCACATCCTCTTATTATACGCATGTACTGCAGACTTACTGTAAATCCTGACTTTCTAAAATTGAGTTTTCAATATTTGTTCAATATACTGTACATGTGGAAATTCTGATTATTTATATGTGTAAATCATGACATCAGAAATACTGCATCGCAGTGCAGCCGGGCTTAGGCCAAGCCATTACTGGTATAATTTCTAGTGCTATTAGGTGTTTGCAGCACTAGGAACAGTTCTGCTCAGACCTTTGCCTGGATATTGTAGTCCCCAGTGTAAAGGCTCAAAAGAAATTGTAGTTTAACTTATCCTGGTTCGTGTTTTTGAAACTGAGCAGAGTTCAAAGTCTAAAGCCATTAGAAACCTTTTAATGTTTTGGGACTTGAAAATGCAGCAAAAAAAAAAAAAAAAAAGGACAAGTTGTGTTTGAGATTCATTTGGGCTGCAGTAAGACATTTTCTGTTTGTTAATGCTCACTGCGGTAGCCAATCAGGAAGCAGCAGTTCCATTTGAATATTACATTTAGTTAATAATTCATGGACCATAATTAAGTTTCAAGCAAAAGTAGGGCAGAAATGGTAGCAGAAATCTGTCCATGTGCACAGGTTTTGAAATGGTGCAAACCCATCCCAAGGATTTCACTTCTACAGTTTCAAGGAGAGAAAATATCCAAAGTCAAAGTTGTGCCAGGAAACGCTTCTGCAAAAAACTCTTAGAGACTTTTGCCGTCAAATTCTAAATTTAAGAATTAGGCAACTGTTTCAGTGGGCTTTTTGCACCAGATTTTTCTTTTTTTTTTTACACGATCTTTTCTGAGAAGTGTTTTCCCTTCGGACAGTTGCAGGAAGTGGAGTTTTGGACAAAAGATGCACTTTGTCAACACTCTGGAGCAGGTTCAGATTCAGTTTATAAAATAAAACCGGGTCCTGCCCAGCATTGAATATCTGGTTTTACATAGGGTTATCAGACATCTGGGAAAACCCAGACATGTCCTCTTTTTAGAGGACTGTCTGGGTGCCTGGAGGGATTTACAAAACCTGGCAATTTGTCCAGGATTTGGAAGTCCCCGACCTCAGGGCTGTGCGTGCACGGATGAAATCATACGCCGGCGCGTGACGTCATCTTGCTGACATCCATGCATGTGCAGACACCCTCCAGACATGGTCCCAATCTTGGGGAGGTTTATGTGGGGGTAGGGAGGGGGCAGAGCTGGAAGTGGAATGGGACTGGCCTGGGGGTGGAACAGGGGTAGGACAAGATGTCCTCTTTTTTAAAAGAGGAAATCTGGTGAATTCGAGGTTCACAAATCACGGACTCAGTAATTCGAAGTATTTTCCGACTGCCTCTTCCTGGTACTAAAGTCATGGTTACACCAATCAGGAGCTGCTTTTTTTTTTTTTTAACTTTATTTTTATTGAATTTAACATACTTTACAAGTATAACTACTTGGTTTAGAAATACAGAATCATGTTCCAAAAGAAAAACATCATTAAACATTACAATATTTAAAATAAATATATATATGAAACTTAACTCTTCCTTAGACCTCAAATCAGGAGGAGGAAAAGAAAACAAAGATATTATAGGGAGTAATATTACAATAATATAACAAAAAGTAAAGGCTTAAACGCTACAACCCAGCAATTCCTTTAAGCTACACTCCCTCCACTAGATAAACCTTTGAGATCTAAAAAGGAACGTAGATGATCTGGTGTAAAATACACATATTTCAGACCTTTAAACTTAATAACACATTTGCATGGATAAGCTAGCAAAAAAGTAGCACCTAGCTTCCTTGTTTCTTCTCTCATGCCCAAAAATATTTTCCGTCTTTCCTGGGTTATTCTAGTTACATCATGATATAACCATAAACGTTGACCACAAAAAAGTGATCCAGACTTTTTAAAGAACAACCTCATGACTCCATTAAGATCTTGTTCAAAGATAAAGTTAACAATTAAAGTTCCTCTCTCTTTAACTTCCGTAGATGATTCCTCTAATATTGCCGTAAGGTTTTGCAAGTCTTTATCAGTGACCAAATTCTCACCTTTAGGTATATCTAAATTTCTTTTTGAAGTAGGTAAAAAGTATACTTTATTTAGATCAGGAGCTGCTTTGACACGCTATCTGGCGTATCAGAGCAGCCCCTGATTGGCGTAGCCATGACTTCAGTACCAGGAAGAGGTGGTCAGAAAATGTGCCCGGCTTCGTAAGTACAATTTAAGCGCCCGCCGGCACCCCAGCTGCCCTCTCCTGCCTTTGATCAGCTGAAAAACCGTATTTGCGGTTTTTCCAAAATTCGCGGGTGTTCCTGGAATGGAACCCCCCCCGTGAATTTTGGGGAAGTACTGTAAATAAATAAATAAAAAGCTCCAATAGGGGTCAAGAATTCAATGAGACAAAGTAAACCAAATGTCATACACGAGGTGAGTGAGGAAACAGGGACAGTTACAGAATATAGTAAATTAGAGCTGTACCAAACAGCATACACTTCTCCCTCCGTGTTTGCGGTGATAGGGGATTAACAGACCCATGAATACAGAAAAACCACAAATAACTTTTTCATATGTCATTCGCGGTTTTCTATTAAAAACCATCGTGAATATGGTGAAACCGCGAATAACATGGTGGGAGACCTGGCCTGTTCCTGAAGGAGAGGCAAAACACACGGTGAAGAAAGTACCGTGAATCAGAGATTTTCTCTGTAAATGCTTGGAATCAGCAATTTCTCTATGCATGCTGCTGTAATTTGGGGTGGGGGGGGGGGGGCGGAGGAGCCAGAAATAATCGAAACCGCGATTGCTGAAACTGCGAATACAGAGGGAGAAGGGCATTTTTACTATTTGGCCACATATAAATAATGAAAAATATTATTTGGCTGAATACAAATAATGGACATTGAGCTTTAACATAACAAATAATAAAAGAAGCAATGTGAAATCAGAGACACAAGTGTTTATTTCAGTAGGATTTAGCACAGTAGAGATGTGGATTATTTGCATTCGAATTAAATCACTATTCGGTCGAATACATTACATTACATTACATTACATTACATTAGTGATTTCTATTCCGCTTGTGCCTTGCGGTTCTAAGCGGATTACAAGTTAGAGGACTGGACATTTCCAGTAGCATTGCAGTACATATAATCAAGAATGCGTTAAGTTACAATTGTTGTTCTGGACTTTTCCAGGATAATTGGTAGTAGATAGTAGATAGTGATAGGTTGTTTAGACGAATAGAGATAATATTGTCCGGATTCTGCTGTTTAGACGAATAGAGATAATACTGTCCGGATTCGGGTGTTGCTGGTGGTGGTGTTAGGGTAGTCATGAGAGCATTTTCTAATACTTTTGTGAGGTTATGATGATGGGAAGTGTTTTTTGAAGAGATGAGTTTTGATTTCTTTTCGGAATGCTTTAATGTCTATTGATTTGGTCAGTAGATTGGTGATGGTAGTATCAATCTTTGCTGCCTGTGTCGCTAAAAGGCTGTCATATAGTTTCTTTCGTCGTGTTCCTTTGAGAGGGGGGTGAGTGAATAGGCTCTGAGTTCTCCTTAATCTGTGTGAGAGGTTACGGTGTAGTCTGTTGTTTAGGTAGCTGGGTGCTGTTCCATGTATTACTTTGTATAGTAGACAGTAGAATTTGAACTGGGATCTTGCTTTTATTGGTAGCCAGTGTGAGTCTAGGTATGCTTTGGTGATGTGGTCATATTTGCCTAGTGAGTAGATGATTCTGAGGGTTGTGTTCTGAACTGTCTGTAATTGTTTTATCATGTAATTTGGGCATGATAGGTATAGGCTGTTACAGTAATCTACAATACTCAGTACTAGGGATTGTACTAATATCTTGTATTGATCTTTGTTGAAGAATTTTCTTATTTTTCTTAGGTTACGTATTGTGAAGAATGCTCTTTGGATGATTTTGTGGATTTGAGACTGCATTGTGCAATTTCTGTCTAGTAGGATTCCCAGGATTTTGAGTGTGCTTTGCATTGGGTACTTGATTGTATTTACTTCTAGTTCTGTGAGAGATGGTTTTTTTTCCCTTTCCAGTAGTAGGAATTTAGTTTTTTCCGAGTTCAGTTTTAGTTTATGACTTGACATCCATTTTTCTACCGTTTCCAAATATTGTAATGTATTCCAGGCACTATTTGGGGCCAAATCAAATCGAATGCTAAAGGGATAAAGTAGTTGCAGGATGAGTAGTGATTTTATTTTGTTGTGTTTTTATTTTTGTATGTATTTTTGGAACCGCTTAGGTATAGGTGGGCTATAAGCTTTTAAATAAATAAATATTTGGTACCGTCTGAGTAAATAGGAAAGTTATCGGAAGGGTAGTAGAAAATGAGAGGGGGACAACTCTTGTTCATTATGCTGGAGGAGAGTGTGGGGTAGTGGTTAGAGCTAGAATCTCAACACCCTCATTTTGCACTACCCTTCCCATAACTTTCTATCAAATATTTATTTATTAGAAAAGCTTATAGCCCGCCTATACCTAAACACCCTGAGGTTATGGGTTCAAACCCCTGTTAATCCTCCACTTAATCCCCCAGGAACATTAGATAGATTCTGAGCCCACCAGGACAGAAGAAAAATACTTGAACTACATGTTAGAGAGTTGCGCAGGGACAGAAATCTGACCCATCCCCGCCAGGATCCTCTCTGTCCCCACCCAGCCCCGCAAGGAATTACCTCCATCCCCGCCCGTCCCCATAAAAAGCAGCAATTACTTCTGATAGGATCATCAATTCCACAGTTTCTTTTGTGTTTGCGCTGCTGTTTTCCTTGTGGAATCTCTTTGGTGGAACCATTTTTTGTTTCTGTTCAGGTAATTAACTTATATTATATTATATGGACGAACCCTGCTTCCAAAGCCTTCCATCCTCGTGGGAGTCTCGTTGGCTAGAGGGGGGTCCCCATGGGAGTCCCGTGGGCCAGAAGGGGGTCCCATGGGAGTCCTGTGGGTTAGGGGGGATTCCCGCGATCCCTCTTCCCGTGCTGACCTCTAGTACATGTATGTAAACTGCTTTGAGTGTGGTTGACAAAAAGGCGATATACAAGTCCCTTCCCCTACTACTACTATTAATGATGTCATAATGCCTCATTCCACCAATGCTTAAGAGCCAACTTCATCAGTGATGTCACAATGGCTTCATTCACTCTTCTATACTTGCTATTGTACTGGAGGAGAGTGTGGCACAGTGGTTAGAGCTACAGACTCCGCACCCTGAGATTGTAGGTTCAAACCCTGTGCGGCTCCCTGTGACCCTGGGAAAGTCACTTAATCCTCCAACTGCCCCAGATACATTAGATAGATTATGAGCCCACTGAGAAAGAGAGGGCTATATGCAAACCGCTTTGAATAAAAGGTGGTATATAAGTACTAATCCCTTTCCTGACTGGCAGGTTCTCTGCTCTGTGAGGTATGCCGGCTGGCAGGATTTTTGTTTTATAGCTGTAAGATGTTCTCAAGTGCTTTTATTTGATGTTACAGATTTTGTACTCTGAACCTGAGCAGTTTTCTCAATGAAAACATCAGAACATAATGATGTATTTCCAATCACATTACTGAGGGCACATTCATTTTGCTATTAGATTATTAAATTTTTTAAAATACTCAAGGCTTCATTTATGTTCTACAGATTTATCATTTATGGTACAAACCTCTCTACTGACAGTGGTAATAGGATGTTCCAGTGTTAAGGAAGATCCTGTATGATGTACCCCTGGTACTAATGTATAATGCAAATCTTGGAGAAGGAAATCTTTGATTAGTCAGCAGGTTGTTCACGTCAGATAGTTTGTATAACTGGACAGTGAAAGCCATTTTATTATTACTGGAATCAATACGCACTCTAATTGAAGCTAAATTCTGTACTCCAATTTATTGAGGCCTGTTTAATAGTTTAAAATACTTGACGTACCACCCTTCAACTGTTGTCAGACTGTTGGTACATGTGCTAATTAAAACAGTTGCATAATAATAAAGGTTCGTCATCCTATATAAACAAACCATTAAAGAAAATAAAAATTAGGAAACGAAACATAGAAAAAAAAAAAGAGGATGGCTTCCACGACGTTCATGCACATCCACTAAATGCCTTTTCAGAAAATAAGAGTAAAGAAAAATTAATATACTCAGCTGTGTCTGGCTAGTGAAATCGTGGTAGTTGTACATAAAGGCCCTGATTCTATAAAAGACACTTACAGTGAGATGCCTAGATCGGAACACCTAGCCAATCTGGGTGCCTAACTTGATTTTTTTAAATTGGCATAAGAACATAAGATTTGTCGCTTCTGGGTCAGACCAGTGGTCCATCGTGCCCAGCAGTCCGCTCCTACGGCAGCCCTTAGGTCAAAGACCAGTGCCCTATTTGAGTCTAGCCTTACCTGCATACGTTCTGGTTCAGCAGGAAGTTGTGTAACTTTGTCTTGAATCCCTGGAGGGTGCTTTCCCCTATATCAGCCTCCGGAAGAGCGTTCCAGATTTCTACCACTCTCTGGGTGAAGAGGAACTTCCTTACGTTTGTACGGAATCTATCCCCTTTTAACTTTAGCGAATGCCCTCTCATTCTCTCCACCTTGGAGAGGGTGAACAATCTCTCTTTCTCTACTAAGTCAATACCCTTCAATGTCTTGAATGTTCGATCATTAAAACCATTAAAAACATTATTTACTGTTAGGTGCCTACCAGTTCAATGTAGGCGTCAGCCCCGAGATGCCTACCAGCACTTATCGGCAAGTAGGAGTGGTTGGGGCAGATTCAGGATGGAATTTGGACGTGGATTGAGTTAGGTGCAGTAGGTGCCTACCGTAGGCACACTCATTTAAGCCATGAAACCTTGGCCTAGGGATTTTATGCCTACCAGCTCCTAAGAATGCTCAGATTTGATTCTATAAATGGTGTCTTGCAGTTGATTGACAGCCATACCGAACAGTGCCTAGGATTTAGACACTGTTTATAGAATCAGGCTCAAAAATGGTTCAGGTCTAAACTGGTTTAAAAAAAAGACTCCATTAAGGGGTGCAGTTATCAACATGGGCTACCATTAAGAAAGATGGGTTGCACAAGTTACCATTAACATGCTTTTTTAGCACAGGCCTTATTTTAAGCAATGAGGCCTAGTTATTAATAACTAAATTTAACAGTAAATTAACCTGTCTTAGCAATTGCCCACATTTATCATTTTTCTCTTAAGTGTTTTATAGCTGCGTAAAGTGCTGTATGCTGTCATTTTAAGTACCTATCAGAAACAAAGTGGTCATGGTCAAAATAAAGAAAACCAATCAGATGAGAGAAATGTAAGAAGCTGTGGCAGAGAATTACCACGTGCTACCGGCCTGGCACAGGTCTTACCCCATGAAAGCCTGTTCATTTATTGTAAGAAAATTTATTTTAGATCTTGTGCTCCAGAGACATCTTCAAGGGCTCCTGGGACTTGCAAAGAAAGGTGAGTTGTCAGCTTTTGCCGAATTGCTATCTTTTCAGGCAGTCTTATGGGCTAAGGATTTAACTCATAATTCATATCAACAGTTTCGACATGCCTTAAAAATGTATCTTTTTAGGGAATCTTTCGGATGTTAGATATTGGATGTTTATTCATTTGTATTATTAGTCTTTGTGAACCGCATAGAACTTAATGGTATTTGCGGTATCCAAGTGAGTTTTATGTTATGTTATATACCACCAGATTCTAAGGGCAAATTTCCCTCCTCCATCTGACTAAAGTGCACAAAGTATTAAACGGTATGCATGGTTTTTGCATGTCAAAATAGGGAGAAAAAATATGCATATAGATTGAGTTATTTGACCTTCGCATTTTATTTGCTATTGAAATTTCACCTACGCTTAAAGGTGCTGGCGCTAAAGGGCACCACACACCCTGGGCCATAATGTCACCAGCACATAAGTTCAGCTACCCCGCAACTTCCCTCCTCCTCTCTCTTCTGACAATGCTACCCTGGCCTGGAAGGATGAAGCTTCTTAGGCCAGCCACCGGGAGGGGGAGGGCCAGTGTCGGCATCAGCGGAAGGAAATGCAGCACTTCCCTCCTTTCTCCTGCTTGACACTGATGCTGGCCTATGAAGCTGCATCCCACCCCAGGACTGGTCAGTAGCGTCAGAGGAGAGAGGAGGGAACTGGCCAGAGGCAGGGCATGGACCAGGGGCAGGGTATAGGCTGGGGCGCCATAACCTCTTGAGCCAGCTTTCCTTCAGGTACAAAATCCATAGATCTTTCATACTTGCAAGTTATACAAAATGCAGCAGCACGTCTGATAATGGGTGTGTCTAAATATGATCATATTTCACCATATCTTAAAAAACTTCATTGGCTTCCGATCGCCTTCAGAGTCCAATATAAAGCAGTGATGATTTGCCATCAATTTTTGTATGGAAACATCCCAGAATTACTTTAAAGTAATATACTCAGCTATACACCAAAAAGATCTCTGTGTTCTGAGAGTTTAGCTTTACTGAAGACATCCGTGAATCCAAGACTCGTTGAGACAGGTAAAAAGACTGTCTGTTGCGCAGGAGTTAGGTTATGGAACTCCTTGGTGGGCCAGATATGAAATTGCTGCGAAAAGGGTAGGTTCAGAAAATTACTAAAGACGGAGCTATTCGTAGATGCCTTTTTTTAGTTACTTCAGCTAAAATTGATGAATTATATATGACCTCCACTATCCACATTATGGTATTTTCCTGAGGATTGTATGTATTTTCATTTTATTATATGGGTATTTTATTATGTATATGCTTTTATGTTGTCGTCATTTTAACATTGTGCATGTAAATTATGTGAACCGTTTAGTTTTAAACGGTATATAAATTTTTAAAAAAATAAATAAATAAAAATTTTCAGAAAGGAAGAACACATTTAGGAGCATGTCTGAAATTTCCTGTGCACTAAACCCGTTTCCAGTGTGTCCCGGAAATAGGGCATTTTCAGGTATTTCTTTTTCAGATCATATGCTAATGTTCACCTTGGCTTGTGTAACCTGAAAAAAATGACTGTTCAGGAGACGGTAAGGGCTCCCGTGATATAGATGTGCTATGCAGTTAGGGCCTGATTCTATAAATGGTGCTTTAGTTAGGTGCTCTTCCCGGAAGTGACATCGGAGAAAGCACTGAAGCCGACGTGGACAGCAAGATTGTTGTTGCTCACGCCGAAATTAAAAAGGTACGGGGAAGGGGTGCGGGCGTGTGCCGGCGGCAGGGGGAGGAGTGGGAAAGGGGTGGTGGAGAGGAGGAGGGGTGCCGGCCCCCTGAGGAAAACAGTGCCCGGGGCGGACTTCCCCTCTCGCACCCCCTTACTATGCCACTGGATGTGATTCTGCATAGGACGCCGGTATGCGATTCTCAGCCGCTTCTTAGTGCGTGCAAATGCCAATGCTCTAGCTCAGGGGTGTGAAAGTCCCTCCTCGAGGGCTGCAATCCAGTCGGGCTTTCAGGATTTCCCCAATGAATATGCATGAGAACTATTAGCATACAATGAAAGCAGTGCATGCAAATGGATCTCATGCATATTCATTGGGGAAATCCTGAAAACCCGACTGGATTGCGGCCCTCGAGGAGGGACTTTCACACCCCTGCTCTAGCTGAATAGTGCGTCCATGCTCATTTTCCATTCCCGACACACCCCTCTAGAAATAAATACAAAATTATACATGACATGTGCTTAGCATGCATGAAAGTTTACTTACTGTAAAACACTTTAATGCGCTTTGCAGTAAATGTTTTCACACTCGCTAAACATGGCTTAAGGCTTAACATCCTTTAATAGACGTGACCTGTCTTCCGTGGACAATAACGTATAAGATGTAAGAAGTTCATAACTGCCTGCAGATCCTGAAGGGTATGTTTTAAGGGCGCTCTGAGATAACTCACAAACTGTCTCATTTCGGCTTTTCCACAATGAATATGCACGAACATAAGAATAGCCTTACTGGGTCAGACCAATGGTTCATCTAACCCAGTATCCCATCTTCACGGAGGCCAATCCAAGTCACAAGTACCTGGAAAAGACCCAAATAGTAGCAGCATTCCACGCTGATCCAGAGCAAGCAGTGTCTTCCCCCCATTTCTGTCTCAAGACTTTCATGAACTTGTCCAAACCTTTTTTCTTAAACCAGCTACATTAACCGCTCTTACCACATTCTCTGGCAATGCATTCCAGAGCTCAACTATTCCCCGAGTGAAAAAATATTTCCTCCTGTTGGTGTTAAAAGTATTACTCTTTAACTTCATTGAGTGTCCTTAGTCTTGGTAAATCTTGATGCAGTAAAACATCAATCCACTTGTGCCCGCTATATATCACTTAGGTTTTTGTAGACTTCGATCATATCTCCCCTCAGCCATCTCTTTTCCACTAGGGACAGAAAAAGTTCCTGTATATAAATAGGTAAGAACATAAGAAGTTGCCTCCGCTGAGGCAGACCAGAGGTCCATCCTGCTCAGCGGTCCGCTCCCGCGGCGGCCCATCAAGCCCATTGCCTGAGCAGTGGTATATATCTATCTATACCCTTCAATCCCTTTTTCTTCTAGGAATCTATCCAAACCTTCTTTGAAACCATTTAATGTGTTCCTGTCTACCACAGCCTCTGGAAGCGCGTTCCATGTATCCACCACCCTCTGAGTGAAGAAGAACTTCCTAGCATCTGTTCTAAACCTGTCCCCTTTCAGTTTCTCCGAGGTAAACTGCTTTGGTTATGCAACAGAAAGATGGTATATTAAATGATTTAATCTTACCCTTATCTGTAAAGTGTTGGGTGTTTTGATATGCTGTACTTTATCTCTAGAGCCACAAATTAATGCCTTGGTAAGGAAATCATTCCTATTGTTAAGAAAAGTTATGAGGATCTGAAAATTATTTGCAGTAGAACATTTTTGACTTTTAATGCAGGCTTTATTGCTTTCTCAGCTGGACTACTGTAATGTTAGTTATATCGGTTGTAAAAAATTTTTGCTTAAGAAGTTGCAAACAATGCAGGACACAGCAGTTTGACTGATCTTTTCCTTAGGCAAATTTGATAGAATCTCTCAGTATTATAAGAAATTACATTGGCTTCCCATAGACGCAAGGGTTTCATCTAAACTCTCATATATTCTACACAAAATTCTAGATGGAGAGTTACTACTGTATATGTATGAACATTTTATTTTTGTTGATTCATCTAGGCTGAGTATAGGCATCGCTTTGGGGGGCACAGGGGAGGCAAGTGCCCCCTTAGAAAATGGCTTGCCCCCCCCCCCCCCCCAGTTTCACAGATCTGCTAAGAGGCAGATTCTCAAAACATATCATGCTCTTAACGATGTTCGCTAAACCTGTTCCAGCCGGTTTAGCATGTGTGTATTTTAGTGGTCGATTATCAAAACGGCTCACTGTGGTCTTTTCCGAGCTTTCCATTAGTTTCCGACTCTGCCAAGCAAATGTAGTACGATGAGGTCATTAATATTAAAATGGTAGTAAAATGGGATTATCAGTATTCAAAGGAGCACTCCGGGCAGTTCTTTATCATCACCGTGTGATTCCTCAGGCATGGTGCCAGCTCTTTATGACCAAAAATCACAGACTACTCCAGAGGTTACGGTACTGTGAAAATCGCATCGCAGGCATGTGTTTCTGGCTGTGGCTCATGATAAAATTTGACAAAATTTTTTTTTTCATAATTCAAAAGCCCACGAATTATAGGCATTTGTGAGCTGTGCATGTTTTGTGCTACAATAGCGGATGGCATTATGGATGGTGGTTCTTATCCTCATACGTTCCATACAGGGCAGGATTAACCAATAGGCCAAGTAGGCACGTGCCTAGGGCCCGAAATGATCAGGGGGGCCCGATGAAGAAGGGCATCAACATTGTTTTTTCCAAACGGGCCCCTCCAGCATCGATTGGCAATGCGGGACCCCCCTGATCGGCAACACAGGCCCCGCCCCGATCGGCAACACGCCCTCCCCATCGTCAGAAAGTAAGACAAGCAAGCAACGTGGGTAAGAAAGGCAATGAGAACTGTAATTGTGCAAGCGGTGCTGCTTGCCCAAAGCTTCCCTCTGACACAGCTTCCTGTTTCCGCCTGGGCGCATGGTGGGGTGGGGTGGGGCAGGGCAGGGGGCCCAGTGTACTTGCGTGCCTAGGGGCTCTTGACGAATTAATCCTGCCCTAATTTAATATTGTCCTTATAAAAAGATATGCGATGAGACCCAAAGATGATGATGTTGGTGTGGCTTTTCCAGACACTTGCGCACATTTAAGCCTCTTTTCACAGTGTATTCTACGCATGTGCTGATCGCTATCACCAGCGACTCATCACTTGCACATTTAGCAATCCTTTGCGAAAATCCGTGAACCTCATTTGCATGTGCTTTTTTTTTTTTTTTTTAGAATGACTCGTCGTTTTTAAATTGTTATAACGGCCGTGGCAGCAGCCCATTGGATTTTACCAAGAACATTAGATTAGAGAATCTTCCCTTTAGCCTCCCACACTCCTTGTAAAGCAGGAAATTGTTCTGCTGAGCCACCACTGAGCCAGCTGCTGTTGCAGATGCTGCAGCAGTGGCAAAACAATACAAGGCAAACATGGGGATGAAGGCTTCAGACATGAGCCGTTGGCTCTGTTTGTCTCCAGTTCCAGAACAGGAAGTTGACATCAGAGGAGGGCGGGGCCTGGCAGTGCCAACAGAGCATGACTGAAGCCTGTGTTAATAAAGGTTGAGAAATACAAATAAAACATAAAATGGAAAATAAGGTGATACCTTTATATTGGACAAATTTTAATAAGTTTCAAGTTTTATTTTAATTTGATGAATCGCTTATTTAATTTTACTAAGCAAGGTACAAAATTGATAAAAATATAAACATATAATTAGACATACAATTTAAAATTTAAAATAATGGGTTAGACCAATAGACTTACAGATCGAGTAAAACACAAGGTAAGGGGGAACAGAACTACAATTCAGTGTTTTAAAGTACAGAGGAGAACCATATATGGTTTGACTAGCTTTCAAAGAATAACACTTTCTTTCTCAGGATATGAGAGGATACAACAGAATACTGTCCTGACCTGGTTTCATGGCGTATGTACGATGTGCAGAAATGCCGTTTTGGTTTGCCCCCCTGTTGTCACCCCACATATTTCTGTCTAGAGACGCCACTGCTGAGGAGGATCTGTACCAATAATTCTTTTGCTTTTCCCTCTTTGAAGGGTTTTAGGAGACCACAAATATGTGAGATATTATTGGCTTTTCAAGTAGCTAAATTGAGAAGGAAATGCCCAATTTTTTGTGGCAATTTCATAATTACAAGTTTTTTAGAAAAATGTCTAGAACCATTACTCTTTCAGAAATTGGTTATAACATCTTAGTAAAAGAACCCCATAATGTAACATTCTAATTGATGGTATTGTGTATTCCTGGAATTAAGTTTTGGCTCTCTTTAATTATGTTCAGAACTGTGAAATTGTAGCGGAATATAAAGTAACTGATGTTATGATACTGTCCTGGTCAAGTGATCATGTAGTACATTATTTTACGCAAAAATGAGTTGCGGCGTATTACAAGAAAAAAAGATCAAACGCCACTGGCGGTCTTGGCGATGAAGTGACGAACCCATATCGAGTTTAGATTTATGCTGTCACAGATGAAGTTTGATATGGTTGATGATGGAGGATTTGGTGCAATACCAGTCTCCAGGTTCTACAGATCCCTACAGATCCCCTGAAGAAGCCTGGGGTGAAACGGATCCCGTTGGGATCAGTTCTTTTCAACCATGCTAAGTCTTTTGTTCTGGTTTTTGATTTATAAGAAGTGAAAGGTCACTTGGACACACAAAGTCAGAGGCGTGAAGAAAGTACAAGAGGTTTATTACAGCATGCTGGACTCTAGTGCAGTAAACAACCTGCTTACCAGAGTGTCAGAAACAGGAAATGCACGGACTTTTATGCCCTTTTCACTACACAAACTAATATATGCAAAAACTACAATTTTCATTTGTTACTTCTATAACTTTTCTACAATTATTATTGGTCCTAAGCCAGCACTTATGATAGGTTCAGGGATACAACTTATAGTCCTTTAGGAAACTAGCTCATTTCTCTGCTTATCTAAATCTTACAGGTCTAAATGTTACATGTACAGAAGGGCAGGGCACATCATGGCTCAAACTCTTATCTATTCAGCTTACAATGTGGTAAGGCAGGAACATACATTTCAGGCAGATGAGGTCAATAGATTGTACACTGTTTTCAGCTATGTAGGCCAGAGCAATATTTTAAACAACAGTTAACCATTTCATAACCCTACAGAAGTGTTATCTATACAAGTATATATAAAATTGGATGTATCTTTGTGAGTGTGTATATATGTATGTATGAGCCAGCATAACTCTGAAACACATGGACAGATTTCATCCAAACTTGGTATACATATCACTTACTATCAGGGGAAAAACCACTGTGGGGGTGGGAAGGGGGTGACATGTAAAAATTATCAAAAAAGACAGGGGTTTTTAAAAGACCGATGTTTGAAGACATGTCCCATTCAATTGATCAGCCTTGTGCTGTTTGACATGATTTGAAGGATGTCTGAGGTCTTTTCCTCTCTTTTTAGGATAGGCAACAGAGAGTGGGGGTAAATCGACAATACTCGGACTGGAAAAGTGTCACAAGTGGAGTGCCGCAGGGTCCGGTGCTTGGAGCCGTGCTCTTCAACATATTTATAAATGATCTGGAAATTGGTTCAACGAGTGAGGTGATTAAATTTGCAGACAATACTAAGTTATTCAGAATAGTGAAGACGCAGGAGGATTGCGAAGATCTGCAATGTGACATAAACACGCTTGAGAAATGGGCCACGACATGGCAAATGAGGTTCAACGTGGATAAGTGTAAGTTGATGCATGTCGGTAACAAAAATCTTATACATGAATACAGGATGTCTGGGCCGTTACTTGCAGAGACCCCCAGGAAAGAGACGGGAGTGCTGGTCGACAGGTCGAATGTGCGGCAGCGTCAAAAAGGGCGAATAGGATGCTAGGAATGATTAAGAAGGGGATCACGAACAGATCAGAGAAGGTTATCATGCTGCTGTACCGGGCCATGGTATGCCCTCACCTGGAATACTGCGTCCAGCACTGGTCACCGTAAGAAGGGCATGGTACTACTCGAAAGGGTCCGGAGAACAGCAACTAAAATGGTTAAGGGGCTGAAGGAGTTGCCGTACAGCGAGAGATTAGAGAAACTGGGCCTCTTCTCCCTTGAAAAGAGGAGACTGAGAGGGGACATGATCGAAACATTCAAGATAAAGACAGGTTGTTCACCCTCTCCAAGGTAGGGAGAACGAGAGGGCACTCTCTGAAGTTGAAAGGGGATAGATTCCGTACAAACGTAAGGTGGAAAACTGGAACGCTCTTTTGGAGGCTGTTATAGGGGAAAACACCCTCCAGGGATTCAAGACAAAGTTAGACAAGTTCCTGCTGAACCGGAACGTACGCAGGTAGGGCTGATCTCAGTTAGGGCAATGGTCTTTGCCCTAGGGGCTGCCGCGGGAGCGGACCGCTGGGCATGATGGATCACTGGTCTGACCCAGCAGCAGCAATTCTTATGTTCTTATAAACCCATAGTTAGGATGTGCAGTGAATAGTAAGCAGTTGACTGACATTTTACACATTGCAGAAGTGATTATTTAAATGTGGAGACTTTTTGCAGCTCTGCTTTTGGTGTTATCTTTTTGGTTCATTATTTTATGACCACTTCTTAGTAGGCGTCTACCCACAGTCCAGGATCGGCTGAAATGAACAGAACAACCAGGAAAGAAATGACCTAAAATTTCCACCAATTAATCTATTAGGTTTTTGTTGGTTTTTTTTTTTTTTTTTCATTTATTGACTTGATATTCCATTTCTGAACCACATTATACTAGATGTAATGGTTTTTTTTTTAATCTTGCTGTTCTCAGTCTGTCTTTGACCTTTGTAAGGTCTCTTTTCATGTGTCTTTATGCACATCCTTTTCCAACTTCAGGCTGTCTATCTCGCAATTGATGCTGATTTTAGTCTGTTCCCTTGTTGTCTTTGACATGAGAATCCTATTTTAAAAAAAAAACAACCCCCAAAACAAAACAAAGAACAAGTAATTTGCACCCTACAGAACAGAAAGCTGGGTGGGGCAAAAGCACAAATCATTCCCATGCCATAAAAATATCTTTTCACAAATCCCCACAACAGGAGGATTAATGTCGTGACCTCCTTTATTTTCTTTAAATCCTGGCAGACCTTGTATCTTAAAAGAGAGCCTTTCATCTTCAAGTCCCAGTTTATTCCACAGGGGCAGCTTTGATCCGGTGCTGACAGATAACCAAATCCTAGTCTGACCCTGTGAAAGATGAGGCATTCTCTTTCACCTTTCTGCGTGGTCTGCTAGGCTCTCAAACATATTCATGGTACAAAAAAACAAAACAAAACCAAAAATCCCAACAACTGGGTTTTGCGGTAGATTGCAAATTATGGGAGTAATGCCATCTCCTCTTATTTATGCTGTACCATAATTCTTTCCTTTTTTTTAATATATCCACCCCCTCTGCTCTCCAAGGAACAGCTCAGAGTGTCGTAAAGCAATTATAAACCCACAGATATTTGTATGGCCATAGAGGATACTATTTAAGTGTTACGTCAACAAGTTATGTTGGGAACAAGAGGAGCAAAAAGCATATTTCATGGCACATGTAGTTTATGATCAAGTCTGATGCAGAAATGAGACTCAAAATCCCAGTCTGCCATTCCAGTTTGTCTCCCTCATTAGCCTCATTCTTACACAGGGATAGATTGTAGCTTCAGAACCTGCATCTTAGAAATTGATTACATTCGTTACTTTTCCATGGTTTAGAGTTTTAGTAAGAATGTGCATCTGAGCAGAGAAATGGAATGGTGTTATCTTTAGAATCTGTTTGATTGAATGTGGACGGAAAACGTGTTGTCTAGATGGGACCCTGGGGTCTGAGCACAAAACAGCAAGCGGGGTGGAAATGAAGCTTTAACTTTAGACTTATTTCCCCCTGCTCTAAAGAACCTAAGTTTCATTACAGCAAAGGAGGAAAGAGAACAGACCATGATGTAACCATAACCAAGAGACCATCTTGTGCAAAATACATGGTTCATGTCAGGGTGTTTTTGCTTGCAGAATAAATGATTCTTCCTGAAAAATCAGACAGGTAGCAGGGTTAAGAAGGGCTGTGATGGGAAGACGCTCACTTGGGTGAAGGTTAGAACAGCTCAGCGTAGCCATAGAGGGAGAAATAGAAATGTAAGTATCTATTCTATGGGGTTGGGAGTGGGAAGGCTTACAGCATCAGAAATTTATTTAGTTAATTTCATGGCATTGAGAGCTTGGAATCTCTTAGGACCCCACATAGATGAGAAAACAGCTCCTACTGAAGTTGTAGAATAAAAAAAAAAAGAGAGAAAAGAAACATAAATAACCAAAATAAAAACAGCAGTGTCCTCAGTATGGGCCTGAAGAAGAATTGGGAGGGGGGGATTCACGAGCCTGAGGCTGTTGTGTGATGGAGAGGGAGGGGCCAGAGACTTCTGTGGCTCATTAGTAATGGAGAGAAAATTTTAGGGTCCAGTAGCAGCAGGCCTGGATTTAGGAATAGGTAACAGACTGTAGCTTGAAATCTGATCCCCCTTTCCTTAGCCCCTCCCCTTCAGGCAGCCCACAGGGACCAGCGGGAGGAAACAGAGCGACTGTTTTCTGTGCTGAATTGTCTGCTCCAGCTTCACCCACTTCCATCTTGTCCTTGCAGGATATCAGGTGTAAAGCTAATGCAGACACTGCAGACAATATGTAGGAGAAAAAGAAGGAGATTGATAAGGAAGCAGAATAATAGTTTTTGACCTGAGGTGCCCATTCCAATTTTACTCCTCCTCCTCCTTTGTGTCAACAGACAGTATTTGGATGAGACAGGAGGGGAGGGGCTAAAACAGACATCACAGCCTAATAATTGGGAACTGGAGTGAGGGAAGAGGATTATGCAGCCTGGTGCTATGGCCCAGTAATTGTGTGTGGGGGGGAAGGAGGGGTGGGGGAGTGGATTGTAAGTCTGGTAGCAGAGGTGGGAGTGTGGGTAAATGTACAATCTGATGCTATGGTCCAGTAATTGGGGTGGGGGGGGGGGGAGAGGAAAGCACATCCCAGTAGCTGGAATGCGGATGAGTTGAACAACCTGGTGCTATGCCAGATAATTGAGGTGGGGGAGGAGAGGATTTTATACATTGGTGGCTACTGTGTAGCCTGGTGCTATGGTCTGTTAATTTGGCTGATGGGGGAGAGGATTGTACATCCTGGTAGCTGGGGTGGGAAGTGGGGGATTGTGTATCCAGGTGCTATGCCCAGTAATTGAAGCAGGGTAGATATTACAGCCTGGTAGCTGGGTGAGCAGATAATTGTGCGGCTGAGTGAGAATAGAATTATGTGGTCTAGTAATTGGGGGAGGGGGGAAAGGATTGTTTAGCTGGATAGTGAATAGGTGAGATCACAGTCTATTCTACTAGTAGAGGGTAGAGGAGAGATTTGTATAACTTTGAAGGGATGGATTTGTGGGCTTGAAAATGAGGAATAAGTTTGAGTCTTGGAAGCTTAGTAGAAGGCTCATGGTTTTAAGCAGTTAAGATAGACTTCTTAAGTCCAACCTAGTCGCTAATCCTGGACCATGATTCATCTTGGTCCAGGTCTCAGATAACATCATTTTTTATTTGTTTCTTTCTTTTCTTTTTCAGTTTCTTTTGCTCGCATTGCGGGTTTTTGAACCTAGAATCAGGTTTGTACTTCTGTCTTTGGCACCTCACTTCCCATTAATTTCTATCACGTGGGGTCTGTATTCAAGGTGATATCTGTATTACTTAACACAAGTTTTCCAGGGTTATCATCCAATTTTAATCTTGTTCACATCCTTAGATCTTGTTTCACTTGCCTCTCCGCATCATGACACTTATTGGATACTTTGCACTCAAGTCTTTACGATCGCATGGACCCGAGCGATCTAGCTTGGGTTTTTGAAAAAGACGAACTTAAATACAGCTAACACTAGCCTGGTGTTTTTGATGTCACTAGTAATCATATGATTAATTTATTCTTGTCATTTATATTGTTAAATGTTCACCTTCATATAGTTGCTTATATTGGCCTGTGATTGAATTTATTCTTTTTGGTCGGCGTTTTTACTTTAGCCCGAGAGCATCACAATTTTCAATGCTTGGTCTCACATTCTATTCTTCTATTTAGATTTTGTATTTTTAGACGTTTTGGGCTTTTTCTCTACTTGATCTCATTGATGGTTGCTCGAACTCAGTATTAAGGTATGATATTTCACATCAGTATTTACGATTGCTTCCTTCACTAATTACCGTATTTTCACGCAGATAACGCGCACCCGTGTAAAACGCGCACACGGGTATAGCGCGCAGAAACCACGATTTTATGTACAAAAACTTTTGTATACCGCGCTCACGGGTATACCGCGCATGCAGCCCGACTGTCCTTTCGCCCGCCCCGACTCTCCTCTGGCCACCCCGACTCTCCTTTCGCCCTCCCCGACTCTCCGTGCGCTGTCCCGACTATCCGTTCACCCTCCCTGACTTTCCGTGCACTGCCCCGCCTCTCCGTGCGCTGTCCCGACTCTCTGTTCACCCTCCCTGAGGGTCGGGTTGGGCCCATGTGCCTCAGGCCGCGCCCCCAGGTGGGACCTAAGGCTCCAGGGCCAATCCAGCCTCATTCCGTCGTTGGCTGCCTGCCGGACAGGCGGGTTTGGCTCCCGTCTGTCCGGCCAACTACCAAAGGTACGGGGAAGGGGGGTGGGGGTGTCGTGGGGGTCGGCCAGGGGGGGTCGCGGGTCGGCTGGGGGGGCGGTCGGAGGTTCTTGGGGGGGGGCGGTCGTTGGAGGGAAGGGGGTTTGCGT
The DNA here is from genome assembly GCF_902459505.1 of Geotrypetes seraphini. NCBI lineage: Eukaryota > Metazoa > Chordata > Amphibia > Gymnophiona > Dermophiidae > Geotrypetes > Geotrypetes seraphini. Next base: position 29,783,002 of record NC_047098.1, read on the forward strand.
CGAGGGCAGGAGGGCCTGGGATCCCTCCTGCCCGTAATGTAGTGCGGGGTGGGGGTAGGGGGTCGCCGTGGCCAGGAGGGTTTGGGCTCCCTCCTGGCCCGATATTGTCGGGGAGTTGGGGAGTCGGCCGGGCAAGAGGGCTTGGGCTCCCTCTTGCTCCGATCGTGGATGCGGGTGCGGGTGGGAGCGCGTGTGAGCGGTCGTTCGGGGTGGGGGTGCGAGCGGTCCTGCTGGGGGGGGTGAATTGGGCGTCGGGCGGGGTGGGAACTATGTAAAAAAAATTTTGTATACCGCGCTCACGCGTATAACGCGCGAGGGGTATGCGCGGTAGGTAAAAACGCGTATAACGCGCGTTATATGCGTGAAAATACGGTACCTCATCACTTTTTTACCTCTTGCCCTCACACATTTTCTTCACCACTGTCTATTATCCTTTTGTGGTGATTTATGTACATTAGCCCACGTGGTTTCATCAAATGAATTTTGGAACCACAGTATCGGGTTCAACATCCCATCTTGTTCCCACACGCACACCTGTCTCATCACTTCTGGCTACTTTTGCACCATATCTCATCATATGTTCATAGCCACATCAGTACCACTCATTTCAATTCACTCCACGGTCATCTATAACACTTTTCATATACAATAGCTAAAACAAGAACTGTGTTGAGTCCGGACTAAATACTCATTGGATTACACCAATATTTACTGTGAGCAACTGGTTCTCTGAACAACATGTTCGCCTGAACATACTTACATTGATCTTCACTGCAAACAAATCGGGTTGGTGTATCACATGAATCATTTTACTTTTGGATATTCTTATTGTGAGCAAATCAATCATTGTATTTCTGTATATAAGAGTTGTTGCTTTAATAGTGTGAACATAAGAATTGCTGTCGCTGGGTCAGACTAGTGGTTCATCGTGCCCAGCAGTCCGCTCACCAGTCTGCTCCCTCTGATCAAAGATCGGTGCCCTGAGACTAGCCCTACCTGAGCACATTCCGGTTCAGCAGGAGCTTGTCTGGTTTATTGTTGCTTTTATATTTTGTTTTTAATATTTACATTATTTTGAATAAACTTTTAATCAAGTTTTCCTGTGTCATCCAGATCCCGCATGGTCTTTTCAGCCATAGTGTAGAACATATGTCTTTCTTTTGTTTTTGCCTTGTTAAATACTGGTACTTATAAAGAATTTCACTTCCGTCTTATGTTGATCTTATTACTGTACACTGCAAGTGCGGGGGGGACACCCTGGGGAGGCTTTGATTTTGTTTCTGTTACAGCATTTTACCTGTATTGGACCACTTGTGAATTCCAGATGTTTGTTGTTATGCCCTGTTGGGCGGTGTATTTTCCCTGTTAATAAAAATACGATTTAAAAAAAAAAAAAAAATTTTCTCATGTGAATTTTTGTAGCAGATTTTGGCAGCACTAACAGTCTCCCTCTTTTACCAAGGCGTGAAAACACTTGGGAGACATATTTTGCAGTATGTCACAATTTTGAACTTCTCTATCCCCACTGTATCTAATTAGGTGACCTTGCTACTATCCCATTGTTTCTCGTATTATCTAAGGGTGTGTGCGGTTCTGTGAATACTGTGCAGCAAGATAGCAGACCAAGCAATATAAATACTTTAATTAAAAGTATCAAAATTAAAAAAAATAAAAAAAATCATAAGAAACTCAACATGGTTATGTTTCACCAAAATGGCTTCATCAGGGGTAACGACATAAATTGTTAAAATACAAATACATAACCAAACATTAATATCAAGTCAATACCACCCCCCTCCCTTCCCAAATACTGGATCATTTACATGTGATCTATGCTTTTGACCTGAAAGTACTAAGGTTATTGCAAATATTAACACTTATATTACTCAAAATGTTGAAGCTAGAAAATTCCAATAGAGAGATTGTGATAAATGTTGTTGTAGCCCAGGTGTATTTAAATAAAGAACAGACAGAGATAAATGATTCCAAATTACCCTAATCAACTGTAACAAAAGCTGTGAACACTAATAAGAAACATGATCTGCATAATCTGTATGCAAATGCTAGAAGTCTAAAAAAATAAAATTGGAGAGTTTGAATGTATGGGGCTGGAACAGTGGTGAGCGGGCTTTAGGTTTGTGCCTGTGCCCACATAGCCAGTTCATAGATAATTGCGCGCAAGACAATCGCGCACGGACAAAATCACGCAGACAACCGAGCGCGAGACAACTGAGCGCAAGACAAATGAGCAGAAGACAATTGAGCGTTAAGACAAGTGAGCGCAAAGACAACCGAGCGTGAGACATTTGAGCGCAATACAATTGACCGCAAATTATTTTCTGAAATGTGCACGAGCGGGACAACTCAGCGCAAGACAACTCAGCGCAAGACAACTCAGCGCAAGACAACTCAGCGCGCGTTGACGTGATGACGTGTTCACGTGCTGTACGTGCGCGTGTCCTTTGATGGGCAAGCGACCTCTAGTGGTGCGCTGAATTGTCATTGCGCTGAGTTATCTTGCGCTGAGTTGTCGCTGCGCTCAATTGTCTTGTGCTCAAATGTGTTACGCTCGATTGTCTTTGCGCTTACTTGTCTTGCGCTCAATTGTCTTTGCGCTGAGTTATCTGCGCGATTTTGTCCACGCGCGATTGTCTTGCGCGCTTTTGGCCTGTCACCACATAGCCAGACCCAGAAACAAGTGGTAAAAAAAACCTCTTTATTGATCAAGAGAAAGAAAAATCCTGCATCCTGTTATTTCACAGGTATATAAGTAGAAGTCTCTTTGTTCAAGAAGCAGAAGTCCTGGTATGTCTTAGGGCTTGTGATTGCCATTCCCCAAAGTCCGTAACAGACAGGTAAGAAGTGCTGGTCCCAGCCTGACCTCAGAATGAGACTCATAGGTAAATCAGCAAAAGAAAAGGTTGGCTTACCTCAGCCAAGCAGTGTCTAGGGATTGTAGTCAAGGCGCATACAGGAATCTTTCTTCCCTGGGCCTTTCTAACCTAGGTCTGGCCCTGCCTCTTATACTTCCTGGTCCTTCTTTCCCTGGCTCCTTGTTCCTGTGTCACTTCATCCTAAGGAGGAGTTATCTATATTAAGGTGGGTCTGGCATCATGAAGGAATATCCAGCAGGGGGTAAGGTAACATCACATACTCTCACCCTCAGTTCAGCCATGCCTGATTGAGTGCCTATGTCAGGGTCCACCACCCGCAACAAAAAATCAGCATTCGCATTATCCAAGTAAGCCTGATTGTACATTTCAAAATTGAAGGCTTGCAGGCGAAGGAGCCACCTCATGATACATGCATTAGATTCCTTGTGGCAAGCCAGCCACTGAAAGGGGAGCATGGTTCATGACTAGCAGAAAGTTTTGAGCCAATAAATAGTACTGCAAGGTTTCCAAGGCCCATTTGACTGCTAGGGCTTCTTTCTTAACACCGCAGAGTTCCATTCCCTAGGGGGGCACCTTGCGGCTAATACATGCCACTGGGTGTTCCTCCCCATTCACCTCCTGGGCCAGGATGGCCCCGAGTCCAACTTCTGAGGCATCCATATTTACCCACAAATGGTCGATTGAAGTCGGGATCAACCTGCTCTGTCTCTGAGAATATGTCGTCTTTCAACACTTGAAATGCCTTGTCCAGCTCCGATGTTCACCACATTTTTCTGGGGCATTATTCTATAGGAGGCAGGTCAAAGGTTCAGCCTTTCCAGAAAACCATGGAATAAACCATTTATAGTATCCTACAAGCCCTAAGAAGGCTTATATCTGCTTCTTGGTCTGGGACACTGACAACCGGGTAATGGCTTCCGCCTTCCGTATCTGGAGTTTCAGGAGGCCATTCCTGAGTGAGTACCCAAGGTACCCAGGTTTGGGGGGAGGAATGGGGCAGGGTTATGGGAGGAATGGGGCAGGGCTGAGGGCAGAACAGGGCGGGGCCATACGTCCTCTTTATTTTAGGACAAAATCTGGTAACCTTAACTATTTCAGCTTAGTAAAAGGACCCTAAAGGCCCCTTTTACAAAGCCGTGGTAGTAATGCTGCCACGGTAAACACACCGAAGCCCATTCAATTCCTCTGGTCTTCAGTGCGATGCTGTGGCTTTATAAAAGGGGCCCCATTTTGTAGATGACACAAAATTATTCAAACTTATCAAAACGGCAGAGGATTGTGAAGATTTGTAGAAGAATCTTTAGAGACTAGAAGACTGGACATGATTTAATTGTGCATGTTACTTTGTAGCCCATTCTGAGTGTTATCAGGAGGATGGGTTCAATAACTGAATGGATAAATAAATAAATATACGTATAATAAACAACAGGTGGAATTTAGTGTGGACAAATACTATATGATGCATGCAGGAAGAAATAATCTCAGTTACAGGTACAAAATGCTGTATGGTGAGTCGGGAGCCACCATCTTAGAAAAAGACCCTTAGAACCATTATGGACAATAGGTTGACATTTTTATGCAGTGTTTTCTGTCTACTACCAAAATAAATAGAATGTTAAGGTGAAGGAGTCTGGGACTGGTTTTCCTGAGTTTTAAATTAAGTTTTCTCTTTAATAAAATGCTGAATTATGTTTAGTTGCAGACCTCATGTTCTAGCCTGCCTACACTGGGTGTTTTAGCTTCTTATGGTTATCTCAGCATACACGATATTGTATTCCACCCTCCTGGACATGTAACAGAAAGACTGCAGGGCTTAGATATGATCTTTTCTGTTACAGCTCCTCAAATTTGGAACTTGCTTCCTTTCAACATAAGAGAAGAAAAATTACTTAACAAGTTCAAAGGCCTACTACAAAGTTGGCTGTTTAAGGACGCCTTTAACTGACCCAATTAAAATCACATGACCTCACTCTGGAATATATCTGGACAAGGAACACTGTTAAGTAGAAATTAAGTGGGTAATGTTCCCTAACCTTTTGTCTCTTTACCCATCCTTTTTCATTTATTTTGGAATTATATTTACTCCAATTTTTTTTTTTTTAACCCCCCCCCCCCTCAACTGCATCTTTATGTTATAATTGTTTTTAGTGTCCTGTTTGTTGGAGTTTTTTATTTTATTTTATTTTTTTAAAATCTTTGTAAATCGCATTGGATTTGGATATTGCGATCATATCAAATATTTTAAATAAACTTGACCTGCTAGTGTGAGCTTAGGACCAATGATTGTTAAGAAAAGTAACACGTGAGAAGTTCTTTCTAGAATTCAGTTGTATAGCCAGAAAAGTGTATAAATTTCTCTGTAACTTCCTGGTTTCGGGATTTCTGAAGCTGCCAGCTTGGGGGCTCAGGGGTCCACATATGCTGAATAAAATATATCTGTTGCTTTCTTCGAGTCTCTAAGTTTTGTGGCTGACCAAAGTGACCTTTCAAAGGATTATTCATAAAGGAATGGAGAACAAAATTGAGAATGTCATTGTGTTTCTGTGCAGGGTTGTGATACAACCACACTTGAAAATGGCGTACAGTACACTTCTGGTTATCCCATCTCAGAAAGGATACAGACGAACTAGAAAAAAGGTTCAGAGAAGAGCAATAAAAATGGAACTTCATTGGAAACAAGCTTACCAAATTAATGCTCTTCAGCTTGGAAAAGAAACAAGTATGGGAATATGATAGAAATTTACAAGGTCATGAGTGGGAGAGAATGGTTAAATATGAAACTTTTTCTTTAAAAAATATTTCAAATAACATTAAAAGAAGGTATTTCCTGTTTCAGAGGGAACAGAAGCTGGTGGCACAATGCCTCTTCCTTGCAGACTATAGAATTGCCACTCAGGGGGGAGCAAAGTAAGCAAAGGAACACCTTGTGGAGGGACAGTAGGGAAGGAGAGAAATGTGTGTGGGGGTGGGGAGGGAAAAAACATGCTTGATAACATAGGGAGGGGAGGGGGCGGGAAGGAAGGAGCCAAATGCTGGAGACCATGGGGGTTGGGGAAGAGAGGTAGGGAGGTGGGTGAAGGAGAGAAATAATGAAGAGGAGCTGACGGAGGAAAAGAAGAAAAGGCCTGCTAGAGACCATGGGGGAGAGAGAGAAGGAAGGAGAGACATGGTGGCTTCCAGGGGGAAGGAAAGACATGGTGAACATTATGGGGGTGGGGATTGAGAGGGAAGGAAGATGAAAAATCCTGGATGCCATGGGGGGTTATGGAAGGGCAGGGATGGGTTAGAGGTTAGGGCTGGGGGGCTGAGCTGGAGCACCCTGAAACAAAAAGGCATTCCACTGCTCTCATTTTTGAAGAGGCTGTATGTGGGCAGATCCTGTCCTAAAATACATGAGAAATAGATGTCCATATTCTGGTTGGTTTTTTCAAAATGCCCTTCATTGTGTTTATCATATGTTATATGAATGGTCTAATATGTCGCCTATTAAGGGGTTTCCTTTGTATTGTTCTGACTTTGTAAGTTTTATAACTGTGTAATGTGAATGTTTTTCCATTCTGCCTCTTAAGATGTATCATTTGAACCCTGCTGACGTTTATCATATTTCTGTTCTATTGTGCTTTTTTAATATGTACATTTCTATCTCTGGATCATGCTATTCTTATTATTAGGATTTGATCTGCCTAGCTTCAAGTTTACCTCATTGATTGTATTTGTACTTATATCCAGTCATCTTACTATTGTTCTGCTGTTAAATTTGTAAGTTTTATGTTAGCTTGGGCCTGCTCACCGCCTTGGGCGAATCTCTTAATAAATCCCAATGAGTAAATAACTGCATCGATCTCAGATCTGCTCTAAGTCCTTCACGAGTCATGACCTCACATGGTTATGCCAAGGCTCTTCCAAAGTGCTCCTATTTTTGCTTTTGTCTCATGAAATAATCCCTTCAGTTTATTATTTTTTTTGGTAGCTTCTTGTGGTAAATTGCGTGTTTAGTGAGCTGGAATTACAGAGTCTTCCTAAAACACACAGAAAACTGTCTGCTGCGAGGTACTGTACAGTATGTCCATGCTTGTTCTGCAGGGACCTCCGAGTCCTCTCACTGTTTATCTTCGGAGTGATTTTGTAGAATGTGGACATGAAACCTAATGAGCTGTCATGCCTTACGATCTTTGTGGATACCTCACACACACATGCACCTTCCCACTCTGACGAGAAGCAAAAGAATCGGAAAATGTTTCCATAAGTGTTTACTTTGACCTTTGGGGTTTTTGCTGCAGATCCTCTGCTACAGTAATGGGTAGGAGGATACTAATATTGCAGTTAACCTGACTTCATAACAACCCAGACTGTCTCTGCTGGATTCTGCATGCGCATCAGCAGTTCCCCTCCTCCCCCTCCCCCCAAAAATGTGTGGGGTTTTTTTTTTTCCTTAAAGTAGGTCATTGGTTACAGTTCTTTCTTCCAGCACTGCAGCCAGCTTCCCTGCACATCAAAGACAGGTGTGTGATTCTGAGCACTTCTGTCTCCAGCACATACCGCATATATGAACTAGAAATAAAAGTATCTACAGAAAACATGCTTTGTTCCTCGGTTTTATAGCTGGTGGCAAACATGTTTTGTGCTCTTCCTCCTCCCGTGCCTATCCCTCCTTTTTTGCTCTCTCTGTTTTTCCATCATTCTCCTTCGTTATCCTCTCGCCATCTTTCCTTATTTCATCTGTTGTCTCCCTTCCTATCTTTCCTCCCATTTTTTGTTTCCCGTATTCTCTCACTCCTCATCCAATAATTCTCTTGCCCACTCTTCTCTTTCGTCTCTCCCTCCTTTCTCTGTCTAGTGTCTCCTGCCATTTTGGACACAGACTAGAATTTAAATATAGTACATGGAATTAAAAAATTGCCAAAGCATAATGTTCTGGATGTATTCCACTGTCTTGGTGTCCGAGTGCCTTTGACTGAGCCCTTGCATCTGTTTTTTATCCCTAGCTTGCTATTTTTCTCTTGTCTTCATTACCCATTCCTCTCTTTTAGGTTCTCCATTTTTCCCCCCTTTCCTGCTCCTTATTTCTTTTCCATCTCTTTTTGAAACTGTTCTGTGATATTTTCTCTAACTTGCTTCCATTTCTGATTTCCTTACAGCTATCTCTTTCCTGCATTTGACTCTTCCTCTCTATTCTCTCAGCCTCGTACCACAGATGTGCATTCCTTAGAGCATATTTGATTGATTGGAACACTCTAACAATTTTAGTGCATTCAAAATCAATTGTACACACATAAAGCTACAAATGAACGCACACACCATCAATATAAACATGTTAAAAGATTTTAATATGTCTACAAAAAAATTCTTAAAGGGAATTTGTGAGAGGAATCTTTAGAGAACACAAGAAAATTGGGGGAAAAGGCCAACAAACTGAAAATGAACCCCAAAATGTTTTGCCTATGCACATCCTCTTACGTCTCCCTTTCTGCTACTCTCTCTCCTCCCTCTCTCTCTTTCTCTCACCCTTTTCCCTGGTTCTCCCTCTCCTTTTCTCTTACGTTCAGCTAATGCCATATATTTCTTTTGCTGACTAGTACCATGCAATTCCAGTTCTACATGAAAGATTACCCAGCGCACTAATTAGAACTCCTGCTATGATTAAAAAGAAATTTAAGATTAATACCATCATGTGCTATGAGTGGAGAACAAAACATCTCTTTATATATGCTGCAGGACTACAGTATTTATTTATTTAGCCATAACTTTGGAAGGACCTGCTGCAGTGAGAACACAAGGGATCTGGAATATATGGTCACTCTTGTAGGTAGAGATATAACCAAATTAGAAAGGGAGAGATTAAGTGCATATTTTATTTTTGCGTTTGTCTAAGTTTTGTTTCATGTCTGTTCACAGAGTGTGGAAGCTATGCTTGCGGGAGCCATCTGTGCAGTACAGCAATTACCATGACGCATACCTGAAATCTGTTCCTAGGGTGCAGTGACTTGTGGGATATACATTAGGGATTGCTAGTCCGAATGCTTGGCATTCATCTGTCAGGTGCAGTAAGTGCAGGGTGTCTACTGGTCTGTGCAGCCAAAGGCAGGGCAAATATCTGAGATGTTTGTGGGGTGCAGTATTTAGCAGATGTGAAGCTCCATTTTGCCTAGAATCTCCAAGCCGGGTTAGGACTTTTAAAATTTTCTGGGTATTTTGCAAAAGGTTCACTGAATATGGACAAATACAACACACAAGCACATAAGCACATAAGCACATAAGCAATGCCTCTGCCGGGTCAGACCTGAGGTCCATCGTGCCCAGCAGTCCGCTCACGCGGCGGCCCAACAGGTCCAGAACCTGCGTAATAATCCTCTATCTATACCCCTCTATCCCCTTTTCCAACAGGAAATTGTCCAATCCTTTCTTAAACCCCAGTACCGTACTCTGCCCTATTACATCCTCTGGAAGCGCATTCCAGGTGTCCACCACCCGCTGAGTAAAGAAAAACTTCCTAGCATTTGTTTTGAATCTATCCCCTTCTAATTTTTCCGAATGCCCTCTTGTTCTTTTATGTTTTGAAAGTTTGAAGAATCTGTCTCTCTCCACTTTCTCCATGCCCTTCATGATCTTGTAGGTCTCTATCATGTCTCCTCTGAGTCTCCGCTTTTCCAGGGAGAAGAGCTCCAGCTTCTCCAATCTTTCAGTGTATGAAAGGTTTTCCATGCCCTTAATCATTCGTGTCGCTCTTCTCTGGACCCTCTCAAGTATTGCCATATCCTTCTTAAGATGCGGTGACCAATACTGAACACAGTACTCCAGGTGCGGGCGCACCATTGCCCGATACAACGGCAGGATGACTTCTTTCTTTCTGGTCGTAATACCATTTTTAATAATACCCAACATTCTGTTCGCCTTCTTCGCGGCTGCTGCGCATTGCGCCGTTGACTTCATTGTTGTATCCACCAGTACACCCAAATCTCTTTCAAGGTTACTTCCCTCTAATACTAATCCCCCCATTTGGTAGCTGAACATCGGGTTCTTTCTCCCTATATGCATGACCTTGCATTTCCCTACATTGAATTTCATCTGCCATTTATTTGCCCACTCCTCCAGTTTGCTTAGGTCTCTTTGTAGGGCCTCACACTCTTCCGTAGTTCTGACCCTTCTACAGAGTTTAGTGTCATCCGCAAATTTTATAACTTCACATTTCGTCCCCGTTTCCAGGTCATTAATAAATACATTGAACAGCAGCGGTCCAAGTACAGACCCCTGCGGAACTCCACTCATGACCTTTCTCCATCCCGAGTAGTGACCCTTCACTCCAACCCTCTGTCTCCTGCCTGCCAACCAGTGTTTGACCCATCTGTGTACGTCCCCTTCCACCCCGTGGTTCCACAGCTTCCTAAGTAACCGCTCATGGGGTACCTTGTCAAAGGCCTTTTGGAAGTCAAGGTAGATGATGTCTACAGGTTCCCCTTTGTCCAAATGGCTGTTTACCCCCTCGAAGAAGTGCAGTAAGTTTGTTTGGCACGATCTTCCCTTGCAGAAGCCATGTTGGCTCGCTTTCATCAGCCCATTTTTTTCTATGTGCTCACAGATGCTGTCCTTTATCAGTGCTTCTACCATCTTGCCTGGAACCGATGTCAAACTTACTGGCCTATAGTTTCCCGGGTCTCCTCTTGACCCCTTTTTAAAGATAGGTGTAACATTTGCTATCTTCCAGTCCTCCGGTATCTCTCCAGTTTTCAAGGATAGGTTGCAAACTCGTTGGAGTATTTCCGCTATCTCATTTCTTAGTTCTTTTAGTACCCTAGGATGGATTCCGTCTGGGCCTGGTGATTTGTCGCTTTTCAATCTATCTATCTGTTGGAGGACATCCTCATGGCTCACCTCTATTGCCGACAGTTTTTCTTCTTGATCACCATGGAAGATCACGTCGGGTTCCGGTACATTGGATGTGTCCTCGCTTGTGAAGACTGACGAGAAGAATTTGTTTAACCTGTCAGCTACCTCTTTTTGCTCCTTTATCACTCCCTTTTTATCTCCATCATCCAACGGTCCTACTTCCTCCCTCGCCGGTTTCTTCCCCTTAACATATCTGAAGAATGATTTGAAGTTTTTTGCCTCCCTGGCTAGTCTCTCTTCGTATTCTCTTTTCGCTCTCCTAACCACTTGGTGACATTCTCTTTGTCCTTTCCTGTGTTCATCCCAGTTTTCCCCAGTCTGGTCCTTTTTCCATTTCCGGAATGATTTTTTTTTGTCTCCTATCGCTTTCTTCACCTCATTGTTTATCCATGCGGGGTCTTTTGTTCGGTTTTTTTTGCACCCTTTTCTAAATATGGGGATGTACATATGTTGTGCTTCTTGCACTGTGCCCTTGAATAGAGACCAGGCTTGCTCTACAGTTTCTGTTTTCCTTGAGCTGTTTCTAAGTTTTTTTCTTACCATTGCTCTCATAGCATCATAGTTCCCTTTCTTGAAGTTGAGCGTTGTCACTGTGGTTCTTTTCCCTTTTGTTGTACTTACTCCTAATTTGTACTGGATCATGTTGTGATCACTGTTTCCTATTGGCCCTACTACTTCCACTTCTTTTGCAGGTCCCCCTAATCCGTTGAGGATTAGGTCAAGAGTGGCATCTCCTCTTGTTGGTTCCTTGACAAGCTGATCCATAAAGCAGTCGCTCACAGCCTCTAAGAATTCTGTTTCCCTCGCACAGTTTGAGTTTCCAATACTCCAGTTTATCCCGGGGTAGTTGAAATCTCCCATTATTGTCACATTCCTGTTGTTGCCTTCCCGCCTCAATTCTGCCGCCAGATCTTTGTCGTTTGCTTCCGTTTGTCCAGGTGGACGATAGTATAGACCCAATCTTATGTCAAGGCCACCTTTTCCTGGTAATTTGACCCATAATGACTCCAGTCCTTCCGCCTTTGGTTCTATATCCACTCCGGTCGAGGGAATGGTGTCTTTTATGTATAGTGCTATTCCTCCACCCTTCTTGTTGGTCCTGTCTCTTCTATAGAGTTTGTACCCTGGCAGCACTACGTCCCATTGGTTATCCTCGTTCCACCATGTTTCCGTGATTCCAATGATGTCTAGGTTTTCTTTTATGGCTATGGCTTCTAATTCTCCCATTTTGGACTTTAGGCTCCTTGCATTAGCGTACAAGCAATTTAAGTCCTGGTCTTTTCTTTTCTCTGCTGGTTTTACATGTGTTTTGCTCCCCATACCATCCCCTATTTGGGCTGTCGGTCCCTCATTTCTGTTCCCTTCTTCCTTATTTTTTGGTGTATCTTTTCTGTTCCTTTGTTCCTTATTTTTTGGTGTATCTTTTTCGTCTGCATCATGATTTCCTGATCTCTCCTGTTCCTCTAATTTTATCTGATTGTCCTTTTTGTTGGTCAACAGCTTCTGTTGTTCGTGTCTTGCCTGTTCCCAGCATTTTTCCCTCTCAGTATCTTCTTTGGATACTCTTGTCCGAACCGTCGACGTCAGGTCAACTATCGGCTTTCCCCTTTTTCTCAGTTTAAAGCCTGCTCAATTCCTCTCTTGACGTTGTTTGCTAGCAGTCTCGTTCCTGCCTTGCTCAGGTGTAGTCCGTCCCTCCTGAAGAGCTTGTTCTTCCCCCAAAAAGTTGTCCAGTTTCTTATAAAAAGGAATCCTTCTTCTTCGCACCATCTCCTCAACCATGTGTTTATTGCTTGTAGCTCGGACTGCCTCTTCACGTCTGCCCTCGGTACTGGCAAAATCTCTGAGAATGCTATCTTCTGTGTCCTCAGCTTCAGTTTCCTTCCCAGGATCTTGAACTGTTCAATTATCGTAGTCCTGCTGTAATTTCTCCTGTTGACGTCATTTGTTCCCACGTGGATTATCACTGCTGTCTCTTCTGTTTCTGCTCCGTCTAGGATCCTCTCGACTCTGTCGGTGATGTCCTTCGTTCTTGCTCCTGGGAGACAGGTCACTAGCCAATCCTCTCTCCCTTCCAAGTGCACAACAAATCTAATATCACCCAATAAAGAGTGTAGATGCTTGAAGAGCTGGGACATATATTTCTTTATTCCAGAAGAAAGAGACCTGACACTGTCAGTGTTTCGGCTCTTAGCCTGCCTCAGGGGTCTTTTGAGCAATCATACAATTTTTCTTTTGTCCCAGTCATTGATTGAATAGAGAAGGAGGACAAGACAAGGTCCGCTCTCACGAACTGCTGAAAATAGTTCAATCAACGATTGGGACAAAAGATAAAGAAAAATTGTATGATTGCTCAAAAGACCCCTGAGGCAGGATAAGAGCCGAAACACTGACAGTGTCGGGTCTCTTTCTTCTGGAATGAAGAAATATATGTCCCAGCTCTTCAAGCGTCTACACCCTTTATTGGGTGATCACTGTATGTGGAGCCTTTTCTAAACCATGCATAGAGAAGTACAGGACTACATGTATATTTGGTAGCATGTGCTACTCAAGCTCTAGGTAGCTATGTAAGGCCAGTGTGGCTGCATGGGAAGTTGGGGTGCCAAACCTGAGCTCCATCCGTTGGCTTCCTTTGCTGATGTCATGGAAGTGGGCAGGGAGGGAGAATGATGGGAACACTTGGGGGCTCCTGTAGCCATTTTACAGAAACTCGTGCAAAATGAGCGGCTTCACTTGGGATGTTACATACATGAACAGTGGTCCATCCATATGTAAGTGCTCATTTTGCAACTTACCTGTATAATTAAGTGCTCAATCTAGCCAACTCCATATGAAAAGGAACCAATTACAGAGCCACATTCTAATCCTCATATTTAGGGCTCTTTCAGGTTGGTTTTAAGGCTAGAGAGATCCCTGCAATTGCCTCCTCAGTCACTTTGTGTGATTCAGAGAAGGTTTAAATGCTGATGGACAGGCTCTTTTGGAATACACATGAAAAGTGAGAAGTACAACACATGAATTACAAAGGTCTCTGTCCACACCCTGAACATGCCCTCTGGAAATCTGTGCATGCTTAGGGTAACCTGTGGTGAAAGTACAGTTACCTACCTGTAATGTAGGTTCTCCATGGACAGCATGATAAGTCAGCCTTGTATGGGGTGATATCACCCCATATGTGGCTGACATCCTGCTTGTCCTAGGAGAATCAATTATACAGCGTTTCTCTTACTACTCAAAACATACTGTAGAAAATAGTCAAAAAATGACAATGCTTTGATATGCTCAGAGGTGTGAAAACTCTATCAGGGGATTTGCTTGCCTCTTTTTTTGAGCTTATTGTCCAATCTTTGCATAGATTTTGCTTTGTCAATAAATAGCTGTACAAAAAATAACATACTTCATATTGTGCAAACACTTCAAAAACTTATGTTCAAATGTTATTCAATTTCTCACAGCTGTTTTAAACTGAGAAATTGAATAACATTTGATCAACATAACAACAAATTTTTGGAAGTGTTTGCACAATATGAAGGTCTGAATATAGCCAGGACCTGTTAACTTCCAGGTCAGTAGACATATTTGGATATTTACCGTATTTTCACGCATATAACGCGCGCGTTATATGCGTTTTTACCTACCGCGCATACCCCTCGCGCGTTATACGCGTGAGCGCGGTATACAAAAATTTTTTTACATAGTTCCCACCCCGCCCGACGCCCGATTCACCCCCCCCAGCAGGACCGCTCGCACCCCCACCCCGAATGACCGCTCGCACGCGCTCCCACCCGCACCCGCATCCACGATCGGAGCAAGAGGGAGCCCAAGCCCTCTTGCCCGGCCGACTCCCCAACTCCCCGACAATACCGGGCCAGGAGGGAGCCCAAACCCTCCTGGCCACGGCGACCCCCTACCCCCACCCCGCACTACATTACGGGCAGGAGGGATCCCAGGCCCTCCTGCCCTCGACGCAAACCCCTCTCCCTCCAACGACCTCCCCCCCCCAAGAACCTCCGACCGCCCCCCCAGCCGACCCGCGACCCCCCTGGCCGACCCCCACGACACCCCCACCCCCCTTCCCCGTACCTTTGGTAGTTGGCCGGACAGACGGGAGCCAAACCCGCCTGTCCGGCAGGCAGCCAACGACGGAATGAGGCCGGATTGGCCCATCCGTCCCAAAGCTCCGCCTACTGGTGGGGCCTAAGGCGCGTGGGCCAATCAGAATAGGCCCTGGAGAGTCGGGACAGTGCACGGAGAGTCGGGGCAGTGCACGGAAAGTCAGGGAGGGTGAACGGAGAGTCGGGACAGCGCACGGAGAGGCGGGGCAGTGCACGGAAAGTCAGGGAGGGTGAACGGATAGTCGGGACAGCGCACGGAGAGTCGGGGAGGGCGAAAGGAGAGTCGGTGTGGCCAGAGGAGAGTCGGGGCGGGTGAAAGGACAGTCGGGCTGCATGCGCGGTATACCCGTGAGCGCGGTATACAAAAGTTTTTGTACATAAAATCGTGGTTTCTGCGCGCTATACCCGTGTGCGCGTTTTACACGGGTGCGCGTTATCTGCGTGAAAATACGGTAATGCTAGGAGCCACACACGCCCCAGGATTGAATATCTGTAGTAAGGTCAGCCTGCTGTTGGAAGCGGATCGCAACCTGTCACCCCCATGGGCTGATTATTCCCCTTTGGATAATTTTGGCTGGCTGCTGCATAATATCAGTGCTGACTTGCCTAAGCCGCCCCATTTTTTAGTCGGGTACATTTTGTGCATGCTACACCTTGCCCACACAAATTCAGCAAGTCAGCAGGGAAGGGATGTTCTTTAACCATGAAGCTTTGTCCAACCACCTATTAGAGTTAACCAGATAAACCTTTTAAATTTCAGTTCCAGGGCATCTAGATCCTAACACAGACAAATTCCAGGAAAGATCTGCAAGAGAAGAACACTAATGTTTCCTCAATTGTAATGAAGCCTTCTGTAATTTCTTTTTGACCTGTGTAATAGCTAGAGACGGATGACCTGAGAATCTCACACATGGGGGGGAAAAAAAGTTCATACACAAATAAAGGTAATAAGAAGATACTCAGAAATGAATGCAACGCTGCATTTGAAGACAAAGGCATATTTTTTCCCCCCTGAAGAGGATTCTAACTCACATATGGCATGAATTTTACTAGCTATGAAATTCCGATGGCATCTCACCTGGAAGTGGCTTCAGTCTCTTCTCTACTTCAGCAACATAAACCCTTTTCTTTACAGTATCCCGTAATTTAAACATGAATATTTCTCTGCTTTTGGGGGGAAAAGACAGGACCCCCCCCCCTCCCATCCTGCTGTGGTTTAGGGACCCTTGCTCAGCAGATGCTATGTACTCTGCTGCCTCTGGCTCTTTTCACTTTGTATTAAATTTGCAAGTAAAATGATGGAACTAGAAGGACTTTATTCTGAAGAGGTGATATTTATACCCTCTGACATAAAATGAATGTTGTGATGACTGTAATTTATTTGCATGATATGAAAAATAGAAACGGGGGGGGGGGGGGATACATAAGCAGGAGAAGGACTAAAGGAATGAAAATATGCACCTGTTTGTGTCAGAAGATGGGCTTTTGTTGGAAAATACTCAGCTGGCCTGACACTATATGAGAAAGAGAAAGATATAGGGAGACAGCACTCAAACTCAGCACTTTCCCTCTAGCAGAATTTTATGACAAACAAATACTGCATAACTACAAAATTCATGCCAAATGTCTCCGCCCTTGGACAATAAACTGAGCAAGTAATGATCATGGTTAGTAATATGTACAAGTAATATTAGGAAAAGTTCAATACAAGGAGGCCACATTACCATAAAGACGTGCTTAGAGTAGAGTTGGTTCAACGGATGGCCACTAGGATGATCTCCGGGCTTAAGGGTCTCTCGTACGAAGAAAGACTAAGCAAATTGCAGCTCTACACTCTAGAGGAACGCAGGGAAAGGGGGGACATGATTGAGACATTTAAATGCATCACAGGACGTGTCGAGGTGGAAGACGACATCTTCTTTCCCAAAGGACCCTCGGTCACAAGGAGGCACCCGCTCAAACTCAGAGGAGGGAAATTTAATGGTGACACCAGGAAGTATTTCTTCACAGAAAGGGTAGTAGATCACTGGAACAAGCTTCCAATGCAGGTGATCAAGGCCACCAGCGTGCTTGACTTTAAGAATAAAAGGGACATACATGTGGGATCCCTACGAGGGTAGAGTTAAGGAACTAGGTCATTAGCACTTAGACTTAATGGGGTGGGTCAGAAGAGTGGGCAGACTTGATGGTCTATAGCCCTTTTCTGCCGTCATCTTTCTATGTTTCTATGGTTTGGGAATTTCAAGAGTGTTTGCATGTTGACTGACCTGGTGGGGGAGGGAGAGAGAGGTCTGTCCACCATTAATCCACAGTGACATCTATTGGTCAGATTTAGGGTTCAGATTAGCCGGATTATAGCTCCTGGCTGAGGACTAGGGTGTCAGGATCAGGGCTGGTGTTAGAGATTCAGGGACCCTGATCAGAAATTTGAGAGAGAGCACTGAAACCCATTTGGCAGGCTTCTGGTTTGGGGGATGGGGTTGGGGCACCCATATGGTTGTACTTCCCTAACACTGATCCTAGCCAGATTTGGGGGAAACAGCAAACGAGTCAGCAGGACAGAGCAGCATGGTCGGCAGAGATCCCCACATCCTGCTAGCTGAAGTGAGAACTGAATTGGCTTGGTGGGACAGTGGAAGCCTATGTCCAATCCCTCCTGCTCTCTCTTTTCCTTGTTAAGGTTTCTTGTGGGCTGAGTGCAGGTTGTACATGCTGAGTGATGCACAGTGGATTTGTGTGGGAAGATACAGTGCAGATTGCATTAAAATGTATTCTAATGAGCTTATTAAGGTATTCTGTGCAATACAGAAAGTACGATGACCACTTCTGATGTGTGTACAATGGGAGCATTTTTCCACAATGACCCAGGGTAGCATAGAATAGTGTTTCTCAACTTTTTCAAGCCAAGTACTCCCTAAGTCTAACAAATATCAACCGAGTACTCCGCCCAAGCTCCACCCCAGACCCACCCAAGCTCCACCCCTGACCCCACCCCCCATAATGTAATGCAATTTGTTCCATTCATTTTTCATATACACATAATATAATCTTATTAACAATACATAATAGTAAGCACAAAATTAAAAAAAACACAAAGCACACTGTATGCAGAGAAAATGTTAATTATCATTTATATTTGGTTTTTTCAAAGAGGTCAAGGCAGATTATTTTAAAATATGCAATGACACTTCAGGAAAACCTACAAAAATAGCCAAATATAGTGCAAAATATAGACAGCAGATATAAATTCTCAAAACTGACACATTTCAATCACTAAATTGAAAATAAAATCATTTCCCTATCTTTTTTGTCTGATGATTTTATTAGTCTCTGGTTGCACTGCCTTCTGACTGTGCATCCAACATTTTTTTCTTTCTACCTCCTGCATGCTTTCTCTCCTCTGGACCTCATTCCCTTTTCCAACCAACATCTCTCTGTCCCTCCATGAATCCAACTTTTCTTCTTCTCTCCTCCACCCAATTGGCAATATCTCTCTCTCTCTCTCTCTCTCTCACTGCCCATCTGTCTTTCCCTTGCTGAAAAGGGAGTGGGGAAAGAGAGAGAGATCCATGGTGCATCTTTCCCTTCCCCTCTACTGCCACATCCAACATTTCTCCCTCTCTCATCCCCTGCATCATGTGCAGCATCTTTCGCCACTGCCCACCAGCCCCATGCCCAACATTTCTCCTTCTATCACTCCTCTCCAGCACATGCCACACTTCTCCCTCCATTACCTCCACAATTATGCCCAACATTCCTCCTCCTTGCATCCCTTTCAATCTGTCCCACTGTTCCCTCTCCACGACCATATCCAACATTTCTCCCTCTAACATAGAAACATAGAAATAGACGGCAGATAAGGGCCACAGCCCATCAAGTCTGCCCACTCCAGTGACCCTCCCTATCTATCTTTGCGGATAGATCCCACATGTCTATCCCATCTGGCCTTAAAATCTGGCACACTGTTGGCCTCAATAACCTGAAGTGGAAGACTATTCCAGCGATCAACCACCCTTTCAGTGAAGAAGAACTTCCTAGTGTCACTGTGCAGTTTCCCGCCCCTGATTTTCCACGAATGCCCCCTTGTTGCCGCGGGACCCTTGAAGAAGAAGATGTCTTCTTCCACCTCGATGCGGCCCGTGAGATACTTGAATGTCTCGATCATATCTCCCCTCTCTCGACGTTCCTCGAGTGAGTAGAGCTGCAATTTCCCTAACCGCTCCTCGTATGGGAGCTCTTTGAGTCCCGAGATCATCCTGGTGGCCATTCTCTGGACCGATTCCAGTCTCAGCACATCCTTGTGGTAATGCGGCCTCCAGAATTGCACACAGTACTCCAGGTGCGGCCTCACCATGGATCTATACAGTGGCATAATGACTTCAGGTTTACGGCTGACGAAACTCCTGCGTATGCAACCTATGATTTGCCTTGCTTTGGATGAAGCTTGCTTTACTTGGTTTGCAGACTTCATGTCTTCCCTGACAATCACCCCTAAGTCTCTTTCTGCTTCAGTTCTTGTCAGAATCTCGCCGTTTAGGGTGTAAATCTTGCATGGATTCTGGCTTCCCAGGTGCATGACTTTGCATTTTTTGGCATTGAAGCTGAGTTGCCAGGTCCTAGACCAGTGCTCCAGCAGAAGTAAGTCATGCACCATATCGTCTGCCATTGCGTTTTTGTCTGTTGTGCTTTTGCTCACCACATTGCTCAGTTTGGCATCATCGGCGAATAATGTTATTCTACCTCGGAGCCCTTCTGTCAAGTCTCTTATATAGATGTTGAACAAGATCGGGCCCAGGACGGAGCCTTGTGGCACTCCACTTATCACCTCTGACATTTCGGAGGGGGTGCATTCACCACCACCCTCTGAAGCCTACCCCCAAGCCAGTTCCCAACCCATTTGGTTAATGTGTCGCCCAAACCTAAAGAACTCATCTTGCTCAGCAACCTGCGGTGTGGCATGCTATCAAATGCTTTGCTGAAATCCAGGTAGACGATGTCCAGGGACTCACCAACATCCAGCTTCCTCGTCACCCAGTCAAAGAAGCTGATCAGATTGGATTGGCAGGATCTCCCCTTAGTGAATCCATGTTGGCGGGGATCCTGTAGATTCTCCTCATCCATGAACCTATCCAATTGGCGTTTGATTAGGGTTTCCATTAGTTTGCTCACTATTGAAGTGAGACTCACTGGTCTGTAGTTTGCCATCTCTATCCTGGAGCCTTTCTTGTGTAGTGGAATGACGTTAGCCGTCTTCCAGTCCATCGGGACGTTACCTGTACTAAGGGAGAGATTGAAGAGCGCAGATAGCGGTTCCGCCAAGACATCACCCAACTCCCTGAGTACCCAAGGGTGTAGGTTGTCAGGCCCCATTGCCTTGTTGACCTTGATTTTTGACAACTCGCAGTAGACGCTGCTGGGTGTAAATTTGAAATTACTAAACGGGTCTACTGATTTAATCCTTGTCTGTGGTTGAGGGCCGATTCCCGACGCCTCGCGGGTGAAGACTGAACAGAAGTATTCATTTAACAGTTGGGCTTTTTCCGAGTCCATTTCTACATAGTCTCCGTCTGGTTTTCTGAGTCGTACTATCCCGCCCGAGTTCTTTTTCCTGTCACTGATATACCTGAAGAAAGATTTATCTCCCTTCTGGATGTTCTTTGCTAGAGACTCCTCCATGCGGAATTTGGCCTCCCTGACTGCTGCTTTGACGGCTCTTGACTTGGTCAGATAATCTTCTCTGGAGTCCTGTGTCCCTGATTGTTTGTAAGAGATGAATGCTTTTTTCTTCTCTTTGATGAGGTCCGAGATCTCCGTAGAGAACCACTG
This sequence comes from Geotrypetes seraphini, assembly GCF_902459505.1. Classification (NCBI taxonomy): domain Eukaryota; kingdom Metazoa; phylum Chordata; class Amphibia; order Gymnophiona; family Dermophiidae; genus Geotrypetes; species Geotrypetes seraphini. The sequence goes on from NC_047098.1 coordinate 29,803,721, forward strand.
TGGCTTGTTGTTCCTACTCCGTTTGCTTACTGATTTAACATAGCGGTTGGTTGCTTCCTGTATGGTGGTTTTCAAAGTTGACCACATTTCCTCCACGCTGTTGGTGTCTGCTTGGATTTGTAGCGCCTGGTGAACGAAGTCTCCCATGTCTTGGAAGTTTGTGTCCTTGAACTTGAGAACCTTGGTCAGTGTGGTAGATTTCGTGAAACCTTTCCTGAGATTGAACCATATCATATTGTGGTCACTGGAGGCCAAAGTTTCACCCACCGAGACCTCTGTGATACTTTCTCCATTGGTAAGTACCAGGTCCAAAATTGCCTGATCCTTTGTTGGCTCAAATACCAGTTGCCTGAGTCCTGCTCCATGCAAAGAGTTTAATAGCTTCCTGCTGCTGCCGGAAGCAGAGGAAAGCGTGACCCAATCCACATCGGGCATGTTGAAGTCACCTACCAATACTGTGTCCCCCCGCAAGGTGATATTCTCTATATCTCCTATTAATTCCATATCTAGGTCATCCTTCTCTTCCCCATGCATCTCTATCTCACTCCTCTCTCTCTCTGTGCTCAACAATTTTCCTCTTTCTTCCTTTCCCCATGTGCACATCTCTTTCCCTCTCACTCACACACTCATGGCCAACAATTCTCCCTTTCTGTTCCATCCCTCCCTTGTATCCCAAGTTTATGCCTCCCCCTTCCTCTATCCATATGCATTTTACCCTTCTTCCTTTACCCTTCCAGCCATGTGCATCTCCTCTCTATATTCTTCCATTCCACTTTATTCCTTTCTCTTCTTTTCCTCTTTATCCATGTGCATATCTTCCCTTTCTCTTCAGTTCCCCTTCCCTCTCCTCCATCCATGTTCATTTCCTCCTCTTTCTTCCCTTCCTTTCCATTCCATAAGAAGCATATTCCTTCTCCTCCATCCATGTTAAGCATTTCTCCATACCCATCCATCCAGCCAGACAACCAGCCTTACCAACTCTCTCGATTTTGCCATATCCCTCAGCCCAACATCACTCCTTCTCTCCCTCCCCCCTCCAGCAAGTCAATCATTTCTCCTCCTCTAACCTTCCTCCTTCTGCCACCCTACCACTGCCTGACCCAGAATCTGGATTCCACATAGGGCCTGGTACTGGCACAAACTTCAACAAAGAGCCTTTACATCCACATGCTTGAGAAGGCCCTTTCGGCTCCACCCACTTTGACGCATTTATGTCAGAGGGGCAGTTTCAATAGGGTCTCACGAGCAGATAGACTTGAAGTCTCTGCATCAGTTAAACTAGCGCCAGTGCCGGGCTTTGTATACTGTAGACTCTGGACTCCCTGACAGGCAGCGGGAGGGTGGCAGAAGATGGAGGAATCTTCATTGCTAGATTTAGCTTGGTGTTGTGAAGCCTTCCGGGTCAGCTGGGGTGGCTCCATAGTTCAGGCAATACTAAGCTAACTCCAGTACTGAAGAGCCCTCTGTCTTCTGACACCCTCCCGCTGCCTGTCAGGGAGTCCGGAGTCTATACAAGGCCTTGCACTAGCGTTAGCTTAACTGTTGCAGAACCTTTGAGTTTATTGCTTGTGAGGCCCTGTTGGTACCACCCCTCTGATGCAAACATGTCAAAATGGGTAGAGCCTACAGGACCTTCCCAAGCGTGTGGATGAGAGGGCTCTTCGGCGGAGGAAGGCGTGCTGCTGGAGGAAGGGGGGGCGGCTTGTGTAGCCTTAGGGGTACACATACCGCTTGTTGAGAAACATTGCTATACACTACCTCACAATCACTTTATACTCCAGTGTGATGTTTATCTTACACTGGTATGTTTGCACCTTTATCACTTTATGCCCCAATGTGATGTCAATATTGCCCTAGAACTTTCTCCTATCTTCATCACTTTATGTTCCAGTGTGATGTTTATGTTGTTTCATATATACAGTATATATATTTTTAGCAAGCTAATCAATGGATCTTTGAGTGTTAATGGCACTTTCATTTTCATAGTATGACACATTTGTTCAGTAATAACTGCATTTGAGCTATTAGATTGTATGTGCTGTTAAAATATTTTCCTAATAAAATAATGTATTTGGGACTGCTGCTACCCATTAACCTTTCAGAAGATCTAATGTAGATGTCTCCACCATTAACCCGAGGAATTTTCTCCATGGACAAGCAGTCTGACTCAGCTGAACAAACCAGCACTGACCCATCAGCATCACAACCACCATGCTACATGTTTCAGGCCAGGAACCTGACAGAACTACAGTGTCATTGGGAGCTCAGGGCTATTGCTCTGCTTGTTCTTCCATATGCCGACCTCCCCCCACCCATCCTACTTAGGCAGAATGCAATTTTCTGCCTCCTCCTCTTTCCTCCATTCTTTAGAAATCAGCAGGCAAAAGCTGGCCACCTCTTCAAAAGAGAAGACTGCCTTCTCTTACTGAGGCAATCTTTCCCTCCTGCTTTCAGGGAAGGTGCTTCTAAGCAATAAGGTTTCCAGTAGCACTGTTCTCTCGAACAGAATGTCATCTCAGTACCTTTCATGCATACCGCATGCATGAAAGAGAGAGATGGGCCTCTGAAGTAATGAGCACAGAATTGTGATGTTGTTGGAGTATGTGTGTGTGTGTGTAGGGGGGAGCTTGTTCACTGGTGGAAGTTGTGTTGATGACATTTCAAGTTTATTTATTAAATTACATTATCTAAGCAGTTTACATATTAATTAAAATTGTAGTAGGGTAAGAGAAGAGACACATAAGGGAACTTAAAGTACAATAAGGATAAAATCTATATGATAAGAATTACCTGAAAATTATTATTAGATGCAAAGGGAAGAAGGGACATGATAAGAAATTGACAAGGACAGGTGAAGGCTGCTAAATGGAAACTGCAAGAGCGTTGTGGATCTGAAAGCCACATCAAATGTGGGTGAAAGGAAAAGCTGGTATGGTGACTGCTATGTCTTACAAAACCAGCCGTTGATACCTTAGTTAACCAATGACACAGAAGTGGGGGAGGGCTCCAAATACATAGGTAATAAATACATCCACCAACAAAGACACAGGAAAATCGTAGATGAAAACAGGGTTGCAAATCCCTGGAATCACCATTAGTGTTGAGAGGCTAAGAGCAGGTGCATGTTCTGAAGAGGTCACACTCTTTAGTATTTGGCTAAGAGGAATCAACCCCCATTCAGTTCTTGGACCTCGTATTTTGTCAGACTCCATGTCAAGTGGTAAAACTTAGCAGATTCCCTCTAGGAAGGGAAAGAGAGCGTCTGGGATTTCATTTTGAACTTTTTCAACCTGAGAATAATACATAGTACATAATTACATGGGGACAAATTTTTTCGCCCAACCCTGCGGGAACCCATTTTCGCATCCCCGCAAGTTCTTTTCCTGTCCCTGCCCCGTTCCTGCAAGCTCCATTCTCATCTGCACAAGCCTCAGACACTTTAAAATCATAAGTGAACTTGTACTCTTTCACTAACAAAAATGGCTTCCTACACTGTATAGCAATTCCAAAACTGCAATCATACTGCATTGACTGGCTGACCGTGTAGTCCTACGTATTAGAGAATGACCCGGGGACAAATTTGTCCCCATCCCCACAGGAACTCAAATTCCCCTTCCCATCCCCACAAGTTTTGTCCCTGTCCCATTCCTGTAAGCTCGGCCTTAATCACACAAGCCTCGAACACTTATGATTTTAAAGTGTTTGAGGCTTGTGCAGATGAGGATGGAGCTTAGGCATTGGTGGAAAGAGGCATTGTGACATCACAATCTGAGCTCTAGAATGTTGCTACTTCTGATTTTAAAGTGTTTGAGGCTTGTGCAGATGAGGACGGAGCTTAGGCATTGGTAGAATGAGGCATTATGACATCACAATCTGAGCTCTAGAATGTTGCTACTTATGATTTTAAAGTGTTTGAGGCTTGTGCAGATGAGGACAGAGCTTGCAGGAATGGGGTAGGGACAGAAAAAATAATTTGCTGGGACAGGACAGGAAAATGAGTTCACGCGGGGACGGGGAAAAATTTGTCCCCCTGTCATTCTCTAATCTGGAGCTCCCAATGACATGGGAGTCCTATTGGGTTGCATCCACGTGGGAGGGTTGTTGTGCTGCTGATGTGTCAGTGCCAGTGTATGGCTGATTTATCCTGTGGTCCATGGAGAACTCTTGGTACAGGCAAATAACCTCATTTTTCTGGAGTGCCTTCCTATACATTACAGTATGTGACTACCATAGATGAGTTTGATTATAGTGCTCACATCTTCACATCATATTACCAGCAGGGAAGCACAGGACTGCCTTGGTACCAAGGATCAGAGATTATTTTTACTGAAAATATTTCCGACAAAGAATACAGCCTTAAAAAGAGAAGACTCAGCTCCCCAAAGATGAGATAAAGAGGCAAAATAGTACAAAAAACAAACATAAAACCACTGATCCATAAAAAAGAAAACGAGGGAATCGGCTTGAAAGGATTGTTCATCTTGTCCAAGAATGTGTATAAAACACAATTTGGTAAATAAACTATTTAGGGTGGTTAATGCAGAAAGACAGTGATTAACGGAAAGGAAGGGTGTGAGTCTGACACATGAGTGGGGCATGCAGACTCCAAATACGGTCGCTTTGTTATTCCTCTGGCTCATTTTTCCTGGCCCCACTGAGAATTTTTCATTCCTGGGTCCATATACTGTACTATATGCATGAAGGTCTTTGGAACTCTGTGGGACTGAGCAATATCCACAAGGGGGGATTAAACTGTCAATCGATGGGAACTGCTGCATTCTACAATCCCATATCCCACATGTTCCGAATGCTGTATTGTTAGAAAATTCATCTCTGCTGGACAAATGAAGAAACACGGTTTTCAATAGAGGACTGATTGAACTTGTAATCTTTGCAGAAAATGGAGATCTGCTAAAGTGGACAGTTCCAGGGGGACAAGCGAATAAACCTTTCATGAGACCAGGAATGCTTTAGCAATATGTTTATGGGTTTGAAAATGCTCATTTTGAGTAAGGGAGAGGAATCCAAGATGGAGCTCGCTCAGTAGAAGCCCGACCTAGGGAAATGAAAGATTGTGAGGGGTAGAGGCTAAATGTTCACTTAAGGCTTTGGTCTTCACTTCCAATTCTTGAGGACCACCAACAGGTCAGAGTTTCAGGATATTACTAATGAATATGCATGAGAGAGTTTTGCATACACAGGAAGTAGTAGACATCTTTCTTATGCAGCTTCATTAAGGACATCCTAAAAACTCATCCTGTTGGCAGTCCTTCAGGATTGGTAATGAAGACCAAGGTGTCTAATAGAAACATGATGGCAGATAAAGGCCAAATGGCCCATCCAGTCTGCCCATGCACAGCATTCTCTATCTCCTCCTGTCCCTAAGAGATCCCACGTGTCTGTCCCACACTTTCTTAGCTGCTACTTAGTAACATAGTAAATGATGGCAGATAAGACCTGAACGATCCATCTGGTCTGCCCATAAGTTATACCCATTTACAAAATACATGATTAGATTAACTTGTTTCTTCTTTGCTATTTCTGGGCCATAGACTGTAAAGTCTGGTATTGTTCTAGGTTCCAAATGTTGAATTTGCCGCCCAAGCTCACTCCAGCCTATCCAACCATCCCTTTGTTTGCAGGATATCTACCGTAAGGTCTGGCCAGTAACATCCTCATGTTCCATATTAGTGGCTTTCACATTGATGCCCACCCCAGCCCATCATACACTGAATCACCATATATGGGACACATACTGCTGTGTTACCATGTGAAATCCTGTGCTCATAAGAGATAATACTCCAGAAAACATCTAATTGTTTAGATCCTCCTCACCTACCAATGAAAAGTCAGACAGTATAAAGCAGCGAATATAAGAGCTGGGCAGTATCAGCGTCCTGAATTATGACAGAGCAACAAATCATGTGCTACAGTATTCAGACGCCTCTCCTCTGCTTCAAAATTATTTTATGGCTTGCACAACATAAAGGGAAGTATTGAAAAGCAATTTAAAATATTCATTCATCTCACATGCCTTCACTCTGAAGATGCTTGGCACCTAACAGACATTAATGCAGTTAATTTAACAGTTGATCGGCTGAGAGCTGTACTTGTTGTTAGCTTGGGTTCTGGGTGGCTCAACATGGGGATTGATTTCCCAGAACACCTTCTGCAGCGCATAACAAGGCTCCCTGCAGAGTTACAGTTTGCAGTTCATAGCTAACAAGGCACCATCTCACCTTTATCTGGGTGCCTTCTTCTATTACTGAATAAGAATCAGTATAAAGCACCAGATGGAAACAGCAATAGGGATGTTAGTCCATGACGAAGTTCTGCTGACATCAGCAAAAGGAAAAACCTCCAGTTACTTTTCAAGATTATGGAAGAGACACAGGTGGAGGACGTGTTCTTTCGCTATAGATCAAGGGATCTCAACCCAGTCTTTAGGATAAGCCCAGCCAATTGGATTTTCAGGATATCCACCATGAATATACATGAGATAAAATTTGCATGCACTGCCTTCATTGTATACAAATCATATTCATTGTGATTATCCTGAAAACCTGAATGACTGGGTATATCCCGAGGACTGTATTGAGAACCCCTGCTACAGATGTAATGTCAGACCCATGCATGAAGGAATGTTGACATCTAGGTATAATGTGAAATCCTTCAATAAAGAACATACTTACTGATAGCTGAAAACTCTGGGCCAAAGGCATGGAGGAGTAGCTTACTGCAGTGGTTCTCAAACCTGGTCCTGGAGGCACCCCAGCCAGTCAGGTTTTGATTTGTATGCAAATCTCTCTCATGAATATTCATTGTGGATGTCCTGAAAACCTGACTGACCGGGGTGCCTCCAGGGCCAGGTTTGGGAACCACTGGCCTACTGCTTAGAGCAGCAGGATGAACTCTAGTCAGTGTTCAAATGCCATTGTTTCTCCTCAGGTACCAATATGAGGGGCAGTTCTATAACTGGGTGCTTTCTGTTATGAGAACCTTGCTTGCATAAATGCCAAGAAAAATAGCACTTAGGAACCTAAATGCACTGCATGCTACTCTATAATGGAGATCTTAAGTGCTGTAGCACACAACTGCAAGGGGATGGAGCATGGGAGGGACACAAGAGTATCCCAAACTTACATGTGTAACTAATGCTGTCAGCTACTTACCTTGTATGGCCCATTCATGCCTGCCAGGGTCTTGGTGTAAATGGTCTCACCTAAATTTAGGTGCAGCAATTAGGGTCGGCTCAAGGGACTGTGGTACCCTGAGCCAATTTTTGCTTTGGAAACCACACCTCCACCACAATCTGTTATCTCTCTCCCCCAATGATCTAGTATCTTCCCCCTCCTGCTGGACCAGGTGAGGCACTGGCGATACAGGGTGCTGAAAATCTCAGTTTGGCATCTATCCCTCTAGAAGTTTGAAGGTAGACTGAACTGGGATTTTGGCAGCCTTTATCACCAGTGGTATAGGCCAGGGTCTCACTTGGCCCATAGGTTGAGCCAGCACTGGTACCAATTTCAGTTTCTATAATGGCATCTTGGTGCACAGATGTCAATATGGAATTGGTGCTCAGTGTGTAGCATGGGCATGCTAACTGGTGGTGCCAAATTATAGAAGTGCCGTCTTAGATTGTGTAAAACCCTCTGGGGATACAGAACTACCTCTTGTGCTTGAATATAACTTACTTTGACATACAACTGAAAAAGATATGAGCTAAATCCATAATCCCTTACTATCTCTAAAAACAGTTGTGTAGCAATCCAAATAGCTATCAATACTCATAAGAACATAAGAACTATCATACTGGGACAGATCAAATGTCCATCAAGTCCAGTATCCTGTTTCCAACAGTGGCCAACCCAGGTCCCAAGTACCTAGCTAGATCCCAAGTAGTAAAACAGATTTTATGCTGCTTATCCTAAGAATAAGCAGTGGATTTCCCCAAGCCATCTCAATAATGGCCTCATGATCTTCTTGTTTAGGAAATTATCCAGGCCTTCTTTGTAAACCCTGCTAAGCTAACTGATTTTACCACATTCTCCGGCAATGAATTCAGAGATTAATTACAGGTCGTGTGAAGCTGAAGACCCCTTACCTTTTTAGTCTTTCCTCATACGAGAGGAGTTCCAACCCCTTTATCATCTTGGTCGCTCTTCTTTGAATCTTTTCTAGCGCCACTATTTCTTTCTTGAGAAAAAGAAACCAGAATTGAACGCAATACTCCAGATGAGGTCGCATAAAGGTTGCCAGATGTACATCTCACTATAACCCCTTTATAATTTTTACTGAGCTCCCCAAAACCTACTACCGTGTTTCCCCGAAAATAAGCCCTAGCAGGATTTTTGGGGTAGGTCTTAATATAAGCCCTACCCCTAAAATAAGCCCTAGTCCCAGGATTCACCGGCAGTTTCCCTTCCCTTCTCTCCCGCCCATCTCTTGTGCAGCAGAACCTTTGAGTGAGCACTGCCCCCTCCCCAGCACCTGTACCCGCTGCGCAGCTGAATCCCCATCCTTCCTTCCCTCCCATCAGAACACCGCCGCGGCAGACTGAATTCACGAGCGAACAAGGCCGAAGCAGCCTGTTTAGCGTGCTGCTGGCCCGACAATGCTTAGGGAGGTAAGTAAGGCTCGTGGTGGGTTTCTGATGGAAGGGTGGGAAGGATGGGGATTCGGCTGTGTGGTGGGTGCGGGTCTGGGGGAGACAGTGTTCAAGGGTTCTGCTGCACAAGGGATGGGAGGGAGGTAAGGGAAGCTGGGTAAGGTTCCTGCTGCAAGAGGGATGGGAGGGAGGGTAGGATAGAAGCTGGGCAAGGGTCCTGCTGCACAAGGGATGGGAGGGAAGGGAAGCTGGGCAAAGGTCCTAATGCACGAGGGATGGGATAGGAGGGAGGGTAGGATAGAAGCTGCACATGTGGGGGAGAGAAAGGAAAGAGGAAGAATTGGGGTGAAGGAGAGGAAGGGAGAGATGATCATGTACATATCCCGAAAATAAGACCTAGTCCTTTTTGGGGCCTAAAATTAATATAAGACACTATCTTATTTTGGAGGAAACATGGTATACCCACCTTTCCACCACCCCAATAGCCCTCATGGCTGCAGGTGGTACCTATAAGGCAGTAGAATAGGGTTTTGGTGGACTTACACTTCCCACCATAAATGTAGTGGCTAGAGTGGCTGATGAGCCTGACTCTTCCTCTCTATGGTTCACTATGGTGTCTCTCATGAATATTAGATGACACCAGCCTAAATTGTAGTCTTCTGAGCTGTGCTGTTTGTTTATAGCCTCTTTACTACTTGATTTAAGACAGCCAAGGACCCTATAAGACCCCTGAGGAAGGCTGTTTTATTTTGTCAAAACATGGCCCATGTTGGGTCAATTTTATCATATACTGTACAATATTTGGTTTCCATCATGTGGGTCACTTACAACTGTATACACCCTTTGTGGATTGTTTATAGATTATTGTTTTTAAGTCATTTGGATGCTTACTATACTACAAACTGGTTCATCCGATCTTCTGTTCCACAATATTTTTCTTGTTTTGTCACTAGCCCATCCATCAAGTTACTTAAGACACCTGTGTAATGCTCTACTAGGCTTTCCCATACCAAGTGCTGCTGTCCTAGAGACATATATGTACTCTTTCATTCAGAATTTTGGGGGGTGGGAGAGGGTTAGTGACCATTGGAGGAGTGTGTATGAAGGGGCCATTACTTAATCCCTTCTAGTCTTCTGGTCAGGTTGGGAACCTTTGTGGCACTTAGATGCTTCTAAAACAGGTCTAGCCCCAACATCTAAGTTCCATCTAGGACAGTGGTCTCCAACTCAAACCCTTTGCAGGGCCACATTATGGATTTGTAGGTACTTGGAGGGCTACAGAAAAAATAGTGAATGTCTTATTAAAGAAATGACAATTTTGCTTGAGGTAAAACTTGTTATACAGTGGAACCTTAGTTTACGAGCATAATTTGTTCCAGAAGCATGCTCGTAAACCAATTTACTTGTAAATCAAAGCGAATTTCCCCATAAAAAGTAAGAGAAACTCGCTTGATTCATTCCACCTCCCCTGGCCACCGGCGCTGCTCCACCCCACCACATCCCCAAAAGACCCATCCACCCCCGAGGCCACTGGTGCACTTCTACATCTCCCCCCCTCCGCGAACCGGCATGGCCCCCCTGCCCGCAAACGCTGCCCCCCCTCCCCGCAATTTACTTACAGAATCTCGGAGAGAGGCAGGAGCCAGAAGGCCTTGCGCATGCGCAGATGCTCAAGGCCCAGTCAGAGGAGAGGCACAATCTTCGGGCACCAGCACCGGCACCTCATGTGGCTTAGTGCTGCGTGCCGATGCCAAATTGGGGGGTAAGCTTGCAGTTTGGGCGGGTGGGGGATGCCAGTTCACGAGTGGGGGGGCGATGCTGGTTCATGGGGGGGCAGCGTTTATGGGTGTTTATGCCGGTTAGCGGGCGGGGGGACTCGCAAATCAAGTCGATGCTCGGCTTGCGAGTCACGATTTGCGAGAATGTTTTGCTCGTCTTGCAAAACACTCACAAACCGGTGCACTCGTAAACCGAGGTTTGACTGTAGTTTATAAATCTTTCCTTAATTGCTTCTGATAATTTCAGCTACATGTATACACAACTGAAAGCAGTGCAGCATGCAGAAAGTGAAAAACTATCAAAGTATCAACTGCAAGAGACAAGATTTTGGACCAACTATTTTGAGGCCTTCAGAATGATAAAGAATGATTCTTTATGGAAAACCTGTGCATTAAATGTCTGGCAGTCGCGTCCACAACCGCCTTCAGCTCTCACCTCCTCCAGCACCGGACACATGCACAAGCTGCACTACCTTCAATGGTTACCTTACGTTCTGGAACATTGCCCGCCTCACTGTTGTAACCTCACGCAAGCGCTTTCCTGCATCTGCATGCGATTGGACTCCACCTCACAATCGCGTACAGACGCAGGAAAGCGCTTGTGTGAGGCTACAGCGAGCACCGGACGTGACCGCCGGACACTTAAGGCACAAGTTTTCCATAAAGAATCATTCTTTATAATACTGAGGGCCTCAAAATAGTACCTGGCGGGCCGCGAGTTTGAGACCACTGATCTAGGACATCTTGGAAAAGGTTCGATTATCACCACAAGACGTCCAAGCCTAACCTACCCAAAGCTCATCCATAACACGACTTTTGATGGTTTTTGGATGCCTTTATTTTTTTGATTATGAGCCTCATAGTCTGTTTAAAGGTCCTATTTGCTACCAGCTTCTTCTATCAAAAGCTCCACTGGCTGCCAGTGAAATCTAGAATTCTGTTTATTATTATAATTTTGAATACATTACAATATCCAATAATTCAAAAGGAAAAAAGGAAAAATCTCACAAAACAATACATAATCAATACATACATACATAATTCCTTTTAAGCCCACATGTTACTATTTCTGATCAAAGAAATTTACAAGAAAAGTTAAAGGAAAATAATTCTCCTCCGTTCTTTCTAAATGGCCTTGAATCATTCCTTACTGATTGGGATACTAATTACTCCTCTTTTTTCTCAGCAAGTAAAACAAACTTATTTCTGTTCTCTCGCAACTAAAAATTGTTGTAATTGTATGGGGTTCCAAAAGACATAGTCAATATCTTTCAACTTAACTAAACATTTACAAGGAAATTTCAGGTAGAAAGATGCCTCTAGGGCCAAAACTCTAGCCTTCAGCTTCAGAAATTCTTTCCTTCTCAACTGAGTGGTCCTAGAGACATCCGGAAAAATCCTAACCAGATCCCCACAAAATTTCATTAACCTGTTTTTGAAATAAAGTTTCATTAATAACCAGAAATTTGTAAAAGAGGGCTCGGGACTGAGAGGGAACTTTTGGGAAAAGGACACAAGGACGCAATGCAGGGAGCCAATGCACAAACAAAACTAGCAAGCAGAATTAAGAGAGAGCAACAGGAGCCAGAGGGTCATCCAAACATGGGGGAGCAGGCTGAAGACAACATAGACGCACCGCAGGATGGGGATGAACACAACAAAGCTCCGGGGCTGGCAACCCATGAGGAGGTTGGCAAGGGCGCCAAACCACGAGGAAAACCAGCGGAAAAGGCAAACAACCAGGACTTAAATTGCCTATACACTAATGCTAGGAGCCTAAGAGCCAAAATGGGAGAACTAGAAGTCATAGCCAGTACAAAGGACCTGGACATAATAGGAGTCACAGAAACGTGGTGGACTGACGACAACAAATGGGATGTGGCCATACCAGGGTACAAACTCTACAGGAGGGACAGGACACACAAGAAGGGTGGAGGAATAGCGCTTTATATAAAGGACTCCATACCTTCAACCAGGATAGAAACAACAGTAAGGGCGGACGACTTGGAATCACTATGGATTAAGCTACCTGGAGGAGCTGGAGCAGACATAAAATTGGGCCTGTACTATCGCCCACCTGGACAACCGGAAGCACTCGACCAGGACCTGGAGGCTGAGCTGAGGCAGATATGCAAAAGCGGAAGCGTGATGGTGATGGGAGACTTCAACTACCCTGGGATAGACTGGAGTATTGGACACTCAAACTGCACAAGGGAGACCAAATTCCTGGAAACCACGAGGGACTGTTTCATGGAACAGCTGGTCACGGAACCAACACGGGGGGATGCAACTCTCGACCTAATCCTCAATGGGCTAGGGGGACCTGCAAAGGAGGTGGCGGTGCTAGAACCCCTAGGAAACAGCGATCACAACATGATCCAGTGCAAGCTGGAAATTGGACCATCAAAGGTGAAAAGATCCACAGCGACAGCACTCAACTTCAAAAAAGGGAATTATGATGGCATGAGGAAATTGGTGGGAAAGAAACTCAACGGTAGCGAAAGGAAGATGGAGTCTGTAGAAAAAGCCTGGTCCCTACTCAAGGGCACGGTGCAAGAGGCACAGAACCTGTACATCCCCAGATTCAGGAAGGGGTGCAAAAAAAACCGAACAAAAATCCCAGCGTGGATAACAACTGCAGTAAAAAAGGCGATAAGTGACAAGAAAGCATCGTTCAAAAAATGGAAAAAGGACCAAACAATGGACAACCAAATGGAACACAAAGAACACCAAAGGGAGTGTCACCGTGTAGTTAAAAAAGCTAAAAGGGAATATGAGGAGAGACTGGCGGGGGAAACAACAAACTTCAAATCGTTCTTCAGATATGTGAAGGGGAAGCAACCGGCAAGGGAAGAAGTGGGGCCATTGGATGATGGAGACAAAAAAGGAGTGGTAAAAGAGGAAAAAGAGATAGCAGACAGGTTAAATAAGTTCTTCACGTCAGTCTTCACGAAGGAGGACACATCCAATATTCCGGAACCGGAGGACATTGTAAATGGGGATCAGGATGAAAAGCTGGTCCAACTAGAGGTAAGCCAAGAGGATGTCCTCAGGCAGATAGACAGACTAAAGAGCGACAAATCGCCAGGTCCGGACGGCATTCACCCAAGGGTACTCAAGGAACTAAGGAACGTAATAGCAGAGCCACTTCGCCAAATATGTAACCTATCCTTAAAAACTGGAGAGATCCCGGAGGATTGGAAAATTGCGAATGTCACACCCATCTTCAAGAAGGGTTCAAGGGTTCAAGGGACCCGGGGAACTACAGGCCGGTGAGCTTGACCTCGGTCCCGGGAAAAATGATGGAAGCACTGATTAAGGACAGTATCTGTGAACACATAGAAAACAATGGACAGCTAAAGTCGAGCCAGCACGGCTTCTGCAAGGGTAGGTCATGCCTCACAAACTTATTGTACTTCTTTGAGGGGGTAAACAGACAGGTGGATAAAGGGGAATCCATTGACATCATTTACCTTGACTTTCAAAAAGCCTTTGACAAGGTACCGCACGAAAGACTGCTTAAAAAGCTGTGGAGACACGGAGTGCAAGGGGAGGTCCACCGATGGATCAAAAACTGGCTGGCGGACAGGAAACAGAGGGTTGGAGTGAAGGGCCATTACTCGGACTGGCATGGGGTCACGAGCAGAGTTCCGCAGGGGTCGGTGCTGGGACCGCTCCTGTTCAATATATTTATTAATGACCTGGAGGCAGGAACAAATTGCGAAGTTATTAAATTTGCGGATGACACCAAACTCTACCGCAGGGTTGATACCATGGAAGACTGCGAAGATCTGCAAAGGGACCTAACGATGCTAGAAAAATGGGCCAAAAAATGGCAAATGAACTTTAATGTAGGGAAATGCAAGGTCATGCATGTAGGGAAAAAGAACCCGATGTTCAGCTACAAAATGGGAGGATCACTGCTAGGGGTAAGTAACCTTGAAAGAGACCTGGGAGTGATGGTGGACACGTCTTTGAAGGCGTCGGCACAGTGCGCCACAGCCTCAAGAAAAGCAAACAAAATGTTGGGTATCATTAAGAAGGGTATCACGACCAGGACGAAGGAGGTCATCCTGCCACTGTATCGTGCAATGGTGCGACCGCATCTGGAGTACTGTGTCCAATATTGGTCGCCGTACCTCAAAAAGGACATGGCGGTACTTGAGGGAGTCCAGAGAAGAGCAACTAAACTGATAAGAGGTATGGAAAACCTCTCATATACTGACAGACTGAAAAAGCTGGGGCTGTTCTCCCTGGAAAAGCGGAGACTTAGAGGAGACATGATAGAAACCTTCAAGATCCTGAAGGGTATAGAAAAAGTAGACAGGGACAGATTTTTCAGATTATGGGGAACCACAAGTACAAGGGGGCACTCGGAAAAACTAAAAGGAGACAGGTTTAAAACAAATGCCAGAAAGTTCTTTTTCACCCAGAGAGTGGTGGACACATGGAACGCGCTTCCGGAGGCTGTGATAGGCCGGAGCACGTTACAAGGCTTCAAAGAAGGTTTGGATAGGTTCCTAGAGGATAAAGGAATTGAGGGGTACAGATAAGAGTAGCGGTAGGTTATAGGGATAGTCTGGGACCATTGCTCAGGCAATGGGCCTGATGGGCCGCCGCGGGAGCGGACCGCTGGGCGAGATGGACCTCTGGTCTGACTCAGCGGAGGCAACTTCTTATGTTCTTATGTTCTTATCTTATCTATCTCACTCATGCATGTTATCACCAGGGTGGACCGACTCTGAATCACGTCCTGATTCCAGAATTCTGTTTAAGTTCTCATACATTTGCTATAAAACAGTATTCAGTATGTTACCGAATTATCTCAACCCCCACTTTACTTTGAGTTATAAGCTCTCAAAGAATACACCTGTTTGCATATCCCTAGATAAAATTATGTCAGTATAAAAAGTTCCTCGAAAGAACCTTCTCTTTTCAGGCGGCCAAACTGAACCTATGGCTTGCCAAAACTGTACCAGAAGCCTCTTCCTATCTTGATTTTAGAAAACAGATAAAAACTCAATTATTCAATAGGCTGGGTTCTTAACATATTTTACCTTTTAACCTTTATTCTCTTTAAAATTGCCTGTATTCCTTTATATTTCATATTGCATGGATTTCTTTTTATATTCTATGCATTTACTTGCCAAACCTCAAACGAATTGCATTGTTTGTACCATGTTTAACTGTTGTGAACCGCCTAGACAGGGGTGTCCAAACTTTTGGCTTCCCTGGGCCGCATTGGCCGAAAAAAATGTCTCTGGGGCTGCACAAATGTGCAAACGCTGCAGCAAGACAGAGGAGGGAGCCGGCAAGACGGTAAACACCCGGGGGCAGCAGAGGAAAACACTGCATCACCCTCGACCAGGGCCGCACAAAATACTTCACGGGGCCGCAGGTTGGACACCCCTGGCCTAGAACTTTCGGGTATGGCGGTATATAAAAATAAATTTATTATTATTAATTAAAGCTACTGGCCAGTTGATGACCCTAGACACTGGGCATGGGAAGTGAAACCAGTTCACCCATGTGGCAGTGCACAGCTGGCGTCACCAGCTGCTCTGCTGTTGGATCAGAACACCTGATTGACAAGTCATTGAAAGCACCACAATGTTCCCTTTTGTTCTTTTTCACTGTGTGGAGAAAAGCAATGATAACTAAAAATATCCCTAATTTATCAAGCCAGGCATGATGTCGGTTGGAACAGAATGCGTCTGGAAGACACTTTCACTTTGTAGTGTAGAAGACCATAAGATGCCTGCTTTAACCCTTTCAGGACCAAGGGACATATTTGTCCCATAACTTTAAAATCCTATAAATTTTGATTGGGATAGTCTACAGTTCTAAATTTGATATGTACGGATTCCATATGATACTGCCTTTATGTAAACAAACTGGTTCCGACATTCATTCATTAGCGTCGTTGCTAGATTGACGAGAAGATTCACTTGCCACACTGTCCATAAGCCAGATGTGTGATTTTTTAAAATAAAAATAATGATATTTCACAAAAAAAATCAATTTTTTGGCATCTGCAAGCCCTTTTTACCATAAAAATGTCGTCAAAACCACAAAAATTGGCCTACGATCCTTATGGTCCTGAAAGGGTTAAGGCTAAATGTTTCACGGTTACATGCATTATACAGAATTCCATATGTTTAAGAATAGACTGCCTGGGACCATAAAGAGCATTATTTCATATTTTAACATAGTTTCTGAGAATTAATCTGTTTCAGATAAAAAGAACTGGATTTTCTTCCATGTTCAAAGTCTGCTTTCTTTCTTTGTTTCATTTTTGGTATACTGCCTTTCTGCAAGCATATCAAGGTGGTTTACCAATCAAAAAGCGCAATGCTTAAAGCTACAGCCTCAGCACCCTGAGGTTGTGGGTTAAAACCCACGCTGCTCCTTGTGACCCTGCACAAGTCACCTAATCCTCCCATTGCCCCAGGTACATTAGACAGATTGTGAGCCCACTGGGACAGACCAGGAAAAATGCTTGAAACATAGAAACATGATGGCAGATAAAGGCCAAATGGCCCATCCAGTCTGCCCATCCGCAGTAGCCGTTATCTCTTCCTCTCTCTGAGATCCCATGTGCCTATCCCAAGCTCTCTAGAATTCAGACACAGTCTCCATCTCCACCATCTCCTCCGGGAGACTATTCCATGCATCTACCACCCTTTCTGTAAAAAAGTATTTCCTTAAATTACTCCTGAGCCTATCACCTCTTAACTTCATCCTATGCCCTCTCATTCCAGAGCCTCCTTTCAAATGAAACTGAACTCATGCCACATAGGTGTTAAACGTCTCTATCAAATCTCCCCTCTCCCGTCTTTCCTCTAAAGAATACAGATTGAGACCTTTAAGTCTGTCCCCATAAGCCTTATGATGAAGACCACACACCATTTTAGTAGCCTTCCTCTGGACCGACTCCATCCTTTTTATATCTTTTTGAAGGTGCGGCCTCCAGAATTGTACACAATATTCTAAATGAGGTCTCACCAGGGGCATCAATATCTCCTCTTTCCTACTGCCCTTACTGCTTCCTATGCACCCTCGCATCCTTCTGGCTTTCACCATCACCTTTTCAACCTGTTTGGCCACCTTAAGATCATCACATACAATCACACCCAAGTCCTGCTCTTCTGTCGTGCACATAAGTTCTTCACCCCCTAAACTGTACCATTCCTTCAGGTTTTTGCAGTCCATATGCATGACCTTGCATTTCTTAGCATTACATCTTAGCTGGCAAATTTCAGACCATTCTTCAAGCCTCACTAGGTCTTTCTTCATGTTATTCACACCACCCTGGGGTTTTGCTCTATTTCAGATTTTGGTATCATCCGCAAAGAGGCAAATCTTACCCAACAGCCCTTCAGCAATATCGTTTATAGAAATGTTGAAAAGAACAGGCCCATGAACAGAACCTTGAGGCACACCACTGGTAACGTCCCTTTCCTCAGAGAGATTTCCATTAACCACTACTTTCTGTCGTCTTCCACTCAACCAGTTCTTGACCCAGCCCGTCAGTTTGGGGCCCATCCCGATGGCACTCAGTTTATTTATTAGATGTTTGTGTGGAACACCGTCAAAGGCTTTGCTAAAATCTAAATACACCACCGCTTGCGCACTTCCTCTACCCAATTCTCTGGTCACCCAGTCAAAGAAATTGATCAGATTTGTCTGACAAGACCTGCCTCTAGTGAATCCATGTTGCCTCTGGTCCTGTAATCCACCAGATTCCAGAAACTGTAATTGTCTATGTTTGCATTATGTATGTTTACTGTAACTCACTCAAAAAAATTACTAAAAAAATAAATAAACTATCACCATTCTCTGTTTTAAAAGTGTTTCCATTAATTTTCTTACCCCAGAAGTCAGATTTACTGGACTGTATTTCCCTGCTTCCATACTTCCACTTTTGTGTAGAGGGACCACATCTGCCCTTCTCCAGTCCTCTGGTACTATTTCCGACTCTAGAGAAGCATTGAAAAGGTCAGTCAGTGGAGCCACCAGAACTTCCCTAAGTTCCTTCAGTACCCTCGGATGTATACCATCAAGCCTCATCACTTTGTCTACCTTTAATGTAGCTAGCTCCTCATGAACACAACCCTCTGATAATTGATCAGGGTCTACCGTTCCTCCATCCCTATTCGCATTTGTCTTCTGTGGTCCCTGTTCCCGGTGCTTCAGCCATGAACACAAAACAGAAATATTTGTTAAGCAATTCAGCCGTTTTTAAAATCAGCTTCTACATAGTGTAACAACCCCAGCCCTAGAGCTAGGCTTGTCCCAGGTAGGAATCCCCAAACTACTAGACTGCAGCTAAAAAGAGAAGATCAGTGCAGTAGTTCTGTTAGCCCCAAAGTTGCTGAGCATAAAATGTCTGACTTTGTGCAGGGACTCAGGGGGGAGGGGGAATGTCATAGGAACAGCCTCAAGGAACCTGAGATAGCCGATAGGAAGGAACAGCCCAGAAGTCAGCTTAACGCTGGAATTGCTCAGCTGCTGAAACTAATTAGGGCTCATGAGAAAGCCCAGCAGAACCAGCAGTTTGTCCTTCCCCCATCCAGGTCAGGGCGTGTCCTGTGCAGGTCTAAAATACCAGAATCCAGGAAGCTTAAATTAGTAGTTCCTGAGCCAGGGGAAGAGGAGGTCTTCAGAGCCAGTTCTCCTCCCTCTCACCTGGAGAATGAGATTGAGATGGAAGAACTAGAACCCTTCCCTGAAGCAAGCCAGTTTTCCAGCCTGCATTCTACAGAAGATATGGACACTTCTATGGAACCTGCTGAGGAACTGATGGATGAGAGTTAAGTGTGGTTTTTCTCTCTTGCCAGTTTGGATTTGCTGCTGCCAATAAGTGAGCAGGGCTGTGCTTGCTACTGAAGCTCTAGTCAGATATGAAGAGGGGGACAAGTTACAATCAATGTAACAAGAGTGAAAAGGTGCATGTATTGAAAAGAAAAAATCACTCTATGGACCTGTTCAAAGAGTAAAGTTGATGATATAACTCAGTTCACAAAAACTTGCTCAGAATCAAGGAGGGGAAAACTGGGGCAAGCCCCAGAAAAACCACCTCACAGCCCAATCATCGCATGGAGAGTAAACAGAAACGTTATATCATTCCAAATATGCTTTTTGTGTTATGAAAAAATGTTAACGTTCAGCACTATGTTAACTAGGTTTTTTAGTCAAAGAACTGAGCAAACTTAACTTGCAGCTTGCGGGTTCCGACGTGCACGTTTCGATCCTGCCTCAGGGAACACACAGGAAAAGATGAAAAAACTCATGCGATAGGTACAGAGATTCTGAAAAAACAAAATTAAATGAATCAATGCTTTATTCAAAAATAAGTTAAAAAAGTTTAGCACATAAAAATTAAAGCAATTTAAACTTAGCTTTCGGCTAAACAGAAAAAGGACTCACCAGAACGGACTGTTGTCTCACATATAGAAGCGCAAGTAGCGCGGTTTAGCTGCTTTGAGAGGTAACCAGAGCGGAAAAACCGCCATGATTTTAAAGGGCTCTGAAGGACGTGATCACGCGCGAAAACACGTGATGACGTCATAGCACATACGGAAAAACAAAGGTGCCAAAAGACTGAAGAGACACTGTCAATCGAAATATACTGAAGAAATAAAAAATAAAAATAAATAAAAATAAAAATGAAAGAATGAAAAAATGAAACAGATGTGAATTGCATCAAAGAATTGATAACATAAATCCTAAATTACAGAAAAAATGCTGAATTACAGAAAAGCGCGCCACTCGATCTCACTGTTAAGACCTAGTGGGTGCAAGGTGTTTAATTTGAAAATCCAATACTGCTCCCTCACATGTAATTTGGCTTTTAGGTTGCCACCACGAGGTAGCACAGGGACTTCCAAGATAGAAAATTTCATTGAAGTAAGGAGATGGTTTTCAGTCACCCAATGTTGGGTGAGGGGAGCTTCCATTACTCGAGTGGAAATCCTGCTGAGGTGTTCTCCAATACGCACTTTAATACTTCTGATGGTGTGTCCCACGTATAATTTATCGCAGGGACATTGGATGACATACACAACTCCACTGGTAGAGCAGTTAGTAGAAGGTATATTAGTATGTTTATGCATCCACGAGGGTAAATTGATGCTAGTAAGAGGCACACTGTACGGGCAAGCTTTACAGGATAAGCAAGGGGAATGACAGCTCCCAGGTGAACTCAATGCAGGACCCTCTGATAAAAATTGGGACCTTGTCAGACATTGTTTGAGGTTACTACTACGAGAGAAGGCGAAACGAGGGGAATCATGAAAAACAGCGTGATGTTGTAAAATACTCCAATGTGATTTTATGATGCGTTTGATCTTGAAAGCTTGCTGAGAATAGGGAATAACACACACTGGAGAAGACTCAGACTCCTTATTACGAGGGGAAAAAAGAACATCTCTTTGGACAAATAAAGCTCTTTTAATAATAATAATAATAATAATAATAACTTTATTCTTCTATACCGCCATAGTCGTGAGACTTCTAGAAGGCCCTCTTAACAACAGAGTGAGGGTACCCCCGTTCACTGAAACGGTGTTTCATATCTTCAGCTTTGTGCAAAAAATCACTCTGGGTAGAACATATGCGGCGGAGTCTTAAAAACTGCCCCGTAGGGATGTTGTCACGCAGATGTTTCGGATGATGACTATCATACCTGAGTAGGGTATTTCTGTCTGTAGGTTTCCTAAAGATTGTAGTAGAAAACTTGCCGTCCTGTAAGGAGATGTTAATGTCTAAAAATGGTAGAGTATGCATATTAGAGTTGAAATTTTCTATCTTGGAAGTCCCTGTGCTACCTCGTGGTGGCAACCTAAAAGCCAAATTACATGTGAGGGAGCAGTATTGGATTTTCAAATTAAACACCTTGCACCCACTAGGTCTTAACAGTGAGATCGAGTGGCGCGCTTTTCTGTAATTCAGCATTTTTTTCTGTAATTTAGGATTTATGTTATCAATTCTTTGATGCAATTCACATCTGTTTCATTTTTTCATTCTTTCATTTTTATTTTTTATTTTTTTTATTTTTTATTTCTTCAGTATATTTCGATTGACAGTGTCTCTTCAGTCTTTTGGCACCTTTGTTTTTCCGTATGTTGCTATGACGTCATCACGTGTTTTCGCGCGTGATCACGTCCTTCGGAGCCCTTTAAAATCATGGCGGTTTTTCCGCTCTGGTTACCTCTCAAAGCAGCTAAACCGCACTACTTGCGCTTCTATATGTGAGACAACAGTCCGTTCTGGTGAGTCCTTTTTCTGTTTAGCCGAAAGCTAAGTTTCAATTGCTTTAATTTTTATGTGCTAAACTTTTTTTAACTTAACATAAGAACATAAGCAGTGCCTCCGCTGGGTCAGACCAGAGGTCCATCGTGCCCAGCAGTCCGCACACGCGGTGGCCCATCAGGTCCAGGACCTGAACTGTAATCCTCTATCTATACCCCTCTATCCCCTTTTCCAACAGGAAATTGTCCAATCCTTTCTTGAACCCCAGTACCGTACTCTGCCCTATTACGTCCTCTGGAAGCGCATTCCAGGTGTCCACCACACGTTGGGTAAATAAACGTTTGAATAAAGCATTGATTCATTTAATTTTGTTTTTTCAGAATCTCTGTACCTATCGCATGAGTTTTTTCACCTTTTCCTGTGTGTTCCCTGAGGCAGGATCGAAACGTGCACGTCGGAACCCGCAAGCTGCAAGTTAAGTTTGCTCAGTTCTTTGACTAAAAAACCTAGTTAACATAGTGCTAAACGTTAACATTTTTTCATAACACAAAAAGCATATATGGAATGATATAACGTTTCTGTTTACTCTCCATGCGATGATTGGGCTGTGAGGTGGTTTTTCTGGGGCTTGCCCCAGTTTTCCCCTCCTTGATTCTGAGCAAGTTTTTGTGAACTGAGTTATATCATCAACTTTACTCTTTGAACAGGTCCATAGAGTGCTACTGAAGCTCAGCATTTTAGTTTTTTAAACTTTCCAGAGCAGTGATGTTTTCTTTTGCTACTGCTCGCAGGGGACTTTGAAAACTAACTAGTGTAGTGTGGGGTGAGTCCCCGAAGATCTTTGGGTTGGGATTGTGGGGCCAGTTTTGGCAAATGTTAATTGTGTGGTCTCAGCTGCACCCCTCCCCCACCTGCTTAGTAAACTAGTGTGGAAAGCCTGTTGTTACAAAGGCCGTGCAGTGCTTTGGACTGTACTAGAAGAACTTTTGATAAGTTAAACTGAAAGTCTATGCTGCTATAGTTCTGTGATGGACTGTGAATTTATTTATGAAAGCCAGACCGGGATACTTATCTGTGGAAAGGCCGAGGCCTGTGAGTTTTGTTAAGGCCTCTTATTTTTTGATTTTGTATGCAAGCCTGTTTTGAGAAACAGTACCTACACTGACAGCTCTGCCAATTCCAGAGTGCTGCCTGATTAAAGCTTGCTCTCATACAGAACTTCTGGTTTGATATTCTTTTGTTCTTGGGGAATGTTTTATTACCCCGCTATTAATGCCAGCAGGACCCTTCCACCTTAGGAAGGCACGCTCAGGACAATTATTTTGCACATTGCCCGGGGGCCAGTCTGACAACCTAGTACCGGGGGTGTGACAATATTCCGCCCCTTCGCTTTTGAGTTTCATAATGTCACTTTTTGCACTTCTTCCTATCACTGATATATCTAAAAAAATGTCTTGTCTCCCCGTTTTACCGTGTCAGCTATTTTTTCATCCATTCGTATCTTTGCTTTCCTGACTACTCGACCAGGCTCTCTTAACTTTCCCAGATATTTTTGCCTGTCTTCCTCTTTCTGCAGTCTTTTGTTGTTTATGAAACTAACCTCTTATTCATTACCTTCTCAGCCACTACTTTTGAGAACCAAAGCGGCCTTATTTGCCTCACAAAAAAGGTTTGTCGCCCTTACAATAACTCCTTTCAATTTCTACTCCTTCCAGACATTCCCATCCAGACAATTCCTTGACGCAATCCCCCATCTGAGCAGGTTTTTTAAAAAGTCTAGAACCTTTACTTTTGAATGAGCTCTCTCTGTACCCATCCTAATATTAAACAATACCATACAGTGATCACTGGATGCCAGATAATTACCCACTGTAACATCAGAAATACTTTTCCCATTTGTATGTATAAGTCTAGTATGACTCCATCTCGCATGGATTCCATTACCAACTGCTGGAACGTAGAGAATCCAGGATCTCCCTATTTCCAGAAGAACCCGCAATAGGGATTCCTCAATCAACATCTGGCAAGTTAAAATCACCTATTAGTAAAACCTCCCCTTTTTTAGATATACTGTTGTCTGAATGTCTACTATTAAATCTCTGTCTACTTCTTTCCTGTGAAGGAGGCCTCTATATCACACCAATGTAAATATATTTACTATTCCCTTTCCAAATTGATCCACAGTGCTTCTTCCTTGCCCTGCAGATCCTGTAATTGTGTGGTTTTAATATGATCTTTAACATATAATGCTACTCCCCCTCCTTTTTTTCCTACCCTGTCTTTCCTGAACAGATTATAGTCCGGTATAACTACATCCCAGTCATAGTACTCCGTCAACCACGTTTCTGTGATCGCCACTATATCCAAATTCTTCCATCACAGCTTCTAGATCCAGAATCTTGTCTTCCATACTTCGATCATTAGTATATACTGCTTTCCAGACATTGCCCCCTTTTCCCATTCGTGTAGAGGTTTTCAGTGATTTACTTACCTGAGCGCTTATACTCATCCAGGGGCTTTGATCACCCTACCCCATCACTTCTAGTTTAAAGCTCTCTTCAGTAGATTAGCCAGCCTGCTGCTGAAGACACTTCTTTCCTTCTTTGACCATCCATGCTCAGCAGCCCTTGGAAAATCACCCCATAGTCTAGGAAGCCAAAATGCTCTCGATGACACCATCCACTTGTGAGAACTGACGGCAGCCATTCAGGAAGGGGTGCAGGGCTAGGCTGTTGCACGAAAGCTCACTCCTGCCCCGCACTGCTGGTCGCAAGATTGGAGGAGGCAGCTGGTGGCCGTCCAGCGAGGGAGACTGGAACGAGCCAGGATTTAAAAAAGGTAAGGGGGGGATGATGATTTAAAAATGTACGGGGGAGGGGATGAATTAAAAAGGTATGGGGGCGGGAGGTGTGATTTTAAAATCTATTTTCATGTCTTTAAATAGGCCACCCCATTTAAGCAAGCTGCACTCACTAGGCTGGTTTGCAAAATCAACGTATAAGCCGCGGCCTATCGGAGAAATACGATACTAGTAGAGGAACACTGAGAGCTAGTTGGGAGCTGGTCCATAGGGAACAATCAGAGGGGATAGAAGTGGTTTGACATGTAAACGTACAACAGAAGTTTGTACAGATGAAAACATTCAGGGGTAGATATTCAACAAGTGGCAGTGAGCATTTTTTAGCCGCATTGTCCCCAGACATTCAATACTGACTCGTGTCCAGGTCAGTGTTCCCGCTAAGCTGCGCTGGCGCACAAAATATTACATCGCAGCGCACACGTTTCTCGTCACAGCGCACGATCGGAAGAGGCGTACGGCAGATGGCAGGGCGGCGAGAGGAGAATCGGGCGAGTTGGCTCATAACTTGCTGGCGCCCGATATTTTTGGCTCACGGTGAAAAAAGTTTGCTCACAACACCCGCCCGCTTAGAGGGAACACTGGTCCAGGTACCAGCGCTGAATATTTGGTCCTATACAGCTGGTTCTCTCTTATGTGGTTAAGTGCAATATTCAGTACTTTAACTGTCTAAGCAGCACCGCATGAAGACAGAACTGTGTTTTACAAGATCCAATTTGGCCACTTAACTTAGCTGGTTAAGTACTGAATATCGGCATTTAATTACCTAAGTGCCAAATCCACCCCTGGACCGATCTTAAAATAGCCAGTTTTTGTTTAGTGATCAGGGCTTTCAGCAACACTAATTTATTTGGGTTACAAATCAGGTACTCAAGCTTTTATCTGTCCTGATGGGCTCACAGTCTATCTAATGTACCTGGGGCAGTGGAAGATTAAGTGATCCTAACCACTGCATCACTCACTCCTCTGATACAATATCAGAAGTGAGCCGAGTATAGAACAATGAAGCCATTGTGACATCACTGATGAGGTTGGCTGTTATTGGTGGAATGCGGCATTATGACATCAGGGAAAGGGACTGGGACTTGTATACTGCCTTTTTGTAGTTCTATGAGTACAACCACACTCAAAGCAGTTTACATACAGGTGCTTCAAGCATTTTCCCTCTCTGTCCCGGTGGGCTCATAATCTACCTAATGTACCTGGGGCAGTGGACGATTACCAGTGATTTGCCCAGAGTCACAAGGAACAGCGCAGGATCTGAACCCACAACCTCAGGGTGCCAAGGCCACTATGCCACACTAATTAAGTGCTGCTGAATAGCACTTGATTTATTAGATTAGATTCTTGATATTCCGCCTTTCTGTGGAACAATCAAAGCGGTTTACATATTCCATACAAGTACTTTCTATTTAAGTACCAAGAGCCTCTCCTGGCCATCTATAAATCACTTTGAATATCAGCCTCTCAGAGGTGTTCCAGAGGTTTTCTGACCCCTTATTTTTTCATTCAATACTAAAAGGGAACACAGACCCAAAAGCCTGTAGTAACAAAACATGTTAACTACTTTCTCCAAGATATCTATTTTTTTTTCTCTAATGGAGTAACTACATTTCTATGAACTCAATAAGATTTTATCTTTAAAAGCCATCTATAATAATAAAATGCTAAGCACGCATGTGCACTCTTACCGCCGTGCTCCCTGATCCCTGATCTGTAGGTCTGTGGTCGGCAGGAGTGCGCATGCGCCCTTACAACGGATCTCTCTCATGCAGAGCCCAAGGTGATGTGCGGGCTTGCCGTCTCCGGATGCCTTACACTTGACAGACAAAGTTTATTTTTAAGTTCAAAGCCGCCGCCGCGGCTCCTCTCTCAAGCCGCACCTGTGATGGAGAAGGCTTCCAATGCAGGCGGGGATCGAGAGAGGAGCCGCGACAACGACTTTGAACTAGAAAATAAACTTCGAAAAACAACTAAGGGAGCCGTTCCGAAAGCGTCGCACCCTTCCTCGATGCACCCGAACCCCCGTTGATCCTCTCATTGCGGTCTGACCCTCCCATCACTTCCCGCCGTCTGACCGGCTCATATAGTCCCTTGTCGCCCCCCCCCTTCACGTGGTCCCAACAAACCTGCTGACTCCAGCAGCGTCCGCAGCACTTTACACACGCTGCTTCGGGGCCTTCTACTGCCCTGATTTGCTCTGCCTCATCTCTGATGATGGGTTTTACTTCTATTGAAAGCAATGGAAGTAAAACCCAGATGCCTCAATCCATCCTCCTTTTTCTGGAGCCATATGGTAACCCATTGTATGCCCTAAGAAAAGCAAGACTACAAATCCCAGTTTGCATTGAGTATACCCAGGATTGGATCAACCCTTTTCTGCTAATCTGGATCCAAACAGTAGCCTTAAACTAAGAACATATAAACATAAGTAAAGCCATTATGAATTATACCACAGTCTATTGAACCCAGTATTTTGTCTCCAAGAGCAGCCAAACCAGGTCACATGTACTTGGAAAACTCTGCTACACGGTGGGAAAAGGTACAGAGAAATAAGGTAACAGTGATCCCAGTGAGTATACAAAAGAAAAGGGAGAGTTTATTGAATACAATGAGTAGGCAACCAGAATTATTGTTCCATACCAGTATTTCAAGTTTTCTCTCTCATGACCTCTCCAACCACACAAAGAACCCTTTATCAGAAAATAAAAATCAGGTTTTGTTTAAGCAAGATTATTTTTATTTTATTTTTTTAATTCAGTGGGTTTTCTTTATCCATTAACATTTGCTTTCCCTGAAAAGGAATTAACATTTGTTGTGTGTGCAAAACTAATCTGTCTCCTTTCTCTGAATAACACTGCCATCTAGTCTCCTCGAGTCCTTGAGAATCAAACTTGAGCCTCAGGCTTCATCTGTAAAGTCTCTGGAGTCATTTTTTTACTGCCTGTATGTGAGGAAAGCATTTAGCCCCCTGCTATGATACCTTCCAAAATTCTTTCTTAATTATCAAAATAAATCCTGTAACCAGTTTTGCTATTCCACTGGATATTATGTACTGAGTATTCTGTCTGCATCTTCCACACTATTTCAGTTAAATTTGTGTCTGCTGAGCTGAATATGAGCATAAAAATTGTTAGTTCAGGCTTCTGGTGTCAGGAATATCTCTAGTGGGCAGGAGCCCATAGGCTGCCCTAGACCACATCAGGAGAATGAAAACCTTAGGCCTGCTCTAAGATCATTGCGAAACTAAGCCATCACTGTTGGGAGCTGCTTTGCTCACTAGTTAGACAAGGGAGCCAGGCTCTTCTGATAGCACATCTGTTGACTCAAAGATTGAACACACTAGAAGGGTACTTTGATATGAACTCTGATAATTCTGATGTTTCTAATGACCTTGTCCCTGACCTCCTGCTTGTGTGTGATCCCTTAGAGATAAAGTTTCCATGTCTGCAGAGAGATGCTGATCCAGTCCTGATTTTTCATCCATTGCACACAAAGGCTTAAGAAACCGGAGCCACAAATCTCTTTAGGCAATGACAGCAAATCCAGGACTGGCTTAGCTTTTCCCTCGGGCCCTGCAGTCTTATGGCCACCTGTCAGTGGCATGAGTCGTGACCTTGAGTTGCTGGAAGGCTCATTTGTCCTGCCCTGTGGCCTGCGCTTGTGACACAGCAAAATCCAACTTTGCAGGCACTGCTGCCACTGTTTTCTAGACAAAATCATAGCGCGCTCATTTGCTCTAAATTCAAAAGTACAATCCGTAACTTCTGGAGGTTTTGTATTATTTAAAACATTTTTAAGACATTGATAATCGGGGTAGAGTGAAGGAAATTTGTGCCAGTGTTAATATAAATAAGTGAATACAAATTACAAAAGAAATGCACCATCTTTAGAAACCTTCTTTCCTCAGTAATCTTTTCACCCATGTTAGCCTTTCCTTTGGTAGCTGGCTACTTCTAGTCCTGCAGTCAAGCCCTGCTATATATGTATTTTTTTTTATACATATATTACTTAGATAGATAGATAAATAAATAAATAGATATTATGTCGATATGCCTGAATTATTCAGGTATTTGCGATTGTCTTCTATCCAACTTTGGTCAGGAGAGATGGAATAACCAATGCAATGCTTTCTGCATTCTCTCTTATGCGTATATAGTTTCAGATAAAAGATGAAGGGCCCATATGCTGATTATGTTTTTGCTCTTGGAGGAGGTGGTGGTATAGTTTTGCTTTTTAACACCTGTGCTCCCCTCTAATCGCAGGGCCTCTTAAACCACTCTCAGTACAATCGTGTTTCCCACAGTCCTGGGTTTTTTAATGGTATAACTATCAGCTCATGTGACTGTTACCTTTTGTAACTTAAAAACAAATGTTGGCTTTTATTAGACGCTTAATAGGGGCTCTTTGTAAAAAGCACGTGGTTATGCTTTTTAATGCCCTCCCACTATCTGCTTTGCTGTATGGTTGGAATCTATAATTCATCAATCTGCGTATGGAGACCTTCAAAAGCCCTATAACCACTTTCTTTTCCTTTCAGTCTAGGTCAAATTCTCCATTTACAACAAAAGAAGAAGAACAGAAATGGTGGTCCTTTGTAAAGTGATGGCAGTACAGAGCAGTCCCCCCAGCAGCCAGGCTCAGCGTAGGATGGCTGCTAAGATCAGGAGAAATGCTAACAAAGATGTCTTTGGGCTCGAGCTGCCACTGTCGGCTGCCTGCTGGACTCCACTGGGGAATTTTATGGGGGTCCTGCGAGTGCATTTAGCCTTCCGCTTTGGATGAGCTGTGGGGATCACGTCAAAGTTCATTTTGTACTGGTAATCAGGCACATAATCGGGTGGGTCAAGCATGTTCTTTCTAGGCCCCAAGGACGCAGGTTTGGAGATATGGTTACGGCTTTTATGACTGGTGCAGTTTTTCCCAGGCTTCCTGTAGCCTGGGCGGGAGGCCGGGGCAGCTGCTGGCTCAATGTTGGGTAAAACATGGTCCAAATCTTTCCCCTTGCCCTTCTCTTTTGAGGAATGGTGGGAGTGGTGATCTTTGTGGGCCATTCTGTCCCCTGTGCTGAACGTGTGTGTTTTAATCTGATGGAGGGATTCAGAACCTGAACAGTCCCTGAAATCCTCTGCTTTTAGGTCTTTCAGGTCCTTACCCTGCATTCCATCAGGTGATTCACAGATGACGCTAGAGCTAGAGCCACGAAACCTGCGCAGCCATTCCCAGAGAGATCTGGCTTTGCAGTCACATTCCCAAGGGTTTCCATTGAGTCTGAGAAAACCTAGTGCTGAAAGATGAGCCAGGCATTCCCCATGGAGCTCTGAGAGGCTGTTGTTGAAAAGAAATAGAATGGTCAGCCTTTTGAGGTCATGGAAGGCTCGTCTGTGAACCCACTGGAGCTGGTTTTGGTGAATCAATAATCTGTCCAGATTGATTAGTCCTCTGAATGTGTTTTGATGTAGGCTCCATAGTTTATTCCCATGGAGGAACAAGTGACTGAGATTAACTAAGTCAACAAAGATGTCATCCTGGAGAAACTCTATATGGTTGTCTTGCAGATAAAGATATTGTAAATTATGAAGGCCACTGAATATCCCAGTAGGTAAGGAACTGAGCCCACATTTGTACAGATACAAAGCATGGAGTCTAGACAAACCTTGAAAGGTCTCTGCAGCCAAAGCTCTTAGGTGGCGATTGTCCCCTAGATCTAGCTCCTCTAGAAGTTCAAATCCCTCAAAGGTGGCTGGATCGATGAAGGTGATATTGTTGGAGTAGATCCACAAGGTGACCAAAGAGGGAGCAAAGTGACCTCGCAGAAGCATTGTGATCTGATTGTTTTGGAGAAAAATCCTCTCACTATTCTCTGGGATGCCCTCAGGAATGGCAGCAAAATTATGAGCCTGGCAGCTGACTGTCATGGGGGAAGGGTAGCATACACAGTTCACAGGACAAGACATTGTAAAGTGAGCTTCAAGTCCAAGCAGCACCAGGAACAGCTTCACATATCCCCCTGTTCAAACAAAGAGAGAGAGAAACATTAGGGTCTTGTCGTAAAACATTTCAATATCACTGTAGAATAGAAACCAAGAGGTTATTTATTTACATGGCTTTAGCTCAGGCCTTTTCATTTGTAGCTCAAGGTGAGTTACAGTCAGAAAGGTCTTATACATATGTTGTCACTTCTGTAGTAACAAAGGATACTAAGTCAGGCACTCAAACCTCTGAACAAACGTAAAGAACAGTCAGTTTTCCCAGCAATACTGTACAATTGTATGCATTGAGAATCGGATGTAGCGATCAGACAAAAGTATGAGAAAAAGTACAAAACTCTGCAAGTCAGATGAACCCTGTGGTACAAAAGATCTGGATTCAGACCTCCCACTCATCTGGGTTGGTTGGGTCCGGCATACTGTGGTGGTGGAGGGAGAGGGAAGGAGGAGAACACTGTTGTAATGGCTCTAGCAGGCTAGTGAGCTGGGATGAAGGCTCACCTCAGAAGAGGCCCCTCCCCTTATCCTTCAGGGTAGTAGTCACTGGGCAATTATAATAACAGACACCAATAAGGGGAGAAAATGAGAGTGGAAAAAATGTGGAAGCTGGGGTTTTTGTCCAGTTTTGAAATAATGCATTTTTAGCCAAAGATGTCATTTCCTACACCTTCTGGAAGGGAAAACCATTTATAGTATGGACAAAGCAGAAATCCTGGGGGAGCTTCACTTTAAAGATTCTGAGTAAAGAAGTGAGCAAGGGTCCCGTTGCACCTTTAGATTTTGTTTGCACGCTTTTTCCTTCCCTTTGTACAATTTTCCCTTCCAGAAGTTGCAGGAAGTCAAATCCTTGTGTACAAAAAAAAAATGCAGTTATTTCAAAACTGGGGTGGCACTTTGACCAGTGGTGCACCAATGAGCAACAAGCTCATGGGCACACTGACAGATGGATGGCATGCTCATAAATGGCATATCAATGGGGAGCATGCTGAGGGTATGCCAACAGATGGGTGGCATGCTGGACAGCTGCATGCTGATGGACAGGTGACATATTGACAAGCATGCTGATTAGTGACTGATGGATGGCACACTGACAGGCAGCTATTGGCATGCTGACAGGCGGTAGGCTGAAGAACAGGTTTATTGTACACTCACAGGTGGCACGCTGACAGGCAGTCTTTTTGTAGTACTTTGTTCTACTTTAGCCCAAAATTTAAATCTGATTCTTGATCTGTTAAAAACAAAGGAGGATTAAATTAACAGCTATAGCACAGCAGTCCCTCCACCTCAAGTGCCTTCCAGCGAATGTTTTTTACCATCAATTTTGAAAAACATTATACCTATTATATACAGAGGGTGGTAGACACATGGAACGCGCTTCCGGAGGAAGTGATAGGCCAGAACTCTGTACAGGGATTCAAGAAGGGTTTGGATAGGTTCCTGGAGGATAAAGGGATAGAGGGGTACAGATAGAACTTGAGGTAGTTTATAGAAGTGGTCAGAAACCACTTCACAGGTCGCAGACCTGATGGGCCGCGGCGGGAGCGGACCGCTGGGCGAGATGGACCTCGGTCTGACCCAGTGGAGGCAACTTCTTATGTTCTTATGTTCTATTTGGGGGCTTTTTTCAGCGGGTACTCAGGGGTGTTGAGTACAGGCCCCTTTTCCATTGCCTGATAAAAGTCAATTTATAGTCCACAAGTAGTCATGAAAGAGCCCAGGCCCTGCACACCAATTCTGCCTTTTAATGGATTCTGTGCCTGGCTATTGAGGGGTGGGTTCCTCAGTGATCACCCCATCCCTGAAGGACAGCCTGGCATTTGAGTACCAACACCTTTTTTTTTTTTTTTTTTGCTAGACAAAACATACTGTATCTATTCAGGTTTCACGTGTTTAAGCTGTTTTTATTATGAGAGGAGAGGATCCGGCTAGTAGAGTTCTGAAATTAGAAGAGGGTACAACCTTTTTCTAATTTACATTTCTTTGCTATTTTAATCGGATTACATCTGCTAATACTGGATGAGCTCATCCTGATGGAAACAAAAGCCAAATGAATTAGTAATGATAGAACACTTTATATCCAAGTGTTTCCACTGCATTGTTCTTCATTCAGCAGCAATATGGAATTGTACTAGAACGTAAGAACATAAGAATTGCCTTATATGGACAGATTGAAGGTCCATCAAGCCCAGTGTCCTGTTTCCAACAGTGGCCAACCTAGCTAGATCCCAAGTGGTAAAACAGATTTTATGCTGCTTATCCTAGGAATAAGCAGTGGATTTCCCCAAGCCAATGGACTTCTTTTTTGAGGAAATTATCCAAACCATTTTTAAAACCCTGCTAAGCTAACTGATTTCACCACATTCTCCGGCAACGAATTCCAGAGTTTAATTACCCGTTGTGTGAAGAAATATTTTCTCCGGTTTGTTTTAAATCTACGACGTAGTAGCTTCATCGCATGCCCCCTAGTCCTAGTATTTTTGGAAAGAGTGAACAAGCGAGTCACATCTACCCTTTCCACTCCACTCAGTATTGTATAGAACTCTATCATGTCACCCCTGAGCCGTCTCCTCTCCAAGCTGAAGAGTCCTAGCTGCTTTAGCCTTTCCTCATAGGGAAGTCGTCCCATTCTTTTTATCATCTTCATCACTCTTCTCTGTACCTTTTCTAATTCCGCTATATCTTTTTTGAAATATGGTGACCAAAACTGCACACAGTATTTGAGGTGCGGCTGTACCATAGAGCGATACAAAGGCATTATAACATTTTCATCTTTGTCTCTATTCCTTTCCTGATAATTCCTAACATTCTATTTGCTGTCTTAGCTACTGTGACACAATGAACTGAGGATTTCAATGTATCCTCAACGATGACACCTAGATCCTTTTCCCGGGCAGTGACTCTAATGTGGAACCTTGCATTACGTTATACTCGAATATAATACAAAATTTTTGAGCCCAAAAATTGCCATAAGACCCGGTGGGCCAGGACAGGAGGGATCCCTCCTGCCTCCTGTCCCGGCTGACTTGAAAAACTTTTACCCAGCCTCCCGCCTCTCCCGCATACCTCTAAAATGCCCGGTTGTCCAGCGGTGAGCTGGGACAGGAGGGATCCCCCATTATTTACCCTTCTCCATTGAGAATATTGACCATTTAAACCTACTCTCTGTTTTCTGTCTTTCAACCAGCTCTTAATCCATAATAGGGCATTACCTCCTATCCCATGACTCTCTAATTTCCTCAGAAGTCTTTTATGAGGTACTTTGTCAAATGCCATTTGAAAATCCAAATACACAGTATTAACCGGCTCACCTTTATTCACAAGTTCATTCACCCCTTCAAAGAAATGCAGTAGCTTGGTGGGGCACGATTTCCCTTGATTTGGCTTTCTCTCATTAATCCACACTTATGTGTATGTTCTGTCATTTTGTTCTTTATAATAGTCTCTACCATTTAGCCCAGCACCGACATCAGACTCACCTGTCTATATTTTCCCAAATCACCTCTGGAACCCTTCAATTGTTCCCAGCAGCAGGGTTTGGCTTATCTGTACAGAGGAGGAACTATATGCAGGAGGGGCAGACCGCTCAGGACATCATCCTGGCAGGGCTGCTGGCACCTCTCCTTCCTCCCCTGCCCCCCCCCCCCTACATACATACCTTTTCAAATCTTCACTGGCAGCATCTCCTACCTGCTGCTTACGCTGGCCTTGGCTCTCCTTCTGACATCACTTCCTACTCTCAGAAACAGGAAGTGATGTCAGAGGGAGAACAGAGAGCAGCAGGCAGGAGATGCTGCTCACTGGCAGTGAAGATATGAAGAGGTACACGTGCTACGGGGAAGAGTGTGAAGGGGTAGATGGCATGGTGATGCCAGGCACCACCACCCTTTGTACCTCCTTTCCCTACTACGCCACTGGTCACGTGCTCCTGTGTCAACCCAGCATTAGCCATATAGCACTCACTAATGTGAACACGCTAGCTGGTTAAGACTTCTACACCCATTCTCTGCCTATGATGCATCCCCCTCACCAAAATATTTGTAAAGAAAAGCTAACAAGTGAGTTAGCGCACTCTAACAGGCAAAATACTGTAAAATGCCTTAATGCAGTGTCCCGCAAACTTTCTCGAGCCGCAGCACACTAAAGGTAGTGGCTATGGCTCGAGGTACCTGGAAGTGCGTGGATATCGCCGTGATGACATCACACGCATGTGTGACATCATCATGTCGATGTCCACCTGTGTGTGAAGGCCCTCCAGGCGGGCCTTGAGATGCCAGTGGGGGGGGGGGGGGGGTGCCAGAAGGGAAGAGGGCCAGAGAGGTGCTGGCGCCCACTGATTGCCTACAGGACGTGCCTCTCGCTACAAGAGGCACGTCCTGTAGGCAGCCAGCTGGCACCGGCACCTCTTCTCCTCCCCAGTGTACCGTGGCACACCTGAAATCTCAGGAGGCATGCTAGTGTGCCTGGGCACACAGTTTGAGATACACTGCCTTAATGTGTTTGCAGTAGCCTTTTTTTTTTTTTTTTTTTCTTCACTAAATGCACATTAGAACTTAATGCCTTTTAGCAAAAGACTCCCTAAGGTTAGTAACTAAAACAGAAATATGTGTCAAAAGTCTAAGATTTCAAAAGTTATTACTGACCAGCCACATCACATGATATATTTGCTTAGTGCCGATATTGTATGTTGGATATAGTAGTTAAAATAGGCCGCATAAATAGCAGGCCTATCTTTAACCGCTGGGAACTTAGCAGTTAGTCTGAATATTAGCTTAACCAATTAAGTTCTGGCAGCCATAAATTTTTATTTATTTTTATTTAATTTTTTTGAATACCATTCTCCCAGGGGAGCTCAGAACGGTTTACATGCATTTTATTCAGGTACTTAAGTAGTTTTCCCTCTCTGCCCCAGTGGGCTCACAATCTATCTAATGTACCTGGGGCAATGAGGGGATTAAGTGACTTCCCCAGGGTCACAAGGAGCAGCGTGGGTTTGAACCCACAACCTCAGGGTGCTGAGGCTGTAGCATTAACCACTGCACCACATTCTCCCACTAAATGAAACTGGAAATTCAATACCAATCACCGGTTAGGGCATGGCATTAAATTTCCAGTTTCAGTGCCAGCAGCAAGCTTTAACTGTATTGGCCACCGCCGGCTGAATATTTCCTCCTATATAAGAAGCAGTAAGGGGGGGGGGGGTCCGGTTTTATCTCTGTGTTAGCCAGTTAGTGCACGGAAAGTGTAACATTCTAGCTGGTTACACTTCCATACTCACTCTTCAATTGTGACCACACCCACTAACAGAAAAATTCAGAAAATTCAGTCATGTGTAGTTTAATGTGTGGAAACAGGCAAACCACTGGAAAGCCCCATAACATATAGAAACAGAAATATGATGGCAGATAAAGGCTAAATGGCCCTTCCAGTCTGCCCATCCATAGCTTCCACTATCTCCTCCTCTCCCTAAGAGATCCCAGGTGCCTGTCCCACACTTTCTTGAATTCAGACACAGTCTCTGTCTCCACCACCTCCTCCAGGAGACTGTTCCACTTATCTATCACCCTTTCTTGAAAAAAAAATGTATTTCCTTAGATTACTCCTGAGCCTATTACCTCTTAACTTCATCCTATACCCTATCATTTCAGAGCTTCCTTTCAAATGAAAGAGACTTAACTCATGTGCATTTACGCCACGTAGGTATTTAAATGTCTCTGTCATATCTCTCCTCTCTTGCCTTTCCTCCAAAGTATACATATTGAGATCTCTGTCTCCATAAGCCTTATGATGAAGACCACACACCATTTTAGTAGCCTTCCTCTGGACAGACTCCATCCTTTTTATATCTTTTTGAAGGTGCGGCCTCCAGAATTGTACACAATATTCTAAATGAGGTCTCACCAAAGTCTTATACGGGGGCATCAATACCTCCTTTTTCCTACTGGCCATACGTCTCCCAATGCAACCTAGCATCCTTCTAGCTTTCACCGTCACCTTTTCAACCTGTTATGCTCATCACATATAATCACACCCAAGTCCTGCTCTTCTGTCGTGCACATATGTTCTTCACCCCTAAACTCTGTGCTTTTGTGGAGAGGGCCTCAAGCAAAGTAGTACTTTTTTCCTGCATTGGATGTTTGTATTCATTTGCATGGAAATGGCACCAAAATGAAAAAAAACTTTAATCCTTATTAGACTTGCTAGTAATTTTAATATACAAAAGCATGCCAAAGAGGGATATTAAATGTGTGCTGAGGTTTGCATTATTACTTCAAGGCTAGGGTGACTAAGGAAGAGAAAGATGTTTTTTCTGGAAGAAAGAAGGAAGAGAGAGATATGATACAAACATTCAAATATTTACCAGAAGGAAGCAGTGTGTCTGCACAACAGAAATCTCGAGGACAAGGTATCACCACATAAATCAGAAAAGGAGGGAGGTTCCAAAGGAATGTAGGTAATGGACACCTGGAACCATTAATGTCTGCTCTCCCCCCCCCACCCCACCCCTTAATTGTAAAGCTGGCTATGCCACCTGTAATAATACACAAACAGAAAAAAAGAGTGGGGAAGAGACAGTCAATCAACCTCAAGGACAATCAATTTATTGGAAACATATAAATAGGTAAAACATATACAAGAAATGATGCAAGCCTAACAGAAAGTCTTTCAATCCTTTTTGTACTGGACCCCAACACGATTCATGTTTCTGCTTGAAAAGCCTTCCTCAGGGGTGTATAAATGAGATTTGTTCCATTGATTCTCTCCAAAAAGCAGCAGAGCTCATCAGCTTCCCCCACTTTCATAAAGCGCTGCATGAAATGGTATCCTCGCACCATGATCTATCCCCCAATGTTCCCAGTAGGTCCTGCGTTCTTCCACTCCAACCGTACTTGAAATCTCTGCCTTCTCCCAGACTCGCCTGATGTCTATTTGAGGGAATGCTTTCTTTTGGTGCATTCCTGGTTTTCGGAATGAGTAGAAG
The DNA here is from genome assembly GCF_902459505.1 of Geotrypetes seraphini. Lineage (NCBI taxonomy): Eukaryota > Metazoa > Chordata > Amphibia > Gymnophiona > Dermophiidae > Geotrypetes > Geotrypetes seraphini. The sequence goes on from NC_047098.1 coordinate 29,841,186, forward strand.
GATCTTATGGGTCATACAGCTTTTGGGTTATAGCTCTGGATTCTGGACTCCTGTGAAGGTTCCTGCTGAGGTTTCGCTGTGGATGAGTTTGGATATGTGCACTTTTCTATAAGTAATGGTGCTCGTTTCTTGCTTTTGATAAAACCTTAGATTGCAAGTAACTTGGTATGCAAGTGTTTTGCAAGACAAGCAAAACATTTTATTAAATTTTAACTTGATAAACAAGCTATGTCTTGCAATACAAGTACATACAGAATCGTCTGAGTTTCCATTATTTCTTATGGGGAAATTCGCTTTGATATATGAGTGCTTTGGATTACAAGCATGGTTTCAGATCGAATTATGCTCGCAAACCATGGTTTTACTGTACAGTGTAAACTGCCTCTACCTTTTTTGAAAGGGCACTATATCAAGTTTATTAAGCTGTAATTCTAATTGTACATCTCCTTCTTGTGTGGGTGCATTTTCCATGGAAATTAAAGTGTACGGAGTGAAAAATGCAGGGCCCGTTATTTAAAGGTAAATAGTGAGATAACTGTGGCAGTTATCTGATTATTTGGTTGGGCACACTGGATGGACCATTCGGGTCTTTATCTGCCGTCATCTACTATGTTACTATATTTCTCTTAGCTGCGGCTATTGTATGGTCAATGGCATCTTCTGGACAGTGCAACTGAATATCCTTGCAGAACACCACAGCATAATCAAGATCGTGCCAATACAGTACGTGCGCTAAATATGGGCAGTCCTTAAAGTTATATGGATAACGGTGATATTCAAATCGCTAACCAGCTAAATATCCGGATACATACAGGACAGCCAAATTCCTATTGAAAACTGTTCACTAATTAGCTATCCTGATGATTTCAATATTGCTGCTGTCCAGAGAGTAACAGTCCCTTGTTAATTAATCGTGGTAAGATGGCATACACATAAAGCAACGCAAATACATTAATAATTATGGTAGTAATGTACCCTCAGTGTGGTTTTACAAGCTTACCGGGATATTGAACAATGCCAGTATTCCAGGCGTATAAGTCAAGCCGGCTCTATTTAACGCCGTGCTACACACCATCATAGGTGTACCCTGTGTGTGTCAAAATAAAATGCAAAACACAAATAACAGTGACTGTGCTTGTATTAATCTTTAGTTAATTGTATGTCATTTGACAACTTAACAAGATTAAATGCTGTCCACTGGCGCAGTTTGCGGTACGTATCTCGGTTTCTCCTCGTCCGCCATTCCTTGATTTTACATTGTTGGGCATTTCCATATAGTTGAAGCGTCAACTCCTGACTTCGTTTTAAATTGTAAGAGCCTTGTTAAGTTGTCAAATGACATACAATTAACTAAAGATTAATACAAGCACAGTCACTGTTATTTGTGTTTTGCATTTTATTTTGATGCACACAGGGTACACCTATGATGGTATGTAGCACGGCGTGAAATAGAGCCGGCTTGACTTATACGCCTGGAATACTGGCATTGTTCAGTATCCCATTAGCTTGTAAAACCACATTGAGGGTACTCTATTACCATAATTATTAATGTATTTGCGTTGCTTTATGTGTATTCCACCTTACCATAACCAATATAGAAATTAACACAATCAACTATCCCATTCAAACTACCATAAAACTACTAGGAATGACTATAGACCGATGCTGCACCATGCAACTGTAAATAAATAAAACAATACAGAAATCCTTCACAATTATGAGAAACCTAAGACAAGTCAGAAAATTCTTCGAAAAAACACAATTCAAGCTTAAAGTACAATCCCTAATCCTAAATCTATTAGATTACTGCAACATCCTCTACCTCCCCTGACCTGCTACAATGACTAAACAACTATAAACAATCCAAAATACAGCTCTGAGACTCATCTACTCATTGAGAAAACACGACCATATTACAGAAGCATACATCAACTCACATTGGCTACCAATCCAAGAAAGAATACTATTTAAATTCTACTGTATTATTTAAAACCTTAAACGGAGACAGCCCAACCTACCTGAACAACCGCCTCATCCAAACCACCTCAATCAAACATAGAAAAACACACACCCCATTCACACACCCCTCGATCAAAGAAGTAAAACGGAAAAAACTATACGACGGCCTCCTGGCCACTCAAGCAGCTAAACTAGATAGCCAAATCTCCAATCTACTGATAACGACACCAGACTACAAGACGTTCAGAAAAGAAATAAAAACTATACTCTTCAAGAAATTCCTGAAACAGCCCTAATTTCAAACTTACCGTCCTCCCTACTCCCCCTCTTCCCGCCACACAGAAACTACATAACCTACTCTTTACCTTTCTAGAAAGGACAAATGTTCTTCCATTGTAACCCAACGTTTTTCATCTCTTTTGTAATCCGCCTTGAACCGCAAGGTAATGGCGGAATAGAAATCTCTAATGTAATGTAATGTAATTCACGAGGGCCTATTACATTTTGATATTATTGAGAGTTCCCTTAGAGGGTTTTACATAGTGTGTGTCCAGAAAGTAACAGCACTAGCTACTATATCGATATATGAGTATTCAGTACTGTTCAATATTCTGATAGCAGCACTGATGATCTAGATTCGGCATAAGTACCATGGCTAGTGGACCGTTTGTAAGATGAGGTAGTCAGAGTATCACATGAATAGAACACCTGATGAGTGATAATGTTAGGCTCATAACCTAAGCCAGGAAAATAGTGGGATGGGACAAGGGACTTTCCACAATAAACAGAGCCTGCAGGATGATATCCAAATGTTTCTTATGGCCAATCACAAATGGTCAAGACATAGTGAACATGCTGCTGGCTCTATTTATTGTGGAAAGTCCATTGTCCCATCCCACTATTTTCCTGGCTTGTGCTGTGTTCGTGGGTTTGTCCTCTGCTGGACTCCTTGGGGCATTTAGGCTCATAACCTAAGCAGATCTTCAACAACGACCAAACCTTTGGCAGGAGGATCCCTAGGCTTATTTACAGCTAACACACTATATTCGTACACTGGATTAAGCAAGCTTCTATGCAAGCTTGGGTAACAAAGCGCGATCCTTTTCGGAAGGAGACCCCTAGGGAACGGTGACAGGAGAAGAGCGCACGAGGCTTTGGCGTGCCGACATTGCAGCGCAATTTGGCGCAAGACCCCAGCGCATCGCCTAAAAAGTTACTTTTAAAGAGCTCTGACGGGGGGGGGGGGGGGGTTCCCGACGGGGGTGTGTGTGTGTGGGGGGGGGAACCCCCCCATTTTACTTCATACTCTTCGCGCTGCCTTTGGGGGGTATGTGGGTGCAACCCCCCACATTATAGAGAAAACTTAACTTTTTCCTAAAAAATCGGGAAAAAGTTAAGTTTACTCTATAATGGAGGGTTCCAACCTCCCGAACCTCCCCAACGGCAGTGTGAAGAGTATGAAGTAAATTGGGGGGGGGGTTCCCCCCACACCCCACGTCAGAGCTCTGTAAAAGTAACTTTTTAGGTGGTGCACTGGGGTCTTGCGCCAAATTGACGGCGCTGCAATGTCGGCGTGCCGAAGTCCCGCACACGAATGACTATGAACCCAAGCCTCAAACACTTTAAAATCATAAGTGTCCAAGGCTTGTGCTGTTAAGGCAGAGCTTACAGGAATGGGGCAGGGGCAGGGACAGCAACAAAACTCACGGGGTCGGGATGGGGGTCGGGATGGGAAAATTGACTTCCTGCGGGGACGGGAACAAATTTGTCCCCGTGTCATTCTCTAGTTTCTACCGCAGCCCGGAACACTAAATGCTCCGACGCTCATAGGATTGCTATGGGCGTCAGAGCATTTGGCATCCCGGCCCGTGATAGAAACCTCTACTGCGTCTTAGTAAAAGAGGGCCTAATGTAAAACTTTTATTACTAAAATGAATACCCAGTGCTGAACTTCAGGACTGTCGATTCAGAATACTTCACAGAGCATCCTTTTCCCAGACACAAGGCCATAAAATGGGAGGTGTGATGAGCTCGGTCTGCTCAAGTGCCAGTTCGCAGACAATACTTTGGTCCGTGCCTTTTAGCAGTGCAGTAAAACTGAAGAATACTGAGGAGAAATTATTTATATATCTTGAGCAATTATTGGGTCAAATAATATTAGCAACCCCATTAGGATTCCTGTTAAATAAAACAGATGGTTTGGGGATCCAGGGACAGGGTTGTAAAATTTTCTTATGTAAATCTGGCATAGTAGGGAAGAAATGTATTTTTAATCATTGGTTAAAGGATGAACCTCCATCTTTTTGGTATTGGAAAAATAAATTGTATGCAGTAATGTTATTGGAATTAAATAGTGTGAAATACAATTTTAAAAGGCAGTAAAAATTTTTTTAATGATATAGAAGGGATAGATTTAGTCATTTGCTCCCAGGAACTAGAGTTTTGTACTTAATAGACTGGGGAGGGGAGAACCTATTGGATAGATTAACCTATCTGGTGGCCCTTAGGTTCCTTCCAGTTATATTTTGGAAAGGGTAGGAGAGATATTCTGACATGGTGATGGGGAAGGGTTTTTTTTCTAAGGGAATTTAGTATTGGCATTGTATGTCTGGGGTCATAAGAGTTTAGATCCCAATGTAATCAACGCAGAACTGTGTCTAGTACATATTATTATTTATTTTATTTATATACCACTTATAATCTAAGTGGTTTACATACAGGTACTCAAGCATTTGTCCCTGGTAGCTTCACACTCTATCTAATGTACCTGGGGCAATGGGGGATTAAGTGACTTACCCAGTGTCACAAGGAGCAGTAGGGGATTTGAACCCACAACCTCAGGGTGCTGAGGCTGTAGCTCTAACCACTACACCACACGCTCCCTTACAATTATCTGTTCTGGGCAGTGAATGGGGAGGGTGGGGAGTTATGAAAATGTTTATTATGTTGCTGATTTTTTACTGGTATGTTCTTAATAAAGAGAATTTTATATATCCATATCTATATATCTATATATAAGCACTGTGGTTGACAATTAATGTACATGCCAACTGCAGAGTTTGACTATTGACTTGGGAAATAATGGGGAGCCCCACATATGTCTCATCCATGTTCTACTCATGTAAGCACCCCTTACTAATACACACTATGCAAGTTATGCAGGTATTTGGAGAATAGCACCTAGGTACCCTGCTGGCACTTATGTGGGTATGTGAGCACATATGCATACAAGTGCTAGTATCCTAAACATTACGTGTGTAAATGTGGGTGCCCAGGTTATGGCATCACCCTCGTAATGCCAGCAAAGACTGGAAGAATTTTCATTGGCATTATTCATACAGAGCTGCTGAAAATTCACAGACATTGCTTTCAATGGAAGTAAAACCCGAATATCTCAATCCGTCTTCCTTTTTCTGGAGCCATATGGTAACCCTATTTTAAATGTACCTACATCAAGGAACATCACACAAACGTCAATAAAAAACCTTTCCTTATTATATTTTTAAATGTACAAAACAAAGAAATAAACCAAAACAACTAAATAAAAAAGTTAACAAAGCTATACTAGAGGCTGCGAAGGTTTGGTTTAGGGTGGATGGCAGAGACCACTAGTGGCTCTACTAGGGTATCTTGATTTCTGAATACTGAAGTTTCCAAGGGGAAGGCTCTCCTGACTAGTGCAGTAATGGTAGGAGAAGCCTCCTTTTGGACAGAAACTGGGATTGGAATAAAACTACACACTTACTCAGGAAAAGGACATATATAATCACTACCAATACACACCTATTTCCTATGTGGAAAGCCTGGGGGTTCCTGAGCCACTGCAAGGCCACATACACCAACCACGCACACACGGGCTCACATTCACAACCCAAGCATACAAAAAAAGAAAGAAAAGTGGAGAAAAAGCCTCAGTTCAGCTTCATCTGACAAAAAAACTCCACATGTGGTGGAAAAACAAGGTGGAAAAGCAGGCACTGTAGCAGCTCTCAGAAAAACCACCCCTATAACAAGGCACGCCAAAAGAAAAAAAAAACCAACAATTTGTGTGAAAAATTCTGCACCTAAGCACACAGTCACCAACAACTTCCACAAGATTTCCAAAGCAGAAAAAAAGACAATAAACATAGCTGAAGACAATGTCCAAGCTGTTCCCAATCACTACCTGGACACCGCAGCCTGTTGAACCCGACAGGGAAATCTCCGTTTCGTTCTGCTGCGTCAGGGGTTAAAGTCTTCTTGCATCATAGAAGGGAAATCAGGACCCTTTGTACAAAGCACACACAAAGTCCACTCACACAGATCTCACAGAATAAAACCCTAACCCAGGGGTGTCCAATGTCGGTCCTCGAGGGCCGCAATCCAGTCGGGTTTTCAGGATTTCCCCAATGAATATGCATGAGATCTGTGTGCATGCACTGCTTTCAATGCATATTCATTGGGGAAATCCTGAAAACCCGACTGGATTGCGGCCCTCGAGGACCGACATTGGACACCCCTGCCCTAACCCATTTATAGTTTATTACCGATAGTCGCAAAATCACATCCATAATAAAACATAACAAACATACATATAAAATCATACAGCAAAACATTTCATCTTAGAGCCACAGTATTCAATTTTCATCACTCAAACTTCATACTTCAACAGTCTTTTGAAAGTACTCAAATCCCTTTGCGGCCTTATTAAGGCCAGAAGTCTGTTCCATTCTCTGGGTTTGGTTTTTGATAAAATAAGTGGATCAAAGCATTTGGTTAGCCCACCCTTTGCACCAGAAAGATAGAGATGTAGTGAGAAGCAAGGGGATGCCTAGACTTTTTGAAAGTATGCTCTGGCTAAAAATATCAGCTTATCACTGCTTCTAAGGAGAAGAGATAGCGTTAAGTATTTCAGAGTACAGCTGAGCACCAAAGAGATCTGTTCCTGTTGGCACGAGCCTTTTGGATCTGAACGAGGAGGGCCAGCTAGCTACGAGAACTGCATCTGTAATGATGTCTGAGTTCAATCCAGTTCTGCAGGTGTAGTAGAGAAAAGAATGAAAGGCGAATCTCTAGGGATTTGGAGAGTCCTGGGAGAATTAAGTGACTGTTGGTACTTCTATTATTTTTGCTCTCAGCCTTAATGTTCTTGCGATTTTGTCATTTTAACTTAGAGACTATTTTAAAGTAAGCTTTTTTTTTTTTGTTGTTGTTGTTGTTGTTCAGAACCTCCAATTCTGGCTTGGACTGAGTTAATGAATGCCAGTGGAGAGCATGGAATAATTTGTCAATGGCTCCTCAGCTTAATCATAAACAGCTTAATAGTCATAACCTAGCCTCAAAATATAAATTCCAGTATTCCATAGCAAGAATAGCTTGTCCCGCATGCCTCAATTTCCCATTAGAATAATGTGCATTATTTGCAAAGATGGCGCATTCTTAACGATCTTGCCCCCCTCTAAAGAAAATGAAGTCTAACCAAGACAAAACAAAAGAAATACTCCTGTAAACAACCTAAGATGTGAAACATAATGGAACATTTCTGGGCTGCCCATCTCTAGCAATTTTTCCTCAAGTTAGTTACCCTTATCATCCATCTAAACTCCTGTTACTCCGCAGGGCTCGGTCTTGGGCCTGATTCTTTTCAACATATTCGTAAGAGACATGACTCAGGGGCTTCAAGGTAAAATAACATTATTCGCCGATGATGCCAAACTATGTAACATTGTGAATAACGGCAATCTGTCCGACAGCATGACGCAAGACCTGCTTTTATTGGAACATTGGTCCTCGACCTGGCAGCTTAGCTTCAACGCTAACAAATGCAAGGTCATGCACCTTGGCAACAATAATCCGTGCAGAACGTACACATTGAATGGTGAAACCTTAGCAAGGACTGCAGTAGAACGGGATTTGGGGGTGATCATCAGTGAAGACATGAAAACGGCCAATCAAGTGGAGAAGGCTTCATCCAGGGCTAGGCAAATGCTGAGTTGTATCCGGAGAAGCTTTGTTAGTCGGAAGCCCGATGTCCTAATGCCTTTGTACAGAACCATGGTGAGGCCTCATCTGGAGTACTGCGTACAATTCTGGAGGCCTCATTACCGTAATGATGTGCTCAGAGTCAAGTCGGTACAGCGAATGGCCACAAGGATGGTCTCGGGGCTCAAAGATCTATCATACGAAGAAAGGCTGAACGAATTGCGGCTATACTCTCTCGAAGAACGTAGGGAGAGAGGAGACATGATTGAGACGTTTAAGTATGTCACTGGTCGTATCGAGGTAGAAGATGATATTTTCCTTCTTAGAGGACCCTCGGCCACAAGAGGACACCCACTGAAATTAAAGGGCGGAAAGTTTCATGGCGACACCAGGAAGTACTTCTTCACCGAAAGAGTGGTTAACAGCTGGAATAAGCTCCCAGTACAGGTGATCGAGGCCAGCAGCGTGCCAGATTTTAAGAACAGATGGGATGCTCATGTCAGATCTCTACGAGGGAAAAGGTCATCAGAGAGCGATTAATTAGGGGGGTGGGTCAATGGAGTGGGCAGACTCAATGGGCCTTGGCCCTTTTCTGCCTTCACTTTCTATGTTTCTATCTGATACGTCTGTGGGTTCACCTTCAGCTGGTCCCCTTGTCATCTATTGGATTCTTGCTTTGTCTTCTTGTAATGCGATGTTTTTATTATGTATGCTTTTTGTAAACCGCTTAGGTTTAGGAGGTGGATACATTTTTGAAATAAATACATATTTTTATGCGCCCTGTATTGGCAATGTAAGTGGCATAATATGATATAATGTGGACTGTTATCTGAATAGTTTATTATTGTAATTGTTTATTGTCTATGTATGAGTTATACTTTCTGTGCACTGGCTTGGGTGAATTTTTTTTTCTTCAAAAAGTAAGCAAATAAATGGGAATAAAAATAAATAAAAAATAAATACACTATTGATAACAGAAGTATGTATCTTTTTACTTTGTCAAACTTTTTCATATGATTTGACAAAGTAAAAAGGTACAACCCTCTGTCATCAATAGCATATTTATTATTTTTATTTATATTCTGCATATCCTACAATTCTACGCGGATATTCAGGTACTCGAGCATTTTTCCCTATCTGTCCCGGCGGACTCACACTCTATCTAATGTACCTGGAGCAATGGGGATTAAGTGACTTGCCCACAGTCACATGGAGCAGTGTGGGATTTGAACCCACAACCCCAGCTTGCTGGAGCTGGAGCTCTAACCACTGCACCACACACTTTTTACAGCGGAGGTGACCTCTGGATTCCAAACAGTTTGCCTTCACTGCTTTTTCTTCTTTCTCCTGTGCTTGCAACTTTTGCCTTTCTACACCATGTAAAATTTGACAAAACCAGCCAACCCATTTTAAATAATGATCTGGGTAAATAAAATATATTCTGCAGATAAAATTAAAGAAGCTGATATTCAAAAATAGCTCAGCTCCTAAATATAACAACCTGTTTGGCTCCTAAATATGTCTCCTATTTTCAACCCAATTAAGTTTTCGGATGACAGTTCACCTCAATTTGGAGTCCTTAAAAGTTAGTATTGCTGGAGATAAGCTAGCCTTAGAGCATTGATTTCAGCTGCCAGTTTATTGGGGGCTCAACTCCTGGGATTTTTGCTGGTATGAACTTTAACTAGAGAATTTTTTCCTATCCCTGCGAGTTTTGTCGCTGTCTCTATCCCATTCCTGTAAGCTCTGCCTTAATTGCACAAGCCTCGAACATTTATGATTTTAAAGTGTTTGAGGCTTGTGCAGATGAGGACGGAGCTTAGGCATTGGTGGAATGAGGCATTATGACATCACAATCTGAGCTCTAGAATGTTGCTACTTATGATTTTAAAGTGTTTGAGGCTTATGCAGATGAGGATGGAGCTTAGGCATTGGTGGAATGAGGCATTATGACATCACAATCTGAGCTCTAGAATGTTGCTACTTAGGATTTTAAAGAGGTTTGAGGCTTGTGCAGATGAGGACGGAGCTTAGGCATTGGTGGAATGAGGCATTATGACATCACAATCAGCTCTAGAATGTTGCTACTTATGATTTTAACGTGTTTGAGGCTTGTGCAGATGAGGACGGAGCTTGAAGGAATGGAGAAGGAATAGGAAAAGAACTTGCAGAGATGGGACAGGAAAATGAGTTCCCGCTGGGACGGGGAAAAATTTATCCCCGTGTCATTCTCTACTTCTAACCTCCTACCAGCTGGTGTCAATGTGCCTAACCAGGCAAGCAGAGTCTGTCTGTTTACCCCTTGGCTGTTGTTTCCTGCCAGAGGCCATCTTGTTCCTGCAGAAGCTATCTTGACCTCTGTATAAACTCAAATTTCTGTTTTTGTTTCTTTGCCGGAGGTTGGTTTGCATTTTTCCAGTGTCGGCTAGGGCTTTGGCTCCCTCTCTGCATCCTTCATTCTTTTCTGAAGCTTTTTTGAACTTGTGCCTAGTCCCTGCTGAGTTCCGGCCTCGCAGCAATTCAGTGCACTGAAGCTGAGATCCTTAAAGGTTTTCTGCCTCCGCTCCCCTGGAATCCGTTACCCCACCCTGAGTTGGGCTGCTAAGACTTGACCCATGCCAGCATTAGAGGGCTCAACCCATAGGACAGGCAGCTGCTATAGGCGGAAGACCTCTCCCCAAATCTTCCCTACACCCAGGGTAACGTCCTAGGTGGAAGCTGTCTGTGGCCCATGCTCACTTACTGTTCCTGGGTCTTTCCTACTGATCAAAACCATCATGTGGGAGCCACTAATACCTCCCAGCACACTCCAGGAATTCCATCTTCACCCCACCTTTACTTTAAACTCAATGTGGCTACTTTATATTCTGATTTCAGAATAATATAAAGGATCATAGTAAGTTTTGAACTGTTGTGAACCCTCATATTTTCTAACAAACCAAAGGTATTTGACTTATACACTCAGCACAGACTCATGGCATGTCTTAACCATAATTATGCCATTGCTAAACGGGATGTGAATTCTCTTCTTCTTCCACATAGATTTTTCCCAATAATAATTAATCTGGGAGCATTTTGTTTTAACTGAGGGAGTATATAAGCTTTGATTTACTATGCCCCCCCCCTCCTCCCATAAACAAATGTGTTTTTGCACAAATTACAATCAGTAGCTTCAAGGGGGGAAGCAACCAAACCACTTTCATGGCTCTCGAGATAGAGCAGATCTTCGAATCTGTTGAAAGAGGCCAGCTGTTATTCCAGTGTACGAGTAGACTTGCTTTCTTGCACCGACCTAAGATTTGTATTGTTTCTTAAAATTTGATATAACGACAGGGGCATACCAGCCCTCCAATTTGGGGGAACGGTGGGGAGGGGGCATTTCTCCCTCCTGCTCTGTATCCCGTGTGCACACCTTTGCTGGCCAACCAAATAAATACAGTGCCTGAACTTCTCCCTTCCTCTACATGCTGCTTCCTTAATGCAGAAGTTAGTGGCTGATGGCATGCCTGCACCAAATCCCATATACTATTATTCTGACAACGAGAACCAACTTCAACATTGAGAAAACCTCCAAAGTACTGGGAGTCACTTTAGATAGCTCATTACGTTTTGAAGATCATGTTAACGACTTAGTCCAAAAATCCTTTCATACAGAGGCTTAGTAAGGGGGTGGGGAAGTCTGCCCCAGGTGCCATCTTGGAGGGTGCTGGCACCCATCCTCTTTCTGCCCCCCCCCCCCCACTACCATGCATGGTGCCCCATCCCTTCCCTAATACCTCTTTAACCTGCTGCTTGCACCAGCGTTGGCTCTTCCTCTGACACCACTTCCTGGACCCGCACCTAGGAAGTGACATCAGAGGAGGAGCCGACGCTGGCACGAGCAGCAGGGTGGGGTTGCTGCTCGTGCTGTGAGTGTTAAAGAGATGGGGAGAAGGGGAGGGGTGCCACTGCATGCGCAGCAGGAGGGGCCGGAGAAGAAGCGGACGGGGTGCCACTGTCCCAGGCGCCTCTCAGCCTCACTCCACCACTGCTTTCATACACTACAAAAACTAAGAAGGGTAAGACCCTACTTATTTCAACAGCAGTACAGGATACTGGTGCAGTCAATGATATTGTCACTACTAGACTACTGCAATTCTCTACTTTCAGGTATCGCTTTGAAACTAATGAAAAAACTCAAACAGATACAAAACACTATACTACAAAACATATATACTACAAATCAAGATTTGACCATGTCACATCACTGTGTTATAGAACTACACAGGTTACCAATAGAAAAAGAAGAATAGGATTCAAACTATGCTGCTTAGCATTTAAAACGCTATACGGTGATGTCCCTAATAGCTTCCCCTAGATTTACTGAACTGTTAAGTAGATCTGCTGATCAATGTAACTCTAACAACCTTATCCTATCATTCTTAATTCTGAAAGACATAAAATACAAGACATCACACAGCAAATCATTCAACTACCAAATAGCAAAAGTGTGGAACTTACTTCTCATCGAAATTCACACACCCACAGTATACAGACTTTCGCAAATATCTTAAAACATGGTTTTTAAAGAAATCCCTTCCAGAGGTCCAAACACAAGTCATCCAAAACAAAGGCAATTTTAATGGTCAGCTGCTATTTATATAATATTACCTCAAACTGTATGCATAATTTGATAACAGTCTGTTTTGTATCATATTTATCGCTATGCAAAATTCTATGTAACAATATGTTGCTTGTAGCCTGTCTAGAACTCTAATTAATGAAGATTCGACAGTATATAAGATTGCACATAACATATTTCAGTAATTAAATTTAAAACAAAATTCCCTCTCTATTTTTGCTGTCTAACCATTTTATTTTTCTAATCATCTCTAGTTTCTGAGTTTCTTGGTCTGTGTTCTCTTAACTCTGTTGTTTTCCAGGTCTCCTGTCCATTTTACATTTGTTTTTCTCTTCTTCTGCCTTACTTCCTTCCCTTCAAACATCTTTTACATTGATCTTTTGCTCTCAACTTTCTTCCATTTCTTTTTCTGCCTCTCTGTTTACTCAGATTTCATGCTATGCTTTTCACCATCCATTCCTCAATCATTCTCTTTTGTTTTTTTTTTACTGTATCTCCCTATTGCTTTCAATCTCCCTCAACTCAATCCTCCCATTCTCCATCCCTCTTTCTTTTACTAGGCTCTCATTAACTCCTCCCTCTCCCCCATGACTGGTGTTGCTTAGTATCTCCCCCCTCACTTCCCTTCATATTGTTCTGTGTCCAGAATTTCTTTTTGTCTTCCCCACCTTCTCCTGTAGTCCAGCATCTTCTTTTCTTTACCTCTCATTGTCCAGCATTTGCACTTCTCCCTTCCTCTTGCTCCATGTCCAGCAAGTCCTCTCCTCTTATCCACCTTTCCCCTATCCAGCTTTCTCTTTTCTTTTGTACCTCTCTATCCAGATCACCCCTTTCTTTCCCTATATTTCCATTGTGTCCATCTCTATCCTCTTCCCTTCCACCTGCCAGGGCTGCCCACCCTCTCATTGCTGCCACCAGAACTGTCAACATGGCGCAAGCCTCCTGTTTCAGAAGGTGTAGGTCTGTAGGACTCAGCAGGTCTCGAGCTTATGTTGGTGTACAAAGGCCCCATGCTGCACTTGACTGCTGTTCTGCCCCGTCAGCACCACCCCCCAGAATTCTGCCTCTTAAGGAGGATGCCAAGTTTACAAAATAGTAGGTCCAGTCTTTCTAGAAATAAAGTTTGAAACTAGGCCGATCCAATCCATTCTATTTCCAGGACCTTTAACATGTATGAATTTAAGAGCATAAGAACATAAGAACAGCCTTACTGGGTCAGACCAATGGTCCATCTAGCCCAGTATCCCATCTTCGTGGAAACCAATCCAAGTCACAAGTATCTGGCAAAAACCCAAATAGTAGCAGCATTCCATGCTACGGTCCCATGTCTGTCTCAATAGCAGACTATGGACTTTTCCTCCAGGAATTTGTCCAAACCATTTCTAAAACCAGCTACATTAACTGCTCTTACCATATCCTCTGGCAATGCATTCCAGAGCTTGACTATTTTCTGAGTGAAAAAATCTTTCCTCCTATTGGTTTTAAAAATATTACTCTGTAACTTCAAGTGTCCCCTAATCTTTGTAAATCTTGATGCAGTAAAAAAAATAAAAAATAAAAAAATCGATCCACTTGTACCTGTTCTATACCACTCAGGATTTTGTAGATTTCAATCATATCTCCCTCAGTTGTCTCTTTTCAAAGCTGAAGAGCCCTAATCTTTTTTGTCTTTCTTCATATGAGAGGAGTTCCATCCCCTTTATCATTTTGGTCGCTCTTCTTTGAACCTTTTCTAGTGCCGCTAGGACCCTTACCAGCTGTATAAATCTAAATCCCTTCAATACTCTTGACTATCTTATTCATTATCTCAAGGGGAGTAGTTCTAAATACATGCAAAAATGATGGTAAGATTATCATTTTAATAGCACTGATCTTCTCCCCCCCCTGAATAAATAGGGCAAAGACCCCAGGGCCAGTGTAAGAGTGATGAGCATGCTAGGTGAACCCCCTCCCATTCAACTTTCAGGCCTCTGTCCTGCACCTCTTCACCCATGATTTTGATAATTAAACTCATTTTGATAGCTATCAGGCTTGCAGGCAGTACATAAGACAATACGAATTTTAATTAAATTAAAAAAACAATCAAGATCTTCACACAAGCACAAAAATGCAGGTTAAAGGTATGTGTTGATGGTTCATTGTGAGCCTGTCAGGACCTACTGATTTGCATGGAGTGCAGCCGATTTTGCTGCTGCCCTAGGCAACTTCGTTGTCTTGCCTCATAATTGGGCCAACCCTAAAAGACCTCCATTTTCCCACCAAGGGTACCATTGTATGCCTACCAACATTATTTAATTTTTCATCTATTCATACTTCAAATATTGAAATTTATGCCTCTGCATCTATAGGCTCTATCAGGTAAAACAAATTTTTCACTGTCCATCCTTTTTATTATATCGAGGGAAGATTATTTTCAGCCTGCTGATTTACCATGTAAATAGCTTTGAAAATTATCCTCTGAGGCATGGAAATGGCACACATTTGAGCTACATATGAGCAATTCTGCACATTGTCATTAAAGATTAGAGGTAAATTGGAATTATGAGCAGGTGAGAACCGCCCTACTCTTTGCCAGCTTCATTATGCTAATCCTAGAGTCGCCGTTTCACTGGCTCAAGAGATGAAGGCCTTTGTCACATGTGTTTCCAGCAGAGTTCCATCCTAATTGAGCATTAATTAGACTTTAGTTAGTGAATGCTTAAAATAATTAGTTATCGTTAGATGTGTCCAGGTTTATTACTATTGTTAGCATAAGATTGTTATTAATGCTCACCATTACTTGTTAGTTTTCAGTGTGTCGGGCTTCAGACCTTAATGAGAGCGACTTCCTAATGCATTATTAATGAGAAATGACTTTTTATAGGCCGTGCTTTATTAATACTCCTACAGTGTTACACTTAATGCCAGCCCCAACTAGCAATGGAGCAGGTGACCCATAAATGATCTGAGAGCACAAATGGCAGCAGCCGGCACGCTGAAGCACCCCAAGGGGATCTCTATTCCATGAAGAAGGGCTAGTGCCTGCAGCCTTCCACAACAGTGACTCAAGCATTACACAAAGACGACTACTTTGTTAGATATTGCACGCAGAGCACTACACTTTTATCCCGTTTTCTTTCAGAACCGGAGCCGGCGTAACCATCAGGCGGGCTAGGCAGATACCTAGAGCTGCAGTTTCCGGGGAGAGGCAGCAAAAAAAAAGCAATACAACCACACTGCAAACACACTAGCTCAAAGAACCATCAGTGTCTAATTTTACCTGCAGAGAAGGTGGCAGAATTTGAGCCGATTATACCTGTAACCTGTTCTGAGCTCTTTGGGGAAACGGGATAGAAAACAATATTTATTTATCTTATTTAAAATTGTTTAAAACCCGCCTATCTACAAATCTAGGCGGGGAACAATACACACATACAAGACCAGTCCAAATAACAAACAATGAAATGCAATAAAGCCAAACAATAAAAACTAAACTAAAAGACGCCATTTACAGAACTGCAGCTAATGGCGTCCGTGTAAAAACTTAAGACGACTGAAATAATAATAATAATAATAACTTTATTCTTCTACTAGTTGTTTAGCCCGTTACATTAACGGGTGCTAGCAGCCCTTCTCCCTTATTTTTACCTCCTCCCTGTCCAGCAACACCTCCCCCCTCTTTCCCTGCTCCCCCCATATAGCAGTAGCCCTTCTCCTTTTATCTCCCCCTGTCCAGCAGCACCCCTCCCATTCCCTCCTCCCCCTGTCCAGCAGTAGCTCTTCTCCTTTATGTCCTGCTCCCCCCTGTCCAGCAGTAGCCCCAGGAAAAGAGTGAGGATCACAGGACCAAAGCTTTTACTGACATCCAAGTAGAGGAAATCCACTCTCCCCACCTCCTTGCTCCTGCTGCACTTCCTCCTCGGCTATACACACGCGCGCGCACACACTTACATACAGCTCTCCGGCTCCTCGCGCCCCTCCTCCACATTCCACTTCTTCGGCGGGGGCCAATGTTTTCTTTATTTTGTTTTCTTTTCACGTGTTCCTCCTTCACGGAAAAACAGCACTACCGGCCAACTTAGTCCCTTGCCGCCCCCTTCCCGCGGTCCCAACAAACGTCCTTACTCCAGCTTCGCGGCCTGCTACTGCCCTGATTTGCTCTGCCCGAGCAAATCAGGGCAGTAGCAGGCCGCGAATCAGCGTGTTTAGAGTGCTGCGGCCCCTGCTGGAGTAAGGACGTTTGTTGGGACCGCGGGGCGGCAAGAGAAGAGGAGCGGCGGCGGCAAGGAACTAAGGGAGCCGAAGGTAGGGTTTGATGGGAGGCTGAACAGGGGTTCTGGTGTGCCGGGGAGAGGAACGAAGACGACGCCGACGACCGGAGAGAGAGAGAGCCGCTGCAGCATCTCTGAAATTGAAAAAAACTTTTTTTTAGTTAAAAGACGCGGCGGTGGCTCCTCTCATGATCCCCACCTGCGTCGGAAGTCCGACGCAGGCGGGGATCGTGAGAGTAGCCACCGCCGCGTCTTTCAAAGAACCGTAAGCCGCGCATGCGCACTTCCTATGTGCCGCTACAGCTCACAGAAAAGCGGCACACACTTAGGAACTGCGCATGCGCGGCTTACCATTTTATTATATTAGATACCGCCACAATCTTGCGACTTCTAGGCGGTTTACAATCAAGAGTGCTGGACATTCAGCGAAATACAATAAGTAGATATTCAGAGGAAATACAGAGATCAGAGACCTCAGGAGGCAATAGTATAGAAATACAATTTTCTGAGCGAAAATGTAATATGTACATTTTAGTAGGTAATGTCCGACAGGACCTGTTAAGGATAAATAGCAACGTAAAGTTACGATAAGATGAAGATAACAGATTATATTTATAACAGTGCTGTAAGTTCAGGTGGAATAGGGAGGGGGGAGGGAGAGGGAGAGCGGGTCAATTGTTTAGGTATTTCTGGAACAGGTATGTTTTTAGGCGTTTCCTGAATTCCCCGTATGTAGTGGGCAAAAGCAGTTGGTCTAGGTCTTTGCCCCATAGGACTGCTTGGTGAGAGAGAAGGTGTTCGTGGTGTTTTTTCATTTTGCAGCCTCTAAGTGGAGGGGAAATGAGTTATGGGTGTGTGTTTCTCTTGAGTTTGTTATTAGAAAATGCGAAAAGGTCCGTTATGTACTTGAGGGTCAGGCCGTATAGTACTTTGAAGCAGAGGCAGGCAAATTTAAACCTTACTCGGGCTTCCGTTGGTATCCAGTGCAGCTGCCGATAGTAGGGTGTCAAGTGGTCGAATTTCTTCAGCCCGAAGATAAGTTTGACCACAGCATTTTGCATTATTTGGAGACGTCTCATATTCTTTAGTGAGATTGCTAGATAGGCGATGTTGCAGTAGTCAAGCTGACTCAGTATGAGGGATTGCACTAGGATTCTGAATGTTGACGTATCGAAGTATGATTTAATGGTTCTGAGTTTCCAGAGAGAAAGGAAACCTTTTCTGAATAGGGAATCCACTTGTTCCTTCATTGTTAGGCATTGGTCTAGAATAACACCTAGTATTTTCATGGTGGGCTGAATAGGGTAGTTGAGTTTATTGATGCATAGTGGGGTTTTATTGTCAAGCGGGTGAGGGGAGGCAACGAAGAATTTTGTTTTTTCTGGGTTGAGCTTGAGCTTGAAATCTGTCATCCATTGTTCCATCTCATTTATGGCATCGGATGCCTTGGGAATGGTTTCCGAGATGGAGTTGGCGAATGGGATGATGATCGTAAAGTCATCTGCGTAGCTGAATAGTTTTATTCCTAGTTGGGTTAGTTTCACACCTAATGAGGACATGTAGATATTGAAAAGCAGTGGGGAAAGCGGTGACCCTTGTGGCACTCCGGATGAGTTGCTCCAGGTGTCGGAGTGTTCGTTGTTAAAGCGTACCTGATAAGAACGGGATGTGAGGAAGCCACGAAACCAGTTTAGTACCTCAGCTCTGATACCAATGGCGTCTAAGCATTGCATCATTTTCTCATGGTCTACCAAGTCGAATGTAGAGCTCATGTCGAATTGCATGATCAAGGCGTTGAGGCCCTTACTAAATAATAGGCACAGATAGTCTAGGATGGCAGCGATTACTGTCTCCGTACTAAATAGGGTTCTAAAGCCAGATTGAGTTTCATGTAGGAGAGAAAATTGATTAAGGTAGTCAATTAGTTCCATGATTTTTACAATGAATGGGTTAGATGCTATTGGTCTGTAGTTTGTTATTAACGCTGAGGATTCTTTTCTATTTTTTGGGATGGGGGTTATTATTATGTGGCCGTTGTTAGTGAGGAAAGTCCCATTTTTTAGGTTGTGGGTTAGGTAGTATAATAGTGATATTTTGAATTCAAAGAACCATCAGTGTCTAATTTTACCTGCAGAGAAGGTGGCAGAATTTGAGCCGATTATACCTGTAACCTGTTCTGAGCTCTTTGGGGAAACGGGATAGAAAACAATATTTATTTATTTTATTTAAAATTGTTTAAAATCCGCCTATCTACAAATCTAGGTGGAGAACAATACACACATACAAGACCAGTCCAAATAACAAACAATGATATGCAATAAAGCCAAACAATAAAATACAATAAAAACTAAACTAAAAGACGCCATTTACAGAACTGCAGCTAATGGCGTCCATGTAAAAACTTAGACGACTGAAATGTAGGCCAGGGTTTTAAAGACCTACATTTGAGGCACCTATGTTTTTTGAGAATTGCGCTTAGCAGCACTTAAGTCACGCTCTGCCATAGAAACGACCACTTTAGGCTAAGCACCAAGCAATAGGTGCCTGATCTTATACAGAATCGGATAAGTGCCTTATCACCCAATTAAATTTTTAAAAATAATTTTTAAAAAACAATTATTGAGGCTATTAAGGGTATTTTGCCAGTTCAGTTGGGCACCCTTTAGAGAATCTGCCCCTTAGTCCAGCGATTTTCCTCTTTTTTTGTTCCATTAGAGAAATATGGAATGAAAAAAGTGGAAAATTGCTGGACTAAGGGGCAGAGTCTATAAATGGGCATCCCGAATGTAGGCAGCGGTAGGCGTCTTATCGCTATCAAGAAGCCAATCGGGACACACATTTAAAAAAACAACAACCCCCGAGGCAGGATGCCTACACTGTAGGTGTTTGTCATGGTTGAGGGAGCCATTTTGAGACACTTAAGCTTAACCAAGGCTGGTCGTGGGCTTGGTTTTGCGCGGAAGTGGCCATGGGTGAGCTTATACGGACCTAGGTGTCTCCATAGGGCTGTGACAGACACCTGAAATGTAGACTTGCAAAATGCTGTCCTATATTTCAAATAGACTTGGACGCTGAGCTGATTTTGGCAAAGGAATCCCCCAGCCATGATCAGCTGAATAGCTGTGTCAGGGAACCTCCCTGCGAAGTACCCCGGCAGGAAGGATGCCCACTCCCTCCTGCTGAAACCGCCAATTCCCCCCCCCCACCAGCAGGAGTGATGTCCATTCCCTCTTGCCAGAACCACAGACCCCCCTCCAGCCCCAAGAAGTCCCCTGGCAGGAGGGATGCCCACTCTCTCCTGCCACCACCCCCTGGAAGTTCCCAACCCCTCCATCCTGGGATGCACTGGGAAGGAGGCCTAAAACTCCAATTGGCCCAGGTGCCTAAGGCTCCGCCTTAAGCATCTGAGTCAATCAGGAACATAGGCCCCTCCCCGGTGCATCCCAGAATGCACCGGGAATACACCGGAAAGGCTCACTATTTTGGAGGGTGTAAGCATTCCTCTGATTGGACTTTCTACTTTAGAATTATGGGGGGTGGGGGTGTCAGGGGGACTTAGGGGTGCCAGGGGGGACAATAGGTTTGGCAGAGTGTGTTTGGTGGTCTAGAGAGGTTGTATCACCAATTGGGGGGGGGGGGGGTTAGGATCTTCCAGGGAGGGTGGTAACAGGAGGGAATGGGCATCCCTCCTGCCTGGAGACTTTTTGGGGAGGTCGGCGGTTCCGGTAGGTAATAGTGGGCATTCTCTCTTCTGGGGGACTTCTTGGTGGTGGTGGGGGAAAGACAGTTCTGGCAGGAGTGAGTGGGTATCCTTCCTACTGGGGGACTTCATGAGGGGGGGGTCCCTGCTACAGCCGCTCAGCTGAGCCAACAGGACTCCCTGAAGTCACGGTTTCAGGGAGGCATGCCGGCTCAGCTGATTGGGGAATCCCTTGCCATGATCAGCTGATGGCAAGAGATCCCTGATCAGCCAGGCGTGATTCCGTAACTGGCGCCTGTGACATGGGTGCTGGTTAGAGAATAGGGGGGATTAGACGGAGTTAGGCGTCTGTCCCTTAGGGCAGACGCGATTCTGTATAAGACGCCAATGTGAGATTCTCAGCTGCTTTTTAGGTGGCTACTGAGACCGAAATTCCCCCTAAATGTATAGATCTTGATAAAGATTGCCTCAGCTTTGTTGGTTGGGCTGAGAACTTGTCAGCAGCCCCTCATATAAAGAGCATCAATCAGATATTTAGTGAATTATGCAGTTTAAATCATTTTTGAAAGGTGTTGGAGTCAATATTTGATTTTGTAAATCCTACATACAGAACATTGTAGGAATCCAAAAGAAGTAATATAGTTCTGTTATATGATTGTTTTACAATGCTATTATTCCCCCAATTCTATACGTTGCCCAAAGTTTGGGGTGCCATATTGGCTGCGGATTATAGATCCACGCCTAAAGTAGTTGACAAAATTGATGATAATTAATTGGCCTTAACAAACGCTAATTGGCACCACTTACAGGTTATGCATAAATTCGCAGTCCACGCCCATTCTACATCCCGAATGCCCAATTCATCTTGGCCCAAATTCTCTACATGGTGCCATAAAAAAAAAATTGGCACTGATCAGCATGGCACTTAGCGTGATTGTATAAAAGACTTACGCTATATATAGGATTTTGCTTAGCGGCCATATACAGCATGACATCTATGCACACCCATTGAAGCAAAGGAAAACCAGACCTAAGTGCCTGAGCCTAAGTTGTATGTGGAGCTGGAGCGTATTCTATAAGGAATGCCCCTGATCTGCCCATGCTCCTCCCCTGTCCACACCCCTTTTTCAGATTCATGCACTAGAAATGACGAACACCACTTTATATACCGCGCCTACCAAGTTGAGCGCGTAACTTCTAACCAGAACCAATTAGCATCAGTTATTAAGTGTTAATTGCCAATTATCAGTGGTCTTGATAAACAAGTTGTGCACGCAAATCAGCTGTGTGCACCGATTTGCGTATGCAACTTATGGCACCAGATACAGAATTTGGAGGCTTGTGCACAACTCCAAAGTGGACATGGCCAAGGAAGGGACATGAGCAAGTCAAGAGCATTCCCAGAATTTAGCACACATCCATTTCTATGCCTAACTGACCATAGTTGGGCGCAAGTTTTTGGCAGGGATAAACACTCTTTCCTACAGTTAGGAATGGAAATGACTTAGGGCTCCTTTTACCACTGCGCGGTACGCTTCTAGAATAACACCAGCTCAATGCTGGCGTTAAGGTCTAGCACACGGGGCAATTTAGCACACGCTATTCCACGCGTTAAGGCCCTAACGCACCTTAGTAAAAGGAGCCCTTAAGCTAGTATTCTACAAAAACAGTTCTGTGAGGAATTCACATTTAGCATGCACATTTCAGCACTAAATGCCTATATGTCTATATTTCTGATACTGCTAGTTTTCAATGTGCCAATGTGCAATACTTGAGAGGGTCCAGAGGAGAGCGACACGAATGATTAAGGGCATGGAAAACCTTTCATACACTGAAAGATTGGAGAAGCTGGAGCTCTTCTCCCTGGAAAAGCGGAGACTCAGAGGAGACATGATAGAGACCTACAAGATCATGAAGGGCATAGAGAAAGTGGAGAGAGACAGATTCTTCAAACTTTCAAAACATAAAAGAACAAGAGGGCACTTGGAAAAATTAGAAGGGGATAGATTCAAAACAAATGCTAGGAAGTTTTTCTTTACTCAGCGGGTGGTGGACACCTGGAATGCGCTTCCAGAGGATGTAATAGGGCAGAGTACGGTACTGGGGTTTAAGAAAGGATTGGACAATTTCCTGTTGGAAAAGGGGATAGAGGGGTATAGATAGAGGATTATTACGCAGGTTCTGGACCTGTTGGGCCGCCGCGTGAGCGGACTGCTGGGCACGATGGACCTCAGGTCTGACCCGGCAGAGGCATTGCTTATGTGCTTATATTTCCAAGTTTACCTCATTGATTGCATTTATATGTGGTCATCCTACTATTGTTATTTTGTTAATAAAATTGTCTTGTGTAAAATGTACCTGCTGCAAACCGCTTTGGATGAATTACCTCGTGAAGGCAGTTAATAAATCCCAATACTGGGGTAAGTATCCATTTGCCCCGGTAAATGGGTTTTGGAAACTGCTCTCAATACATATCTCCAATCAAAGTATAACACTTAAAAGTATACAATGTAGTTTTTAAAAAAACTCTCCACTTTTAATAAATCAATGTTAATGCATACGAAAGAAAAAGCCTCAGCTAATGGTGAGTCATAAGACCCTATCGCCTCCACGTCATAGGCATAAAATAACTTTCCTATATAGCATTAACTGGCTACAGGTAACTTTTTCCCCAAAATTATATTGTTGAATCACTGAAATGAAAGTTTTAATGTCAAGGTTTATTTCGGCATGGCCAACGATCGTTTCGTGGCATACTGCCACTTCCTCAAGACCCACGAACCTTGCACTAGCGCCAACAGTTCAGCAGTGCGTTCTCTGCTTTCTGGCAGTCACTTAAAAGTATGACATTCAATTATGCATTTCTACCGGATTGTTCTGGAAAGGGTGCTGTTGAAGTTGTCATGATTGTTGAGGTCAAGGATAGAAGGGTAAGAAGCTTGAAAAATAATTGGATGGGAAGGGGCGGATGGCATAGCTGAAAGTTTATTGAGGGTACCTAATATCCTTGCACTAGCCAAATTCAAAACTCATATACTAGCAATATTATTTCACCACCAGAAGGCAATGGAGCTGGTCAAATAGAGCTTATGGTGGCATGTAATCACCCACTCTCTTTATAGAACGATTGTGAAAAAACATTTTAGCCTCATATGTCATTACATTTATCTGTCAACAAGCAGGATGAATCAGCCACACAAGTGGGTGATGGCATCCTGGTGCCAATATGGGCATCTCCATCAGAGCTTTAAAAACCTAGGCTTCTTGAACACACGTTATACAAAAGCATAAAGCAAGCTAATAGGAAAAAAATTGAATACAATTATGCACCCTAATAATCTACAAATAGAGAAGGAAGCTAAGCAGAAAAATGCAGATATAGTGGAATATATTTAACAGAAGAAAAAAAACAATCAAAACAAAAATACAAACCACACTAAGGGAGACATCTTTCTGCAGACAGATGACTTTGCATCATAGAGTCACCCTTAGCTTGTAGATTTGCCATTTCACTAAATACAAACCACACTGAGGGGGACATCTTTCTGCATGTAGGATGGCTTTGTATCTTAGAGTCACCTTCCTCTTGCAGATTGGTCAGTTCTCTAGAAACAACCTGTACCAACCTGAAAATGACTCATAGGGCTGCTGCAAGTGGTTTCCAGGGCAGGCCATGAGCAGAGTGGGTTGCCAGCATTGTCCTCAGACATTCCAAGGCAGTGTGTTGGGGGGGGGGGGGGGAGGGAAGAGGTTGAATCACTTGCCTAGTGCCACAAGGACCACTGTGGTATTTGAATCTGGGTCTGTTAGTTCCTAGCCTGCCAGTCTAATTTTTTAGACTATTAGGAATAACCCATGTTAAAACAAAATCCTGGTACTCCGCTGAGTAAGGGGCAATGCAAAGACTCATCCATGTATTTAAAGTATAAATGCCAAATAGAACAGCGGTCAGAATCTAAAGCAAAAGTATGAATAGTCATGGCTTTAGATGGAACTGCCACATGAGAATCTTCCAGACAACTAGACCAGTGTTTCTCAACTCGGTCCTGGAGAACCCCCTTGCCATTCAAGTTTTGAAGATATCCACAATGAATATGCACAGGGTTGCCAGATTTTCCTTTTGGAAAATCTGGACCCCCCTAGCCCCACCCCTAGTAACACCCACCCTGCCTTAATCCCGCCGCAAACCCGCCATAGCCGCGCCCCCGGCTCCTGTGTAGCAGTTATATATTTTTTCTCTGATCTTGCCTTGAGAATAATAAATGACCTGTTCTATTCTGATCAGTTTAGTATCTATATCTTGGATTCTACTTGAAATAAAAAGTAATATTGTCAGCAGAAATAAAAAATATAATAACTGCTGTCTCCAGTTTAAACTTTTCCTAATGATGAAAGAAATATATTGAATAACATGGGAGATAAAGAAGATCCATGCAGTACTCCTGATGGTTGGTTCAAAAACTTTTTGTATCATCACTGTCTGTATACAGTCTCTTCCTCTGTAATCCGCTCTGAATTATTTGTGGTATTGCGGTATATAAAAATAAAGTTATTATTATTATTACTCTGAAAGAATATCATGCATCTTAACTCTGTAAGATCTGTATGACAAAAAACCACTGAAACCAGTTCAATACATTATATTCCTATACTATTTAAATAAAGTTTTATGATCTACCAGATCAAATGCATTAGAAGGATCCAGTTGCATAATGAGAGCATGTTTTCCTATACTCACAAACTTGTCTTATTTGTTCTGTGAAATTATTAATGCTTCCATACTATGCGCAGAACGGAATCCAGATTGTGATACATACAATACATCAAAATGTTCTAAGTCAGTGGTTCTTAACCTGGGTTCGACCAGGGGTTCGGTGAGTCAGTCTCGCGGGTTCGGCGGAGGTCAAAACACACTTCTGACTCATATAGCGCTTCGGTCACGTTCAATCATCTATCAGTTATTCAGTGATTTTGATCAAGACTGATCGTGTACTCGGTTTCTTGATCTATCAATCAACAGCAGAAGTCACACTGATTTGCAGTAAATTTCATTATTATGTTATTATTATTCGAAATATAGGAGAACTTTTTTGTTTTCAAAATTGATATTATTTTTTACCTCACTGTATACCTATGTTTTGAATTTTTAAAAATTATATTTTATTTTTCCAATAAAGAAGGGTTCGGTGAACATGCATATGAAACTGGTGGGGTTCAGTACCTCCAACAAGGTTAAGAACCACTGTTCTAAGTAATCCACCAATTGTTCCGTGATCCTTAATCTTAATGAAGAAGGAAATAGAGGCCGTTGGTGTATAATTTGTGACAATATTGTTGGACATTTTTTAATTTTTCATTATGGGTGTAAGGGTGATCTCTGATTGGTCTTTAAGAAAGACACCCATAGAAAGTGAGCTTTCTATCCAATAAATTCTAAATTTCTATCCAGTCTAAATTCTGGTGGTGTAGTTTTCATCAGATGGGTAGGACATCCATCAGGTATGTTGTGAAATTTTGCAAATTTGTTACACAATCTATTTAAGTCAGCCATTGTTATTTGAGAAAATGCACCACAAATTCTAGCTACTGAATAACAATCTTCCATTAAAAACTTATATGGAGCTAAAGTATTTAAGTTGACAATCTTATCATGAGTACGTAGTGTGATAAATAAATAAATCATTAACTTTTGACTGGAAATAATCTGTTAATTGGGTGGCAGCAGGAGGAGATTCTTCTGATTTATTACAAATATGTGTAACATCAGTTAATTATTGACTGTGAGGAAAAGCTTACTGACATTAGAAATATCTCTATAAAAGATTGTTTCAACTTGGTTACAACATCCCTCAGAGCCTCTGTGGACACCACATAGGCTTTAACCTGTTCCTCCTATTTCAAGTCTGAACATAAATCCCCATCTTGCTTGCTTTCACATGCTACCTCTCTGTAGCTGTTGATCTCTTCTAACCTTCAGACACAGAGCAGCAATGAGATGGAGCTTCTGCCAAGATGGCTGCCCAGGACCTGAACTCTCCTCCTTAAGCAAGATTCATCTCTCTGAGGCCAAAGCAGAAAGCAGCAGATAGAGCCCAACCTGGATGTTTGCTTCTGCTGTGAGCATAATATTGTGGCATGCAGCAAGATAAGTGTCACATTATGATCTTCACGTGTTATTGTTTTTACTGTGCACTTTATGCACATGGCATTTTGGTCTTTTAGAATTATTTTATCCTTGGTTTCTGCTTCTTTATGTGTTTTAATGCTTAACATAGTTCTTATACTTCATTAGTTCTTATTACATACTGTATAATTTATCATTAGTGAAAACAAGAACAAAAACTGTGGATACAGATGTTCTGGAAATAATTTATTAAACACTGACATAAAACCATGAAAATTCAATTAAAAAAATACAATGATAAAAAATACAGTGATAAAAATCCAACCGGACCCTACATGGACCGTGTTTTGGCGAACATGCCTGCCTTAGGGGTCCAATAGTTTGCAAACTCACATATAAAGAATTGGACTGAAAACAGTCTATTGTCTTTAAACATGTGAGCAAAGAACACCACAGACAAGCTGAAGTAGCAAAAAAAAATTTTAAAAAAATGCTAATTTATCATTAGTTCACAGCTATCACTTTGGCTTAAGTCATTCAGTTACACTTTCAGTATGCATATGTTTTGCACCTTAGTCATGTACTCACTTTGCTATGGTGATTTCATCACATATACAATTCCATAATTATACCTATTACTTTTAGGACTCCAGAGGAAGGCATGTTTGCCGAAACACATACCGTTTGAGGTCTGGTAGGACTACAGAGATAAACTATTATATTTGTATTTATTTGTGTTTATTCTTTTGGAAGAAGTGATAAATACATCATCTTTTAGAACATCATCATCCACAGTCTTTTGCTTTTATCGCAAGATAAGTGTATGCCGATTTTATGCATGCAGATTTTGTGTGCACATTGAGGGCAGCCTGATTGGATACATGTGCGCAAAAGGTTCTGCAGTAAGCCCGGTTTCTTGTTTACATGTTGGAACAAGAACAAAAGCGTTAGCACACATCAGTGCTTGTTCTCCTGCATATAAGCATCAGCCTTGCAAAAACTTCTTCTAGATCAGGGGTGTCAAAGTCCCTCCTCGAGGGCCGCAATCCAGTCGGGTTTTCAGGATTTCCCCAATGAATATGCATGAGATCTATTAGCATACAATGAAAGCAGTGCATGCAAATAAATCTCATGCATATTCATTGGGGAAATCCCGAAAACCCAACTGGATTGCGGCCCTTGAGGAGGGACTTTGACACCCCTATTCTAGATGAAAATTTTATGAGGCTTTTGTTTATGAGCAGCTGAGCAGACGCCGATGTGTTTGGACATTTTCATTTTCGTTCACGCATGCGCACAACCTGTTGTGCTCGACGCCCCCACGTACCTTGACTTCAGAAAAAAACTCAAAACACACTTATTTCACGGACAGAACCCTTAACACACCCTCTTCTTCTTCTTCAACTCCCCTCAATGCACGTGAACCTCCACCTACTCCTTCTTATTGTACTCTCCTAACCTGTTAACTTTAATGACCTGTATTTTTCCTGTAAACAAATATTACCTTCCTATTGTACACTCTTGTATATTTCTGTCAACTTCAATGACCTGTACATTTCTAAACTGTTAACCCTTTCAGGACCATAAGGATTGTAGGCCAATTTTTGTGGTTTTGATGACATTTTTATGGTAAAAAGGGCTTGCAGATGCCAAAAAATTGATTTTTTTTGTGAAATATCATTATTTTTTTTTAAAAAAATCACACTTCTGGCTTATGGACAGTGTGGCAAGTGAATCTTCTCGTCAATCTGGCAACGACGCTAATGAATGAATGTCGGAACCAGTTTGTTTACATAAAGGCAGTATCATATGGAATCCGTACATATCAAATTTAGAACTGTAGACTATCCCAATCAAAATTTATAGGATTTTAAAGTTATGGGACAAATATGTCCCTTGGTCCTGAAAGGGTTAACTCCAATGACTTCATTGTTTGTAACCTTAATTAATTGATGTGAACCGCCTAGAACTCCCTGGGTATGGCGGTATACAAAAATAAAGTTATTATTATTATCTTTCATCACTCTTTTAAACTTGCTGGCACTTCTGGTTGCGGAAGATGAGAAAACTGGCACGAAATCTTCTCCACCGCCTTGAACCTGGCGAAAAATGTCTTATGTTGACCACACAGTAACAAAACATTGTTCCCTTTTCTGCATTGCCTGGAATTACTTTAATGGCCTCATTACCGCACATTAACACCTGCACTCAATCCCTCTCTGCATTGATCGCCATTAGCATTCACTAACCACGCAGCTAGGCTTTCTGTTGTAATAGGTGGTATATAAAGTTAATTAAATCAATTCAAATAATACTTGCGTAGTTATCACATGCATAAGAGCTAACATTATCTAACTAAGAGCTAGATTCACTAAAGTCCACAAATCTATCTGATTCATTCTGGCCGATCGATTCAGTAAAACTTGTCCATGCAAATGATCAAATCGTAAACATGCAACCATAAGTCTCACTGTAACATCGATCGACGCGCATGCGCACTATCTCTCTATATTGGTTTTGAAGCACATAATGCATACGCTAGCTCTTTAGAACTTCACTGCGTAGAAATGGGGCGGGGTTTAATCGCGGACATCATTGGCGGGCTCCGAATGCGCCTACCGCAAAGCATTGTTGTAAAAAATGCAATATAAGAACTGTAGTTTTTACCAACCTCTCTTTTTTTCTTAAGTGCTGTTGCAAGCTGTTTAAGCTGTGACCGTAGCTTTTTGAAAAATTTGTTGGAGAGGTTTAAGGAGAAATAGCATCGGAGGTTTGTGAGCGAGCTGTGGAATTCTTCGAGTTCGTCCTTTTTTGATAGATCGATCTCGAAGTTTATTGCGCGTTTCCAAACAGCTTAACATTTCTTTCAGGAAAAGAACTGTTAAGTTGCTAGAAGGCATAACAGTTAACAGCAGTTGAATGCGCTGGGATCACGCGCTGTTATATACAGCCTACGAATCCCAGGAGGCTTTGCGGCTCTTTGTGCCGTGAAGCACAAAGCAACCATCAGATGCACGTGACAATCTAGCTGGAAGGAAAGGGGGGTGGGGAGGGATAGCTGGCCCTTAAAAGTAATTTTTGATTTTTTTTTAAATTTGGCATTGATATATGAAATGTACAATGCGCAAGGAGAGCACAGGGTTAATCTGCAACTTTCTCGTCATGCGCATTACAAATCCAAGATTCACTCCCGCGCTCGCTATGCGCATTCCAAAAAAATAAAAAAAAATATTTCTAACGCTTATGTACATGAAAGTTTACATATATTTAAAGTTTAGATATATTTTGGATTTTTTTGCGGGGTAGATATATATTTTTAGTGCGGTTCTTAACATGCACGCAGCAGTTGCTAGGCAGGAATAGTCGGCGAGGATGTAAACGACTGGTCCTCAGCAGTCAAAACTTTTTGGAATGGAAAGGCCAGTCGGTGTGGACGAAATGGTTTCATGAATCAATTCCTTAAGAAATTTAAATGCCTTTTTACTCATTTGCATGCGCAGATCGGATCGGGTGCGGATGGGGTCTGGAGGAAGGTTAGTGAATCAAGCCGTAGTAGGAAAGGGAGCGCAAACTGATCGGTTTGCTTAGTGAATCTAGCCCTAACTCATGTGCACAGTAGGCACCTAACTTCAGAGGACCTGTTATAGAATGTGAAGTGCATTGCAGTGCAATAAATGCCGAATGTCCATTCTGGATAATATTATTTCTCTTATTTTATAATCTGATGTCCTATGGTAATGTAATTCAAGTTTATTTTATGATCTGTGGTCAAGGGAGAGTCTCTTTCGTTGTGGTTGCCTCATCATGAGTACATATTTGTGTGGGATCTAAGAGGCTATTATATGTGAATGTGGAGAGAGCATTTGTTGAAATCCTATATGTGTATGAGAGATCTTAAGTGTGCATATACCACCCAACCTGTCATGGTTGGTTTCAGGCTGCATGGGTAGGCATGTATGTTTGCATGATCTATGGCTGGTGAGGGTGGGGAATCCATGATGTTTTTTTTCATATATGATGAGCTGCTCGATGCCAAGGGTGTAGATGTTGGGAAGGCAAGCCAACATGATGCAGTCTGTATACCTAACAGCGTCCCCTTAATAATATATTCACTAAATGTAAGTGATTTGGGCCATCATATCAAGAGGATTAAGAATTCAGTTATCTATGGAGATGAAGGCTGACATCTGTTGCGTGCAAGAGACATATTTGTCATTTACAGAATCTTGCAAGCTTAAAGTGAAATGGCTAAGAACCCTGAAGTTGACCCAAAAATGAACTGATATTTTTTTTCATGCATATCCCTATTACCAAAGATATCCTTTTAGGAAAAGGGATATGCAAATCCATTTTCTTACCATCTTGTATTCTGCCTCCGAAGCCATTGATCCCTTATAGAAGCAAAGAAACAGAGAAAATGAAGTTAGATTAAAAAAAATCACATGGCCTATCCAGTCTGCCCATCCATGCCATCTTCCTCTTCCTTGAGGATCCTGTGTACTTGTCCCAAGCTTGCTTGAATTCAGATACTGTCTTCATCTTCACCACCTCCACTGGGAGTCTTCCACAAATTCACCACCCTTTCTTGTAAAGAATTATCTCAAGTTACTCCTGAGTATGTTCACTTTCATCTTCATCCTAGGGCCCTCATTCCAGAACTTCCTTTCAATCGAAGGAGACTCGCTTCTGGTGCATTTATGCCACCGAGGCATTTAAATGTTTCTACCATATCTCCTCTCTCCCACCTTTCTTCCAAAGTATACATATTGAAAGCTGGGCAATCCCAAATACTTTCGAGACTCCCAGTCTGTTCTCCAAGTGGAGCCCAAGAGCCATCTTCGGTCTCTGCCTCATGGTGTTCTGAAAAGTTCTGGCATGAATCACCTAAATGGTCTGAAAGAGAGGAATCAGACAGTCTGTCTTCTGACTTTTTAACCTCTCTGCCTAGAAACACTTCACTTCAGGAAGATGTGACCTACACAAAATACATACAGAAAATGGTAGCTGTAGTACCCTTTCCTCTCCATAAAAAAAGAACAGCCAAGGGCAAATGTATTCAACCTGTTGAAATGTATTGATGCGCCAGAAGAGGCCATGGCGGCATCAGTGCGCAGGCTTCTCAAAGAACTCTAATTGATAATGTGGCAAAATTCCATCTGCTGTTCACCAGTGGTAAGGAACCTGGACTTCAAATATAGAGTCTAGAGTGGTCCAAGTCTTGACGCAATCCAGCTACCACATCACTCAGTGGTAGCAGCAAAGCATTCCAAAAAACACTAAAACATCCTGCCTGGGAAGGATTCCAAAACCATAGACCTCATTGGGAAAGAAAAAAAGGGCTTTATAAAGTGCCATGCAAAAAGTAAGAGTAGCAGTGCATCAGCTTTACATGGTCAAGTTTGATAAATGTTATGTCTTATTTTCTATGTTGTTATGTAACTCGCCCTGGATAAGGGCGGTGATAAATAAACAAAAATATACACATTTGTGCCCGAAAAAAACTGAAGCTTTCTCAGAGTCCCTTCCCCAAGTTGAGAGACAAATGTTTTAAAGCGATTCACCAACACAGAGACGCATCTTATTAAGTGAATATATCAGGCTTTCAGCACCTCAGCAAGAGCTTCCTTTGTAGTGAAATGGGTCAGAAGATCGACATGAGTACACACAATAGGTTAGCCCAGGGGTAGGCAATTCTGGTCCTCGAGAGCCGGACACAGGTCAGGTTTTCAGGGTATCCACAATAAATATGCATGGGATCAGGGCCAGATTTAGATGAAAAGAGGCCCTAGGCTATTCCACTTATGAGGCCCTTACACCTCCCATTTTTAAGTTTGTAAATTACATGAGAGATAATAAAATACAACATTACTGTGATGTATATCAATATGTTAAATGAAACATGTTGTTATTGGTACTAACCTTTATAAAAAATGTGACACGGATAATAAATAAAAAAAAGTTGAGAACACTTATTTGGACATTTATTCTCAGCACCATATATAGTACTTGTAACAATAACTAATCAAACATAACACACAACATTTACAAAGAAACAAAATTCAAATAATGAAAATCTTTGACTACAAAAATAAAATACGCAATAAAAATTATCAAATTTTCTATCAAATTAAATTAAATATATTCAATACATTGAAGATTAAACCAAATTCAATTCAGATAAATTTATTTCATAATAATTCGCATTTAAAGTTTAAGTATGAATTATTATGAATTTTAAGTCTTAAACTAAACCAAAAATGGAACTTTATTCAAACAAAATCCAGATCACAAAAAAGAAAATATCAAATTGTATATCATATTAAATTTTATGTTAATAGTTATTTTATTTAAGAACTGATTCAATCCAAGTATACATTTAAAACAAAATAGTAGATTAGAAGAATTTATTTCTAAACTTTTTCATACAGAATTCTTCTATAAGTTCATCAAAATCTATTTTTCTTTTTTTTTTTTTAAGTTAAATAAATTTTTATTGAGTATTTTGAAAAATACAAGGAGCAATTCAAATACATAAGAATAAGATAACGTTTTGTATATTTATATGATCTATAAATATAAAATTAATTATAAAGGACCATAGTATTAAGAAAAGCTCAGAGTAATGGAGTTGTTTGTGAAGACTGTATGAGAAAAAGATGAAAGAAGACAGAGTAAAAATAAAAAGAGAAAGGAAAGAAAGAGGAAAGGTGGAGAAAAGGAAGGGAAGACAGGAGTGTCTACAAAGCAGAGCGTACATATGAATCTAAAAATGACCAGGGTGATTTCTTGCTTTTTAAATTCATGGAGATTCGGAGTGTGATTTTACTCTCATATGCATATGATTCAAGTCTATGATACATACATAGTGAGTTCCACCAAAACGTATAATCTAATAACGAAAATGATTTCCAATTTTTCAGAATGTGCATGAGAGCAGTCACAATCATGGTATCAATGAGTTTAGGAGGACATTTTGATTGCGCGAAGCAGGGATGTTGAGATCGAAGGATTATAATGTCCATAGAAATTTCTTCTGAGCAGTTAGTGATAGATTGTATGGTATTCCAAATTTGGGTCCAAAAAGAGCGGACTAAAGTACAATGAAAAAACATATGATCAAAAGTTCCCTCCTCTTTCAAGCAGTTCCAGCAAATAGAGTCAAGTTTTAAGTTGGCTTTCCACATGCGAAATGGGGTCCATATTGCATTCCACATAATAAAGAACATTGATTGTGAAACTCTAGAAGATAGAAGTGGGTTCCCAAAAGAGTTCCCAATCAATGTCAGATAGCGGAATGGTGAGTATATTATCCCAGTGTTTCATAGATTGATATGAAAAAGTGAATAAATGATCTCTCAGAATATTATAGAAAAAAGATATAGCTTTTCCTTTTGATAGAGACCATAAAGACCAATGGTAGATAGTGTTTTTGGAAGACATGAAGTCATACCGTATATGCACAGAAGACAGCACTTCAATAAGTGAGATCCACTGTGAATGGGCAGAGGAAGGCAACAATAATAGGCCTAGCTATAGACGCTGAAAAAGCCTTTGATCGAGTGGAGTGGCCTTTTCTTTTCTGTGTCTTGAAATGGTATAACTTTGGCTCATTTTTCACGAAATGGATAGAAACATTATATCACTGTCCCACCGCTCGTATTCTAATTAACAATTCTCTATCCAATAAATTTCCCCTTCACAGAGGCACTAGACAGGGATGTCCTCTCTCACCACTACTGTTCAATTTAGTGTTGGAGCCTCTTCTCTCTGCTATTCGACAAAACCCCTTAATTAACGGTATTCCCTCCTCTGATCGAAACTTTAAATTAGCAGCCTATGCTGATGATGTCTTAATTTTTCTTAGGAACCCTCAATCTTCTCTTCCTCATCTTATACATATCATCAAACAATACTCCCGATTTTCCGGATATTCTGTCAATTGGGAGAAATCAGAAATCTTTCCTCTGAATAATAACATTCTTCAATCAGATTTGGCTAACTTTCCATTCACATGGTCTAATGAAGCTGTGAAATACTTGGGGATTTTAATACACAATGATCCGGTCCTCGCTCAAGATCTTAATATATCTAAAATCAAAAATTTAATTCTTAACCACTTTATTCTTATCCACTTTATTTGTCTTGGTGGGGTAGGATAGCATCCATCAAAATGACCCTAGCACCTCAAATTAATTACATTCTCTCTATGCTTCCTCTTTTATGCCAGAAATCATTTTTCCATTGGCTAAATAGGAAGCTATCTGAATTTATATGGAACAAGAAAAAACCTCGAATTGCTCTAGCCAAGCTGAAGGCCTCTAAAATTAACGGTGGTCTTAACTTCCCGGATTTCTATCATTATTATATTGCTTCATTAGCTAAATATGGAGCCTACTGGGTTAATGACTCCTTTTCTCAAGACCCTCCTACTTGGTTTGAAATGGAGTGTTTTCTATGCAAACCTCTACACATCTCCTGCTTACTAACGATATCAATACCTAGACATTTGAGAAAGTATTCTCTGTTGAATTCAACACAGCATGCTCTCCATCATTTAGATAATATAGCTGAGATCTCAATTAGTGTAAGCCCACTCATGTCTCTTTGGAATAATCCCAAAATCCAAAACCATGGCAAATCCCTTTCATGGAAACGGTGGCAGCGAGCAGGTATATGGTTTGCTCATCAAAATCTATTTTTCTGAAGGTCTCATTTTCGATACACAAAATTCTCAATGAAGACAACCTCTTCTGGGTCATTGTGCTTCTTAATTGATTTTTGATATTTTTAAGTCTTGAAAATGACCTTTCTCCAGTACAATTAGTGACTATTAAACTGAGAAACAGCCATAAGATTTATTCCAAATTGGGGAAGGCCACTTGAATATTTTCTTTGAATATTATTTGATACAAGTCTGTATGTGACAATGTGGAATTTTTTGAAGGTTTATGTGTTTGTTTCATCTTTTCTAATAACATTAACATGTGTTTCATATTATCGAAGTAACACGAATATAACCGAACGTCGGAATATCAATAGATCTGTTTGTTTGTCTGTTCCAATCTACACCAATCTGCACTTTATTTATGCAAGAACAAACCAGAGCTTAGTAGCATAAGGCACGTCAATATTTGCCATAGCAATCAGTGAACGTATGAACTATACTTTGGTGCAATCTAGTATATACAAACGAACAGACCCAATGAGCCGAACGCATTGATCTTAACCAATACATTTTTATGTTTATTAGTCATATGTGTAGAATTTCTCCTTATTTTCGGTTCAGTGTTTTAGTGTTCACTGTTTTTAGAATAGTGTAATTTTAATTTTGCTAACAATTTGAATGTAGGCCCCTCTTGAGGCCCTAGGCTGAAGCCTAGTTAGCCTATAGGAAAATCCGGCCCTGCATGAGATAGATTTGCATCTCAAGGAGGCAGTGCAAGCAAATCCATCTCATACATATTCATTGTGGATATCCTGAAAACCTGACCTGGCTCCGGCTCTCGAGGACCGGAATTGCCTACCCCTGGGTTAGCCAGTGTTTCAGGCACTGAAGGAAAAAAAAACCCCAGTCCAAAAACAAAGTTAAGGAAGCAATTGGTCTGCTTCACCCTTCTAGACCCTGTCTTCAGCAACAGCAGAACAATCCACCTCTTCAAGGAAGCAAATTGTTCTCTATAAAAAAACCAAAAACAAATCTATATAATTGTGCCACTTTTTAAATCCACTGCCTGTAGATTTCAGCCTCTAAATGCATTGTGGTGGGTTGAATATCAGTCTAACCACTTTGCCATAATCTGTATAGGGCTGAGATTATGTTAGAATCCATATAGTGATGATAATCAACTGTTATATGAACAGCCTGCATAGGCTACAGCAGGGGGTCTTCAAAGTCCCTCCCTGAGGGCTGCAATGGTCAGGGGGGCCCGATGAAGGAGAGCATCAACATTGTTTTTTCCAAACGGCGATGGGCCCCTCCAGCATCGATCGGCAATGCGCCCCCCCCATCGACGGACAGTAAGACAAGCAAGCAACGCGGGTAAGAAAGGCAACGGGAACTGTAATTGTGCAAGCGGTACTGCTTGCCCAAAGCTTCCCTCTGACGCAGCTTCCTGTTTCCGCCTGGGCGCAGGGTGGGGCGGGGAGGGGCAGGGGGGCCCAGTGTTCTTGTGTGCCTAGGGGCCCTCAACGAATTAATCCTGCCTTGGGCACACACTCTGAAAATTTCACTCGTTGGCCTT
Source organism: Geotrypetes seraphini (assembly GCF_902459505.1). Lineage (NCBI taxonomy): Eukaryota > Metazoa > Chordata > Amphibia > Gymnophiona > Dermophiidae > Geotrypetes > Geotrypetes seraphini. The sequence continues at coordinate 29,878,042 of NC_047098.1, forward strand.
CAATCTCACTGAGTCAGTAAATTTCACTCTTTGCAATGCTCCAATCTTGGCATCTCTGAAATGAGTGCATATTTGGGGGAGAACATGTTGCCTTTGCTGTTTGATGTGAGTAGAAGCTTTTCGTTTGATAGAAGACCTAGCAAAGCACTTCTCTGATCATTGAATTTGTTCACTACTCCCTCCCCCCCCCTCAATCATGATCCAGGTACTACTAGTCTCTTCGGGACTAAACGCAGAGATAGATTGCTTTTAGCTGTGACTGAGAGCTAGGGTGTGGTTGCCGCCTTGAAATATATCTCGACCCACTCCCTCCTTGCTGTTCATGACGTCATCTGTGGCCAAGTGAGTTAATCCCAGAAATGCGCCTGAGTGTTGCAACTGTTCAGTGGAAAAAGATCAGACTGCAGTTTGCTAGCTCTTCCTCTAGGAGTGGCTGTGAAAAGGTATAGTTTAAGTATTTTGCAATTTTATGAATAGGGTGTAAAAAGATAGAGTGTGAGTGTGTTGATCTGAGTTTGTGTATCATTTTTCTATAGCAACCCCTCCCGATTAAGCATCAGTAGGCGAACCTCGATACGGGGGGGAGGGGGGGGGCTGGCTTGACATGAGCAGCTTCAGGAATCACAAGCACATTTAATACTTACAAGGATGTGCCGATTAGTCATTGCCGCCACCAAGGACATTGAGATAAGTTCAGTCATTTAGATAATAAGAGCAAAACATGTATCATCTTCATTAGTAGGCGGCTGGGACAGTGGGTGCTGTAATGATCCCATTGGAAACCTTTGTTATGGTTATTTAACACTAGACATAAGAACATAAGCATCGCCTCCGCTGAGTCAGACCATAGGTCTGTCATGCCCAGCAGTCCGCTCCCGCGGCAGCCCCCAGGTCAATGACCTGTAAGTGATCTATTACTCTAAAGCATTTGTACTGTATAGTACCCCACTAATTGTACCCTTCAATCCCCTTCTCCTTCAGAAATTTGTCCAGTCCCATTTTGAAACCCAAAATCGTGCTCTGCTTTACGACCTCCTCCGGAAGTGCATTCCAGGTGTCTACCACCCTCTGACTGAAGAAGAACTTCCTGGCATTTGTTCTGAATCTGTCTCCCTTCAATTTTTCCGAATGCCCTCTAGTTTTTGTTGCCCCTGCCAGTCTGAAGAATCCGTCCCTCTCTACCTTCTCTATACCCTTCATGATCTTGTAAGTTTCTATCATATCCCCTCTAAGCCTCCGCTTCTCCAGGGAAAAGAGCCTCAGCCTGTCCAGTCTCTCAGCATACGAAAGGTTCTCCATGCCCTTTATCATTTTTGTTGCTCTTCTCTGGACCTTCTCAAGTACCGCCATATCCTTCTTAAGGTACGACGACCAGTATTGAATGCAGTACTCCAGATGCGGTCGCACCATCGCCCTATACAGCGGGAGGATAACCTCCTTGCTTCTGGTAGCGATACCTTTCTTGATAATGCCCAACATTCTGTTCGCCTTTTTCGAGGCCGCGGCACATTGTGCCGCCGGTTTCATTGTTTTATCCACCATAACCCCCCAAGTCTCTTTCTAGGTTGCCTTTCCCCAATAATATCCCCCCCCCCCCCATCGTGTAATTGTACATCGGGTTTCCTTTCTCCATGTGCATAACTTTACATTTCTCCACATTGAAGCTCATCTGCCATTTAATTGCCCACTCACTCAGTTTGTTCAGGTCCCTTTGGAGTTCTCTACATTCCTCAACTGTACTAACCTTACCGGAGAGTTTTGTGTCGTCCGCAAATTTTATAATTTCGCACTTCGTCCCTGCTTTCAGGTCATTAATAAATATATTGAACACAATGGTTGTGGGTCTGAGCACTTCACATTATAAAATTTATTTGATCTTGTAGTTGAATGGTATGATCTGTGATTATTTTTTGAGTATATATGTATCACAGACATTATTGAGTCATTTCCCTGTAATTACGAAGGTGAATATAATTGACATCCTATACATATATTGACAAGCTATCAGTGGTCTCCACATGGATTCAGTGCTACTAACTATGGCTGTTTCGGCTGAATATTGGCCTGCTGGTTCTGAAATTTAGGAGCTCAGCTGTCTTTGAATTTTGGCCCCTCAATGAAATTAGGGTGTCCTTCAGCTATGGGAACTCCCATGCGTGTGGCTGATTTAACCTGTGTCCTGGTAGAGAAAGTGAAGTTTCTTATTTGTAATGAGGGGGAGGGGATGGGGAGAAGGTGGTGTCTGTGTATAGACAGCAGGATAAATCAGACACACCAGCCTCTCAAAGAGTTAAGTTCTAAGCTCCACAATACACCGAAGGGATGTGCAAGGCAGCAGCTGTGTGGGCACTCTCCTGCATGCACAGAAATTCCTTTTTGGGGGGTCAATGTTTAAACTCCACTGTTTGCCTTTATTTTAAAAGCCAGCTGTGGTGTTTAAATTATTGATGGATATCCAGCACTGGATGGTGAGTTAGAAACATAGAAACATAGAAATTGACGGCAGAAAAGGGCCACAGCCCATCGAGTCTGCCCATACCAATGACCCACTCCCTGACTTCTACTCCCCTATAGATCCCACGTGAATATCCCATTTCCTCTTGAAATCCAACACGCTGCTGGCCTCAATCACCTGCTGAGGCAGCTCGTTCCAATGATCGACCACCCTTTCGGTGAAGAAATACTTCCTAGCATCACCTTGAAACTTCCCTCCCCTGATTTTCAGCGAGTGCCCTCTGGTTACCGAGGGCCCTGTCAGACTGAAGATATCATCTTTCACCTCTATATGCCCTGTGATATACTTAAAGGTCTTAATCATGTCCCCCCTCTCTCTTCGCTCCTCCAGTGAGTACATCCGCAATTTTTTTAACCTTTCCTCATACGTGAGATCCCTGAGCCCCAAGACCATCCTGGTAGCCATACGCTGAACCGACTCAACTCTCAACACATCTTTCCGGTAGTGCGGTCTCCAGAATTGAACACAATACTCGAGATGGGGTCTCACCATGGATCTGTACAGTGGCATTATGACTTCAGGTTTTCTGCTGACAAAACCCCTCCGGATGCAGCCCATCATTTGTCTTGCCCTGGACGAAGCCTTCTCCACCTGATTGGCAGCCTTCATATCATCGCTAATGATCACTCCTAAATCACGTTCCACCGTGGTCCTGGACAAGGTTTCACCATTTAGTGAGTAAGTTCTGTGTGGATTTTTTTTGCCTAGGTGCATTACTTTACATTTTTTAGCATTGAAGCCTAGCTGCCAAGTTGATGACCACTGTTCCAATTTCTGTAGGTCTTGCATCATAAGGTCAGGAACACTGCCATTGCCTACTATGTTGCATAGTTTGGCGTCGTCGGCAAACAGTGATATTTTTCCTCTAAGCCCTTGGGTCAAATCTCCTATGAATAAATTGAATAGAATCGGCCCTAAGACGGAGCCCTGAGGTACTCCACTCGTTACTGCTGATGTTTTGGAAGGGGTACCGTTTACCATTACCCTTTGAAGCCTACCATCTAACCAATCCTTTACCCATGCAGTGAATGTGTCCCCTAATCCCATCGATTTTAGTTTGTTCAACAGCCTGCGGTGTGGGACGCTATCAAAAGCTTTGCTGAAGTCCAAATATATCACATCCAGGGACTCCCCGGCATCCAGACGACTGGTCACCCAGTCAAAGAAATCAATCAGATTAGATTGGCAGGACCTTCCCCTGGTAAATCCATGTTGGTGTGGATCTCGTAAATTTTCTTCGTCTAGAATCTCGTCGAGTCTCTGCTTGATCAGTGTTTCCATGAGTTTGCACACTATGGATGTAAGACTCACCGGTCTGTAATTTTCTGCCTCTGTTCTGCAGCCCTTTTTGTGGAGTGGAATTACATTAGCTGTTTTCCAGTCTAGGGGTACTTTTCCCGTGCGCATGGAAAGATTGAAGAGCACGGATAGTGGTTCAGCCAGAACTTCACTCAGTTCTCTGAGTACCCTGGGGTGTAGATTGTCAGGTCCCATGGCTTTGTCTACTTTGAGTCTTGAAAGTTCGTGGTAGACACTACTGGGTGTAAACTCGTAATCATGAAACAGATCATTTTGGCTGTCTCTTATCTGTAGTTGCGGACCAGCTCCTGGCGCTTCACAGGTGAATACTGAGCAGAAGTATTCGTTTAGCAGTTCTGCCTTGGTATAATCAGATTCTGCGTAGTTTCCGTCTGATTGCCTAAGGCGTACTATCCCATCTTTGTTTCTCTTCCTGTCGCTAATGTACCTAAAAAAGGATTTGTCCCCTTTTTTAATATTCCGTGCCAGATCTTCCTCTGTTTGAAGTTTGGCTTCCCTGACTGCCTTTTTGACAGCCTTAGATCTGACCAGATAGTCTTCTTTTGCCTCTCTTTTCTCAAGATGTTTGTAAGTGATAAATGCTTCTTTTTTCTTTTTTATGAGGTCCGAAATTTCCTTGCTGAACCATTGTGGTTTTTTGTTTCTCCGGCGTTTGCTTACTGTATTTATGTAGCGGCTAGATGCTTCGTTCAGGATGGATATTAGATTTGACCACATAGTTTCTGGATTGTCTGTTACTACATGGTTTTGCAGCTCCTGATGGACAAAGTCTCTCATGTGGTCGAAATCTGCGCCCTTAAAGTTGAGGACCTTCGTTGCTGTGTTTGATTTAGAGAAGCCTATCCTGAGGTTGAGCCATACCATGTTGTGGTCACTGGAAGCCAGCGTGTCTCCCACTGATACTTCCGAGACACTGTCTCCATTTGTGAGTACCAGGTCCAGTATTGCTTTTTCCCTGGTGGGCTCTAATACCATTTGTTTGAGTTGTGCACCCTTAATGGAGGTTAATATTCTTCTGCTGCCACTCGTAGTCGCGGAGAGGGTGTTCCAGTCTGCGTCTGGCATGTTGAAGTCCCCTAACAGTACTGTGTCACCACGCAGAGTGATGTTCTCTATGTCCTCAATCAATTCCTTGTCTTTGTCTTCCTGCTGTCTTGGAGGCCTGTATACTACACCGAGGTAAAGGCATTTTTCTTTCCCTCTGGCCAGGTTTACCCAAAGTGATTCCCCTGTGTATCTAATCTCTGTGATCCTGGTAGTTTTGATATTATCCTTAGTGTATAGTGCTACCCCCCCTCCTAATTTGCCCTCTCTGTCCCGACGAAGTAGATTGTAGCCTGGTATAACCATATCCCACTCATGCGAGTCCGTGAACCAGGTCTCGGATATCGCTACTATGTCAAGGTCAGCATTCCTTATCTCTGTTTCTAGTTCCAGGATTTTGTTGCCCAAGCTGTGTGCATTAACATACATTGCTCTCCAAATTTGTGATGAGTTGTGTTGCACATCTGGGCAGGGCAGAGAGTGTCGCAGATACATGGATAGGGGTATTCAAATCTTTAACCAGTTGGCACTCGACTGTTTCTGACCTAACTTTATTCAAGTAATTATCCATATAACAGACTGAATTTCACTGCTTTCCTGATAATGATCAGCTCTGCCCTCATCTGATCCATGCATCGAACTGACACTCTCGGGATAATGCTGAGGCAATCTGTAAGGACATTCAGCGGTACTGTCCAGATTGTCCAGCGCTGGATGAAGGAAATATCGTGTTTCCCTGAAAATAAGACAGTGTCTTCTATTAATTTTGGGTCCAAAAAATGCACTAGGGCTTATTTTTGGGGGATGTTTTATTGTTTTCATGTACAATGATCATCTCTCCCTTCCTCTCCTCCACCCCAATCCTCTTTCCTTTCTCTCCCCCAGATGTGCAGCATCTTTCCTCCCCTCTCACCCATTCCCTTATGCCTTCCCTCTGCAGCATCTTTCTATCCCTCCCTCCTCTCATCCCCCCCTCACAAGCATCTTTCTATCCCTCCCTCCTATCATGAAGCAGAACCCTTGAACAGCATCTTTCTATTCCTCCCTCCTATCCCCCCCCCCAGTGAAGCAGAACCCTTGAGCAGCATCTTTCTATCCTTCCCTCCCATCCTTCCGTGCAGCAGAACCCTTGCACAGCATCTTTCTATCCCTCCCATCCCCCCCTGCGCAGCAGAACCATGCCAACCTTTCCACCACGAAACGGACATACCTCCCTCCAAACAGCAGCGTCGGCAGCGCTCTAAACAGACTGCTTCGCGGCCTTCTTCCGCTGGGACCTGCCCTGTGTCGCATCGCTGATGACATCATCAGAGATGCGGCAGAGGGTAGGACCCAGTGAGAGAATACCGCGAAGCAGTCTACTTAAAATGCTGCCAATGCTGCTGTTTGGAGGGAGGTGTGTCGGTCTGGTGGCAGAGGGTAGGACCCGGCAGGAGAAGACCATGAAGCAGCCTATTTAAAATGCTGCTGACGCTGCTTTTTGGAGGGAGGTATGTTGGTCTCGCAGTTGGAGGGTCGGCGGGGTTCAGATGGCAGGGAGAGATGGAAAGATGCTGCACAGGGGGATGGGTAAGAGGGGCAGGAGTGCAGGAACATTTGGGAGGGGCTTTGGGGGCGATCTAACTAGGGCTTATTTTTAGGGGAGGACTTAAGAACATAAGAAGTTGCCTCCACTGGGTCAGACCAGGGGTCCATCGTGCCCAGCGGTCCGCTCCCGCAGCGGCCCATCAGGCTCATGACCTGTGAAGTGGTTTCTGACTATTCCTATAACCTACCTCTACTTCTATCTGTACCCCTCAATCCCCTTTTCTTTTAGGAACCTATCTAGACCCTCCTTGAACCCCTGTAGCGAGCTCTGGCCTATCACAGCCTCCGGGAGCGCGTTCCATGTGTCCACCACCCTCTGAGTGAAAAAGAACTTCCTAGCATTTGTTCTAAACCTGTCCTTTTTCAATTTCTCCGAGTGCCCCCTTGTACTTGTGGCTCCCCACAGCCTGAAGAATTTGTCCCTGTCTACCTTCTCTATGCCCTTCATGATTTTGAAGATTTCTATCATGTCTCCTCTAAGTCTCCGCTTTTCCAGGGAGAATAGCCCCAGCATTTCCAATCTGTCAGCGTATGAGAAGTTTTCCATACCTTTTATCAGTTTTGTCGCTCTTCTCTGGACTCCCTCAAGTACCGCCATGTCCTTTTTGAGGTACGGCGACCAGTACTGGACACAGTACTCCAGATGTGGGCGCACCATTGCCCGATACAGCGGCAAAATGACTTCCTTCATCCTGGTCGTGATACCCTTTTTGATGATACCCAACATTCTGTTCGCTTTCTTTGAGGCTGTCGCACACTGTGCTGATGCTTTCAATGTTGTGTCCACCATCACCCCAGGTCTCTTTCAAGGTGCTCACCCCTAGCAATGATCCCCCCATTTTATAGTTGAACATCGGGTTCTTTTTCCCTACATGCATGACTTTGCATTTCTCAGTGTTAAAACTCATTTGCCATTTTCTTGCCCAGTCCTCCAACCTCGTTAAGTCCCTTTGCAGGTCTTCACAGTCTTCCGTGGTTCTAACCCTGCTGTAGAGTTTGGTGTCGTCCGCAAATTTAATAACCTCACAGTTTGTCCCTGTCTCCAAGTCATTAATAAATATATTGAACAGGAGCGGTCCCAGCACTGACCCATGTGGGACTCCACTCGTGACCCATTGCCATTCTGAGTAATGGCCCTTTACTCCAACCCTTTGTTTCCTGCCTGCCAGCCAATGTTTGATCCATCGGTGGATATCCCCTTGCACCCCGTGGTTCCACAGCTTCTTAAGCAGCCGTTCGTGGGGTACCTTATATTAAGATCTACCCCAAAAATCATGCTGGGGCTTATTTTTGAGGTAGGTCTTATTTTCAGGGAAACACGGTATTTAGAAACTGTGAAAGTTGCTTTGAAAATTAATCAGTTTAGGTCAGAGGTCTCAAACTCGTGGGCAGGGGGCCACAGGTGGCCCGCTAGGTACTATTTTGAGGCCCCCGGTATGTTTATCATAATCACAAAAGTAAAATAAAACAGTTTCTTGATCATATTAGCGGTATATAAGAAATAAATTACATTACATTACATTACATTACATATGTCTCTTTAGCTATAAATGACAATATTATTATTAAGACTTAAGCCAAAAGGAAAGATTTATCAACTATAAAGAATTTTACCTCATGCAAAATTGTTATCCTATATAATAAAATGCTAAGCGCACATGCGCATTCTTACTACCATGTTTCCTGATCCCTGATCTGTCGGGCTGTGGCCAGCAAGTGTGCGCATGCACGCTTACAAAGTTCCCTCTGTCGCAGACCCCATACTCCACGGCCAAAGTCGATGCAGGCGGCATACTTCACTGCCGAAGTTGACATCGAGCGGCTTTTCAAACCCCCCAGCACCGCTGCCACTGCACCTTTTCAAACCCTCCCCCCCCCCCAGCACTGCTGCCATTGTTGGTAAGTTTTTAAAGTCGATGCAAGTGGCATACCTCACGGCCAACAGCTTTTCAAACCCCCCAGCACCACCGCCACTGCACCTTTTCAAACCCTCCCCCCCAGCACTGCCGCCATCGTTGGTAAGTTTTTAAAGTCGGCTTTTCAAACCCCCCCAGCACCACTGCACCTTTCAAACCCTCCCCCCATCGTTGGTAAGTTTTTTTTAAAAAAAGCCTGGTGGTCCAGCGGTATCCCTCCTTTGCTAGACGGCTCTCGGGGCTACCAACGCTGGAGGGAGGTTTGTTGTTAAGGTCACTCGCTGGGAGGGTGGCATGGGAGGGAGAGATAGGAGAGTCAGCGGGGGTTGGGCTGGGAGGGGAGAGAAGCGGTCTGCCTCGAGTGCTTCAAGGCCTGGCTTCTTCGGGCAGCAGCAGCGTTTACAATTTGCTGCTGTTGCTGGCTTCAGGCCTTCCTCTCTAGTGGGTCCTGCCTACTTCCTGTTGTTATGAAGACCCCCTTCCCCCCCCCCCCCCCGCTGCCTGTTCTCGTCGGGCAGCACCTCCGTGCATACGCGGATGCCCTCCTGCCTGAAGAAAAGCTTTTCAAAACCCGAACAAAGTGCCGGGTTTTGAAAAGCCATCCGGACCTCCAGACATGTCCTCAAAAGGAGGACATGTCTGGGGAAATCCATAAGTCTGGTAACCCTACCAAGGAATCTGCCTACCCCTAGCAACTGAAAACACAATATTGAATCGCTACCCCCTACTGTAGCAGTTGGAGGACTCCCGTTCTGCTTAGATTTGCAGGGGTGTCAAAGTCCCTCCTCGAGGGCCGCAATCCAGTCAAGTTTTCAGGATTTCCCCAATGAATATTCATGAGATCTATTAGCATACAATGAAAGCAGTGCATGCAAATAGATCTCATGCATATTCATTGGGGAAATCCTGAAAACCCGACTGGATTGTGGCCCTCGAGGAGATACTTTGACACCCCTGGCTTAGAGGGAACAGTGGTACCAGCTGATTGTATGCAGGATTTGGATTTGATTACCGGTATTTGCCTTTTGAAATCCAAACTCAAGTCAAGTTACACACGGGTACAGTAGGTGTTTCCTTGCCATATCCAACCTGCTGACAACTACAAGTGACTTTAAATCATTTCGAAAAGAAATCAAAACTCTGCTATTCAAAAAATCTATACAGACTTCTTATCCCCCCCCCCTCGCATCCTCCTTCCTCCTTGCAAATTTCCAGCTGACCTTCTACCCTTCTACTAATATCTCCTCAATGACTCTATCAATTAACCAACCCCAAACTGCATCTTCCCTACAAGTATACCTCAATTCTCCACCCTTCCTTCTATCTCTCACCAATGCCTCTACTATGTAACCGACCCTAAATTGTAACTTCCTGGAAATGTCCAGCTATCTTCTACTGTAATCCGCTTAGAACTGTAAGGTACAGGCGGAATAGAAGTCACTAATGTAATGTAATGTAAGTGGCCAATATTTCAAGGTTTGTCTGGGTATCTATGGAAATTACCCAGGCAAAGCTTTAATTTTGTAAAATTTCCCCTTTCCTTCAGGATCTAAATGTTGATTGAAGACATATAAGAGAGGCAATTGCCAGTGGAAACTAGGGGAAGGAAGCTGGGCACAGCAAATCAAGTCAATTCAAACTACATCAACTGGCACTGGGCTGATATTATGCTAGCTTGATATATCTGAGGAGTATGATGGATGTATTGCTTTTCTTAAAGGTACGTATATACGCATATTGCAATTATGTATCCAGGCAGTGTCAGAGCGGTGTGGGAGGCAGAGTTTGGGTGGAGTTAAAAGGCCATCCTAACTTTATCTGGGTAGTTGTCTGGTAACTAGTTTGAATATAAACTAAACTAATCTAAATCTTAATTAAACTAAACCTTAATTAAACTAAACCTCCATAATTATAGAGCTCGGCACGGTTTACAAGAGCTTAATATAGGAAGGAACAGAATAATGAGGTTGGAGGTTGAGTATAGGGCGGAAGAGAGCATTACATTTTTGTGAATAGCCTAGTTTTCAGGTGCTTTCGGAATAGTTGGAAGGAACCCAGATTCCGTAGTGGGGCAGTAAGATTATTCTAAAGCCCTGTGATTCTGAAAGGGAGAGATTTCCCCAATTTTCCCGCAAAGAGGATACCTTTTAGCGAGGGGAAGGATAGTTTAAGTTTTTGGGTGGACCTGGGGTATCAGGACTCGAGCAGTTCCAAGATAGTGGAATTAGGGGAGGGAGGATGCTGTGTAAGATCTTAAAAGCTAGGCAGGTGCATTTAAAATGAAGCCTGGAAATTACTGGAAGCCAGTGAAGTTTGGACAGAAATGGGGAAACATGATCAAATTTGCTTTTTTGCGAAGATCAGCTTGGCCGTGGTGTTCTGAATTAGCTGAAGTTTTTGAAGACTTTTTAAAATTAGATTTATATAGATAGAATTACAGTAGTCTAGTCTGGAGAGAATGATAGATTGAACAAGGACGGCAAAATGTTGTTGGCGGAAGCAGGATCTCACTTTCCTCAGCATGTGGAGGTTAAAGAAGCATGATTTTACCAAGGAGTTGAGATGGTCATTGAAGGAAAGAGAAGAGTCGATAATGATGCCTAGAACTTTGCTTGAGAACTCAAGTTGCAGTGTGGCGCCAGAAGGCAGTGAGAAGAGGGTAGGCAGCTGTTCTAATTTTGGGCCGAGCCAGAGTAGTAAATGACAGCAGATAAAGACCTGAATGGTCCATCCAGTCTGCTCAAAGGTCACAGTCATTATACATTCATGGTTAAATTGTCTTTTTCTTTTAATATTTCTGGGCAATAGACCATAGAAGTCCGCCCTGTACTGTTTTTAGGTTCCCACTGCTGGAGCTGCCACTGAAGCTCACTCTGGCCTATCTTAACCATCCTGTTACTTGAGCTTCTATCAAAGCCCTCCCCAGGTCAACCTAAACCAAATCACCATATTAGGGACACAAACATTGCAGGATTGCCTAGTTCTGGCCTTAGTTTGTTTTATACCATTCAATTTCTAATTAGAGATCCTCTGTGTTCATCCCACACTTTTTTAATTCCATCACCGATTTCATCTTCACTACCTCCTTCGGTAGGGCATTCCAGATATCTACCACCCTCTTCATGGAAAAAGAATTTCCTAAAGTTACTCCAAAGTCTGCCACCCCACAATCTCAATTCATGCCCTCTAGTTTTACCATTTTCCTTTCTCTGGAAAAGATTTGTTTCTATATTAATATCTTTCAAGTATTTAAACGTCTATATATCATCAGTATCTGGCAAGTGTAGGGTTACCAGAATTTAGTTGACTAAAAGCCTGTCCCCAGGCTTGCCCAGTTCCGCACAGCCCCACCCCATTTCACCCACATCACGCCCCCCAGCCCTGCCCCCTCAACCTGTTCTCATCCGGAGGGAGGGCATCTGTGCATGCCTGGATGCCCTCCTGACGCGGTCCCAAAGTAGAAGGTTTTCAAAACCTAGACAAAGTGCTGGGTTTTGAAAAGCCGTCCGGACACCCGGACACGCCCTCTAAAAAGAGGACATGTCCAGGTACATCCAGATGTCTGGTAACCCTAGGTAAGTGCCAGCAGCCACATTACTTACAGATGTTTTGCACTGGTATCAAGGTGTAGCCCAGCACTGTCTATCAGTGGTTTATGTTAAAAAAACCAACAACAACAAAAAAAACCCCCGCTGTCTGCTGCAGACAGAATACTGTCCCCATTATTATTATTATTATTCCTTTTTTCAATAATGGAGCATTCCTAGGCCTCTTCAGCCTTGGCATCTGGCAGGGGCTCCTGTGGTGGTGCCAGCATCTGTTCTAATTCTCTGTAGCCAAGGCCCTACAGACAAGAGCCACGGGTCTGGCTTGTTTTATTTCATACTTATTTATTCAACTGCAGTCACACACAGAGACACAAAATAAACGTTATCTTCACAAAATGTTACAACTTTATCCAAATATTTTCTAATTTATACACCTTCTGTAAACTAAATCAAATAATGACAAGGCTAATGTTTTTTTCTGCACTAACCAATTGTAAGGGAGACTTGGGCGCCCTCCAATGGCCAAGCAGAATATGCAGATGACATGGCTTCTTGCTGAGTACAGTGAAATGTTAGTCAGGCATTCACAGCAGCTGCCAATGATCCCTAACCTTCCCTCATCTCCTTCTTTGTTTTGCCTTTATCATTTGCTGGAAATGGTGTCATAAGTAACTTACAAATCCCAGCTGTTTGGGATTATGCAGTCTGATGGCAACAGCTGCTTTGAATCCCAACCTAATCACCTCCATCCTTCCTTGAACTGTTGAGAGACTGGAAAAATCAGAGCACATCATTTTGGTTTTGCATTAATTTGGTTAGGCAAGCTGTGATTTAATAGCAATTATGACCTGAAAGGCAGAAGATAAACTTTGTGGCTGTTCTGCATTGGTTTAACACAGTTTCGGTTTCCTTTGAGCTAAAATTAACCTCCCTGCAAACTAAGCAGGGACACCTGTGCAAAGGTTGAGGAACAACACCTGTTCACCACTTTGTTGCAAGAAGTGGACTTCTCTTGAAAGAAGAAAGGTCCAGGTTTTGTGTTTTTTGGGGGCTTTATAGTCTGGTAGCTTCCTCTTCATTGTTTCAGTTTCTAGCAAAATGGAAACATAAGAACATAAGAATTTGCCGCTGCTGGGTCAGACCAGTGGTCCATCGTGCCCAGCAGTCCGCTCCCGCGGTGGCCCAAAAGTCAAAGACCAGTGCCCTGAGACCAGCCCTACCTGCATACGTTCCGGTTCAACAGGAACATGTCCAACTTTGTCTTAAATCCCTGGAGGGTGTTTTCCCCTATAACAGCCTCCGGAAGAACGTTCCAGTTTTCCACTACTCTCTGGGTGAAGAAGAACTCATGTTATTTTATCACAGGTCCCATTTTTTGCACCGAGAATTACTGTAGTTACTAATAATTGATGTTAACAGTAAAATAACATCTTAACAGCAGCTCATGTTGATAACTCTCTGCCTTGGGGAAAAACTAAGGGGCATCGTTATCAACGTGGACTACCATTAAGATGAGTTAGGGGTAAATAACACGTGTTAACAGTAGCCGATGTTGATAACGATGCCCCTTAGTTTTCATTGTATGGAATTTTTAATGTACTAGTAGTTTGAGAGTATGGACAAGATGTTATGTTGGAGCAGATTTTGTAAATTTTGCCCATTGTTTCAATTTTCTTGGATGGGAGATGATACATAAATAATGATAATTCTTCATTATTTCTATAAGACCCATATCATTTTCTGCTCTTGAAATATATAATCTCAGCATACGCTGGTTCTTATAAATTACCTGGTAGGCATGAATGAGTTTCCTTATTCTTACATCTAATTTTTCAAGATATTTATGAGGCCAGTCTATAATTCCGGAACTGTACGACAGCATAGGGATTGTAAACTGATTGATAGCTTGTATCGTATGTCTGTGCTGTTCAAGCACTTTTCGCTATCAGTTTCAATCTTTTTTTGTATTCTTGGTCATCTTTTCTCTCAGCAACTTGTGCTAGATTGTTGCACCTTCCACTTCTAAATATATATATATATATATATTTATATATATATGTGTCTTCCTGTTCAAACTCTTTTATACGCAGACATTTTGAAGGTGATTCTATTAGGTGGTGCTTACTTTAAGCAGCAAAGTATGCATGCACTTTAGGGTATTTTATTAATTTACATGTAGATAAGGCCATCACATGATAGTGCATACTTTGCTGATGGGCCTGCTCAGAAGTAGACTTTTCACGCAGCATGGGCAAATCATGTACTTGACAAATACTGGCACAGATGTTTTTTCACCAGCATTAGAGCAGGTGTAAACGTCCACACTTGCTATTTATTTCAGTATTCTACAAAGACAAATAGGCACTTCAGCTAGGTGCCCTCTTGCAAAGATGCTCTCTTTAAGTTTTCCTTAATTTCCCATTAAGGAATGTTATATTTGCATATTTGTCTGGACCAAAAGTGATCCTGATGTCCTCTGAAAAGCTCTTCATGTCTCAGAGTTGTCCAGTCAAATGGCAGTCACAGGAGCTATACAATTTCAAATCATGCACAAATAGTTGGTGTATGTTCTCTTAGGCTTTTGCGGCTGGTGTCATGATTGTTGCAATTTTCTGGGTCTTGCTGCGGCGAGACCCAGAAAACTGCAACAACCATTAGTTGATGTATGTTAATAAAAAAAATATGCAGTGCATTATGTGTAAGACAAAGCAAGGATAACAAAATGCCCTTCATAATTCAGAAGGGAGTATAGTTTGCTAATTTTCATGGTGAACTTGATATATTCAGTCAACCCAGAATTCATTAAATACATTTCAAGGTAGTTTATTATCCAAGACTGTGGGATGCTATCAAAAGCTTTCTTATGGTAAATCCACACTATAATGAGGTTTTGATTTTTCTTACAGCTAGTCATGATAGCTTTATTCAGCATCAACTGATCTTTGGTTCCATCTACTCCTCTTTTATTGCTCATTGGTTCTCATGCCATGATATTATTAAAATCCATGTAATTGTACATTCTATCTGAATCTATTTTATTGAACAGATAAGTAAGTAAGTTACTGATTTTTTTAGGGATATCATCTAGGTCTTCCTTTAGAAGAAAAAGTAGGCTTCCTGTTATTACGGTAACTATAGTGGTTTATTTTTTAAGTCTGCCTAGACCAGTGGTCTCAAACTCGCGGCCCAGGGGCCACATGCGGCCCGCCAGGTACTATTTTGAGGCCCTCAGTGTGTTTATCATAATCACAAAAGTAAAATAAAACAGTTTCTTGATCATATGTCTCTTTAGCTATAAATTACAATATTATTATTAAGAATTAGCCAAAAGGAAAAATTTATAAACTATAAAGAGTTTTACCTCAAGCAAAATTGTCATTTCTTTAATAAGACATTAACTCTTTTTTCTGAGGCCCTCCAAGTACCTACAAATCCAAAATGTGGCCCTGCATAAGGTTTGAGTTGGAGACCACTGGCCTAGACCCTTATGGAGAGATGTTAAATGTGTGAGCCAAAAGTCAGGCACCTTATCATGAAAAAAACATATAGAGGAAAAAAATAAAATAAATCTCTTTGAATATTGGGCCGAGTGATTTTATTATTTCCTCTACCTTTTTTCCAAGAAGGACTTGCCTTTCCTTTTTCTTCTGGTCTTTTGCCCCTGTTTCTGAGAATCTCTCAATAATGATTTTTTGTTACACAATAGTGTATTCAATTTATTTTAATGCTATCAGTAGATGGCCCCTATATGCAGGTTATGGCCCTGTCATTCTTACACATCATGCTTTTTGCTTTAGATGTCAAGTTCAGTTGAGGTTGTCTTTATCTCTTTCGAATCCCAGCAAACATACATCTGTCGGCCTAGGCTGTCAATTCGGCTACCAACCCCTCCACCTCCTTGTCTCTCTCCTGCCTTCCCTCTTCACATGTCTTCCTGGTTCGTCTCACCCTCCTGTCTTTGTGATGATCAAGCATTTTATATTGCATTCATTGCTGGTTCAATCATGAATAGATAATGAGTCAGACTGTTGGACAGAATGGATGGACCGCTCAGGCCTTTATCTGCCATCATTTACTATGTTACTTTTCTTTCACTGGTCTCTCACCTGCTACCCTTTCTAATTGTTCTGTTTTGACACTATTCTTATACTGCTTTTTTCCAGATTTCTTCTTTTTATTTGTTTCAGCCTTTCTTCTGGGGGTTCTTTCTGGACTTCTTTCTCTTTCTGCATCAGCCTTTCTGTTGTCGCTTCTGTCAGCGTCAGCCAAGAATCTATAGACATGGAGATTGTGTTGGAATTTTTGTATCTCTGAAAAATCAGCAGCGTGCAATCTTTTTTGTTCCTTAAGGAATGCATATACTATAAATGCAAAGTGCCCTGTGGTCCTCCGCAGTACCAGCATCACTCCTTTTACATACCATTAATATCAAGTATTAAATGTAGCTCCTGGCAAACGCAGGTCATATAGAAGCAAGAGAGCTGCTATAATGGGAGATTAAAATGTTGAGGGTAATATTCAGGCTGTGATGGCCGCTGCCAAAATTATGCCTAGAAATTCAATGCCAGACCATGTCTGGGTATATGCAGACGGACAGCACTTAACCAGGTACCAATATTCAGTCCTTAATTGGATAATTTAAACCAAACAAATACTGCTATTTTTATGGTCTTATTTATCCAGCTAACTGATCCCATTAAGGTCTGCTAAATTGCTGACTCCACCCCTAGACTCCCCACACAATAGCCAGTTTCAGCTTTAGTGATTCTAAGCGCTATCCAGTGGCATTATCCAGGTAAGTGCCACTAAATATTCCTCGGGGCAAGATCAGTGTGAGTTAACTGAAAAGTGCCTCTTTTACTAAGTTGACTCACTTTCCAATATCGACCTCTTTGTTTCCTGTAGGGCTAGAGCTACCGTATTTTAAGAAAAAACCCTGCCCTGTTCCACCCCCATCCTCACCAATTCTGCCTCCAGCCCTGCCCCCAGAAAGCCTCGTCTCTTCTTCCCCCGACCTCTGGACCGTGTCTGGAGAGCCTCAAGCATGCGCGGATGTGTGTGACATCATCTCCACATGCTCAGAGGCCCTGCAGATGGCGGCCAGAGCTCGTCAGGGCTTTCCAAAACCCGGACAAACGGCTGGGTTTTGGAAAGTCCGTCCGGGCACCTGGACATGTCTGGGTTTTTCCCGACGTCTGGCAATCCTATGTAGGTCATTTGTGACGTTGTTTAAAATCATTAGGTGTGACACAAATCTTTCACATCGGGCCTGATTCTATAAACGGCTCCTAACTGCACCTAACTTGGTGCCGTCTCACACGGTTACCAATCAACTTCTAGGTGCCACTCGTAGAGTCACACCTAGAGGTGCTTAGGTGTGCTCAGGCATCGCTAGGCAGCCCTGTGGGAGGTGCCAGCATAGTACGGTACTCCCCCGAAATTTGCGGGGGTTACGTTCTCAGAGCGACTGCGAATGTTGAAAAATCGGATGAGTACTGTAATCAGTGCGTCAGGACTGGTTGGCGGCGGAGGGGAGATCCGTCAGTACAAGCTGGCAGGAAGGGGAAAGAACACAACCCCCCGAGATTCCCAGGTAGTGAGCGAGAGCAGGCAGGAACTGGAGCCCAGAGAAACGTTCTAGCTGGAAACCGGTAGGTGTGTGCTGAAGGCACCAGACAGCTTTCAAAGAGCTGGGACAGAACAGCGGCAGGTGAGGGGGTAGGGGGCACGGGAACACAAGACCCAATGGCTCTCTCAGGTCACAGCAGCTATAGCCGTTTACCAGCGCATCCTGCTCTATAGCCTCCACTGCTTCAACCAAACGAATGCAGTTCTTTCTCCCTCTTCAGCTTAAGTGCCCGCCTTTGGACATTATCGCAAAGCTCTTTCCTCTCTCTCCCACACACGCGTCTGCCCACAGAATCGCTCATCCTTAGCTGTCGCTTCCATTCAGAAACAGAACAGAAACCGGCGCTCAATCCTGTTCAGAAAAAGAAGTTAGTTGAGAGAAAAACTGCAAATTACTGAGGCCGCGAATTCGAAACCACAAATTTGTGAGGGTATACTGTAGTCCAGGTTTTACGTGGCCTAATTTACCGGTGCCTAACTACAATGCTCTGCTGATCCTGAGGCATGGAACATGCTCCCGCAGTATATACACCAACAAAGGGAATTTGATGAACTTTAAAAAAACAGTTAAAATGCTGTCTCTTTTGTGAAATGAAGTATGGCTGACGGGGGGAGTGACTGAGTGGGGGAAGAGAGATTATTTGAGATCAATACTGTTTATGGCCCCCGTTTATATGCTTTGCGTCTGATTGTCCTGCTTTGGGATGTATTATGTTCTGTTTCAGAATGCTTCATGTATGACTTTATGTATGTTTGGAGTATTTATTATGTATGTTCATTTTGTGCTTCGCTTTGTACAAGGCAAATAATAGATAAAGACAATACACTGCTTAGTGATGCTTAAGTTAACCACCCCTATTCTCCACCCCTAACCACACCTACTTTTCAGGTAGGAATCATTAGGCATTGAAGGGCGGCTCAACTTAGGCGTTGCTAGGCGCCATGTGGATATCTGCGTGCAACCTAAATTAGTAATTAAAAAAATTGATTTTTAATGGGTTTTAATGGCCTGGGCAATTGGCACCTAACAGAGGTTTCGTCAGCAGGAGACCTGAAGTTATGATGCCGTTGTACAGAGCCATGGTGAGGCCTCACTTGGAGTACTGCGTTCAGTTTTGGAGACCACACTACCGAAAGGACGTGCTGAGGATCGAGTCGGTTCAGCGAACGGCCACCAGGATGGTCTTGGGGCTCAAGGATCTCACGTATGAAGAAAGATTAAAAAAATTGCGGCTGTACTCACTTGAGGAAAGAAGAGAACGGGGAGATATGATTGAAACATATAAGTACATCACGGGACGCATCGAGTCAGAAGATGATATCTTCTGGCTCATGGGACCCTCGACCACCAGTGGGCATCCGCTGAAAATCAGGGGAGGGAAGTTTCATGGCGACTCCAGGAAGTACTTCTTCACCGAAAGAGTAGTGGATCATTGGAACAGACTCCCACTCCAGGTGATAAAGGCCAGCAGCGTGACGGATTTTAAGAGAAAATGGGATACTCACGTGAGATCTTTAAGGGAGTAAATTCAGGGGAGGGGATACTTGGAATGGGCAGACTTGGTGGGCTATAGCCCTTTTCTGCTGCTTTTTTCTATGTTTCTATGTTTCTAACATAGGAACCATTTATAGAATCAGGCTCATTACCTGTAGAATTAGGTTTTTAAGGGTAAATGTGAACCCCTGTGATTATAAGTTAAGGAGGAGTTCCCAGAATGTCAGCACATGAACATATTTCTTCCTAGAGCTTTATCTTTATAATGAATCTCAACAAAAACAGGTTGTTTTTTTTTACAGAAACCCAGCTGAGGAAGGAAACCCAGTATCAATCATTAGCGGCTCATAATCAAAAAATTGGTACGACGAGCAACGTGATTAAATTTGTGGACGATACAAAGTTATTTACAGATGTGAGGACACAGAAGGATTGTGAAGACCTACAACGAGACATAAACACGCTTGAGGAATGGGCTGCGAAATGGCAAATGAGGTTCAACATGGATAAGTGCAAGGTGATGCATGTCGGTAACAAAAATCTTATACACGAATACAGGATGTCCGGTGCAGTACTCGGAGAGACCCCCCCCCCAGGAAAGAGACTTGGTAGTACTTGTAGACAGGTCAATGAAGCCGTCCGCGCAATGCGCAGCAGCGGTGAAAAGGGCGAACAGAATGCTAGAAATGATTAAGAAGGGGATCACAAACAGATTGGAGAAGGTTATCATGCCGCTGTACCGGGCCATGGTGCCCTCCCACCTGGAATACCGCGTCCAACACTGGTCGCCGTACATGAAACAGGACATAGTACTGCTCGAAAGGGTCCAGAGAAGAGCGACAAAAATGGTTAAGGGACTGGAGGAGTTGCCGTACAGTGGGAGGCTAGAGAAACTGGGCCTCTTATCCCTTGAAAAGAGGAGACTGAGAAGGGACATGATCGAAACATTCAAGATAATGAAGGGAATAGACTTAGTCAAGATTGTTCACCCTCTCCAAGGTGGAGAGAACGAGAGGGCACTCTCTAAAGTTAAAAGGGGATAGATTCCGTACAAACGTGTGCGCATGTGTGTGACATCATTGCTTCACATCCGCGCATGCTCAGAGGCCCTCCAGATATGGTCCTGAGCTTGGGGCCTTCCAAAACCCGGACAAACTGCCAGGTTTTGGAAAATCCATCCAGTCATCCATGCAGTCCTCTAAAAAGAAGACATGTCTGGGTTTTGTTGGACGTCTGGTAACCCTATCTATGCCCAAAACTTAAGCGTGAGCACATACACCAGCCACAGAGCTCATGTAAATGTTTGTACCTAAATGTTGTTGATACATGCATCATTTTCAGTGTTCTGTAAGTGATGTGTGTAAGATTTGCCCCTCCCATGCTCTGCCCCCTCACAAATACACACTATGTAAGCGGCTATTTGCAGAATGGTGATTAAATGGACTTTTGGCATTTACATGTATATTTGGGTGGCCAATGTAACATTTTCATTCAAGAGGCACAAGAGTTTGCATCCAAAGTTTACCAGTAATACGCACAGCCATATTTTGCACAGTTTGAAGATATCTAATTGGCAGTAGAGAATGACACAGTGACAAAATTCATTACCGTTCCCGTTCCCGCGGATAACTGCGGGAAATAATCCCATGTCATTTTCTTGTGTCTATTTCAACTTCAGTCCTTCTACACCAGCATTCTTCAAAGCAAAGCTTGCGGGTCAGTGGTTGTGGCCATTCATACTCTGATTCTTATGTGAGCCAAGGATAATGAAGCCATTGTGACATCACTGATGTGATTGGTTCTTAGGCACTGGTGGAATGAGGCATTATGACATCACAATATCTGCTCTGGATACCAGAGACTGTCATTCTGTAGTGTCTGTTTCAACCTCAGTCCTTCTACACCAGCATTCTTCAAAGCAAAGCTTGCGGGTCAGTGGTTGTGGCCATTCATACTCTGATTCTTCCCTCTCTCCTTAAAGAATGACATGAAGATGGTTTCCCGCAGTTATCCGCGGGGACGGGAACGGTGATGAATTTTGTCACCGTGTCATTCTCTAATTGGCAGTAATCCAAATGCGATAGAATTAGAGCATCAGTATTGCCATACTGGGTTACACTGAAGGTCCATCAAGCCCAGTATCCTGTTTCCAGCAGTGGCCAATCCAGGTACAAGTACCTGGCAAAATCCTAAAAATAGTAAAACAGATTCATGCAGCTTATCCTAGGAATTTAATTACACATTGAGTGAAGAGATTTTCTCCGATTTGTTTTAAATTTACTGTACTACTTAGAAGCTTCATTGTGTGCCCCCTAGTCCTTGTAAACAAATGATTCACATCTACCCATTCCATTCCACTCAATCAACTACTGTCTGCAAGTCATTTATGACAAATATGATTGCAATTGTCTAACCAACCTTAATTGCTAAAATGCCATATGTGTCAACACCACAGTATATAACTATTTATATCCATACTTGATTCCAACTGAACCTCTAAATCACGTACCATATGAGACCATAGTATTGTCAGATCCCTAATCCTAATAAATTCATCTTTCAATGGCTCCTCCTTACTATCCATAGCCTTAGTTTTAGACACATTCAGCTTCACATTATGTGTACTTTCTGGTATTGTGGACAAATAGCCTGTCTGTCTTCGGGGATCTGGCAATTTTAATATTGCCTGTTATGTTGGCCTGACATTGCACATGTCTAGTACTCTTCAGGGTATGCAATAATACATTACATTACATTACATTACATTACGGATTTCTATTCCGCCTGTGCCTTGCGGTTCTAGGCGGATTACAATATAGAAATTATCTGGGTAGTTCCAGTAGAATTACATTTCAGGATAAGGGTAAGTTACAGGAACAGTAAAGGATTATGATACTTCAATACACATATTTGATAGCATCAACAAACCCCAAAACTCAAAAATTGCTGAAGCAGGAAAGCAAATGGCCACATTCAGTCTAGACAGTGACACGGGGGCAAAGATTCACCCTCCACTCCTCACCCTCACCGCATTTTCATCCCCGTCCCCTCCCCATCACCGCAGCGAAGCACATTTTTCAGCCCGTCTCCTCACATCTTATACAAAGCCGCAGTAGCCACACTGAAGCCCGTAGGAAGTAAAGAGCTTTGGTGCATTTACAGCGACAGCATCACTACCACAGCTTTCTAAAAGGGTGCTTTTCTCTCAGTCATTTCCAGGAACCCTGAAACCTATAAAGGCAATCCTTAATATTAAGCTATAGCACATGGCGTATTGCCTTTTCATTGAGAAATCAAACAGCCAAAACAAACAAAAGAATATCAATGTCCACTATAACTGTTCAGTTTAGCAGTAAGTTTTAAAAATACTCTTGTTTCCAAGCTACTAAACAAACTGGATTAATACAGATGGATTCTACATAGACATTCAATGCTATCAGATTAACTGGCCTCTTTCACACAAACAGACCCTCATCAAGCATGGGATAAGTATCTACAAACTAAAAATAGAAATATGTAGACAAAAATTCAACTGAACCTCCAATAAGTCAGACTCTGCATACAATGCAACACCACAGAAACAATAACATATGTCACATGCAAAATATAAAGATAATAGATGAAAATTTTAAAAAACTGACAAATAATCACCACAGGACAAGTTTTTCCCATCCCATCCCATCCCGGAAAGCTCTTTTCTTGACCCTGCCCCATTCCTGTAAGCTCCATCCTCATCTGCACAAACCTCAAACACTTTAAAATCCTAAGAGTCCAAGGCTTCTGTGGTTAATGCAGAGCTTACAGGAATGAGGCAGGGACAGGGACAGGGACAGCGACAAAACTCGTAGAGACGAGATGGAGAAATTGAGTTTCTGCGGGGATGGAGAAAAATTTGTCCTCATGTCATTCTCTAATCAGCCCTACCATTAGGCATACTAGATATCCTCCTAGAGTGGCAGGCATTGTGGTGAGGGGACAGCAGCACAGTAAGCAAAGCAGCTGTTTAAAGCCATTGTGTGAGCACCTGTGTGCATTCACCCAAGGCTGTGGGATGCAACAGCCTTGAGTGCACACCATGGATGCTCAAAGACTCACCACCACAGTTTCCTTTCTGTTCTATGGAAGCTCCATTCTGGTGGTGGCAGCATTGATTGCAGAGCAAAGGGAAGAGAGAGGAGATGCTGTACACCTTGATGCAGGGAAAGGAAGGAGCGAGATATCCTCCTAGAGTGGCAGGCATTGTGGTGAGGGGACAGCAGCACAGTAAGCAAAGCAGCTGTTTAAAGCCATTGTGTGAGCACCTGTGTGCATTCACCCAAGGCTGTGGGATGCAACAGCCTTGAGTGCACACCATGGATGCTCAAAGACTCACCACCACAGTTTCCTTTCTGTTCTATGGAAGCTCCATTCTGGTGGGAAAGGAAGGAGCGAGATGCAGGAAACTTTGTGAGTGGAGGAAAAGGAGAGAAATGCTGGACACTTTGGGGAGAAGGGACTAGAACAAGAGAGTTATTGGACTATAAGGGAAGTAGAGAAGGTGAGATGCTGACGAATTGGGGGAAGGGAAGGAAAGAGATGCTGGAGTATAACGGAGGTAGGGGAGGGGAGATCCTGGAGACCTGGGGGGAAGAAAGGGAAGAAAAAAGGAAAAGCTGGAGATCTGGAGGGGATAGGGAAGAGATGAGGCAATGCTATACTGCAGCAGAGTGGGGGCAAATAGCTGATGGTTCATCTAGCACAGTGGTCTCAAACTCAAACCCTTTGCAGGGCCACATTTTGGATTTGTAGATACTTGGAGGGCTTCAGAAAAAATAGTTAATGTCTTATTAAAGAAATGACAATTTTGTATGAGGTAAAACTCTTTATAGTTTATAAATCTTTCCTTTTGGCTAAGTCGTAATAATAATATTGTCATTTATAGCTAAAGAGACATATGATCAAGAAACTGTTGTATTTTACTTTTGTGATTATGATAAATGTAATGTAATGTAATGTAATGTAATTTATTTCTTATATACCGCTACATCCGTTAGGTTCTAAGCGGTTTACAGAAAATATACATTAAGATTAGAAATAAGAAAGGTACTTGAAAAATTCCCTTACTGTCCCGAAGGCTCACAATCTAACTAAAGTACCTGGAGGGTAATAGAGAAGTGAAAAGTAGAGTTAGAGGAAAAATAAAAATAAAATAAACATTTTAACAAAACATACCGAGAGCCTCAAAATAGTACCTGGCAGGCCGCATGTGGCCCCCGGGCCACGAGTTTGAGACCACTGATCTAGCACATTAGATACACAGTAAAACAAATTCCATAGCACTGGAGAAAATGTTACATTACATTACATTAGTGATTTCTATTCCGCCGTTACCTTGCGGTTCAAGGCGGATTACAAAAAGGATCTATCTGGCCATTTCCAGAGGAATTATAGAATAGTTAGGGAGTAGACAATTTGATTCATAGAGATGAGGTGGTTCTTGTGGCGTTAGGTTGTTTTAGAGAGAAGGGAGGCGTTAGGTTGGTATCAGAACTATGGAGCACAAAAAAGTTGTGATCATCAGAGACATTCCCTTTCCTACTGATAAAATGCTCAATGCAAAAAGAAAAAGAAAAGAATTTGTGATAAAAAAAATAAAGGCACAAAAACAACCTACGTAATGTAAATGCACATGAGTCGAGTCTCTTTCATTTGAAAGGAAACTCTGCAATGAGAGGGCATAGGATGAAGGTAAGAGGTGATAGGCTCCGGAGTAATCTAAGGAAATACTTTTTTTTACAGAAAGGGAGGCAGATGCGTGGAATAGTCTCCTGAAAGAGGTGGTGGAAACAGACTGTGTCTGAATTCAAGAGGGCCTGGGATAGGCACGTGGGATCTCTCAGAGAGAGAAAGAGATAATGGTTACTGTGGATGGGCAGCTGTATGACCTCACAATGCAGGTGCACAGAGCCTTGGCCTATAGGAAGAGGAGATGCAAATGTTAAGAACCTTAGCCAATAGGGAGAGGAGGAGATAATGGCTACTGCAGATGGGCAGACTAGATGGGCCATTTGGCCTTTATCTGCCATCATGTTTCTATGGTTCTAATAGAAGTGTCTGTAATAGTGACTAGTCTGTAATTATGTATGGAGAGAGGATCCTCAAATACCAACATATGCAATCAGAGACCATGAAAATGTGGCAGAAAGATTAATCATTTCTTGATATGCTCTCTGTCTATATTGCACCTTATGAACTCCTCCAGAAGGCAGCTGTTTTTGGTATAATGCAAGTGTTAAGACAAGTGTTAGCAGTACATCTGAGAGACTGAGATCATCTCCAACATACCTTGGGCATAGAAGAGGGATTCATTCCTGTCACAGAATGCACAAAACAAACTCATTTGGAGACATTTCATGAAGCACTGCATGGGAAAAAATTCATGCTGTGGGCATCTGGGCAAACACCGCCAGCCCAATGCTCATACGGGAGAGCACTAACAAGACATTGTTTAAAAGCAGCTTGTGATTTTTAAGTGGAAAAGAATGGGTTCGTGGAAACGTACTACAGCCCACATTTCCAGGCCATGTGACACACACATCTAAAAACTCCACCTGTTCAACACCACCAGTGCTTGCTATCCACTCCACTTTTGGAGCGTTAGATCTGCTGGCGCTGCATCTTCTGTTTTGTTTTTTTTAATTTTCCATTATTTGGCTTCACGTTGCCTCGCTGCATACAAGGGAAGGCGAATTGTCTTTCGCGTGCTGACGGATGTGCGATCTTCAAAAACAAATTAACACTGATTCACTTCTGTGTCGAAAACAAGGCCAAGGGGGAATATGGGCCGAATGTGCAGGCAGCTTCTGCTCTTGGAAAGTGAGAGGCATGAGGCTGGGAGATGAGTCAGGAGTGCCAAAGCCACACAGACGCTGACTGAGGACGACACATTTGTCTGTGGCTCATACAGCTTTAGTTTCAAGTTTTGATTAAAATTTGATACTGTCGCTTATCAAGTTTCTAAGCGAGTTTACAATTAAAATGTAAGGGGTGAAAATTTAAAAACGCCAATAACAATACAAACAGGCAATCAGGTCTGATTTCATTTCACTTCCTCTTTCTCTAGATTTCTTCCTTTCTCTCTTTTTCTTTCTGGTTCATACTTCTTTCTACAGTAAGTCTTTCTTTGTGCCCTATCTCACACCTTCACGTTTCCTCTCTCCTGTGGCCACATTGCAGCCCTTTTTTTATAGCTAAACTAAGCAGGAAATTTTAGCCCCTAAATTCTATAAGTGGGCTCAAAACTGCTTATGCAAATTTGGGTGTGTGCCCAATTTGTACTTACACAATTTAATTGAGCAATGAGCCAATTTGCGCAAATAATTGGACTCAAACAGTTATTTGGCAAGAATTTAGATTTACATGCGCATCTTGCGAGGCGCTATTCTATAAAGGTACGCACGTAAATCTTTTAGTGTGCAGTTGAAAAGTGGGTGTGGCCATTGGAGGGGCAAGGACGGGTCAGAGGCATTCAGTAAAGATGCATGCAGCATTAGAGAATTTAGGGGATCTGCGTCTAATTTACAGGCAAGGATTTCCACCAGGTGTAAATCCTCGTGCCCTAAAGCTGGGCGTGAATTCTGGCACTGCACACTGTTCTATGATGCCCAAATCAGAGCGCTTTTTATAGAATAGCACTCTGAGCCTGATTCTTCTATAAGTGGCGCCTAGTCAGGTTCCGTGCAGAACTCAAAATTGCTTAATTGGCTTGATTGGCATGGCAATTGACCACACCATTGACGTCTAAAAAACAGCCGCCGATTGCCTGTCAATCACATATCGGCACTGGTTTCAGAACTGCACCACCAGCTGCAGAGCTTGGAGAGTTCTGGCTAATGGAATGAAGGAAGAGGTCTTCAGCTGCCAGGGCTTTGAGATACCCCATCTGCTTAGTTATGTATATTTTGCATTTGGAGAAGGGCAGGGAGAAAATTTGGTGGTCATTCATTTTGGGCTCAGGGCCTCCCTCCCCCCACCTTCCCCCATCAGCTGTCTGCTAAACCACTGAACACAAAACAAAGATCTGTGATAAACATATCCTAAAGCTAACATATTCCAGTTAATAAATTTAAAATAAAACACTTTTTCTACCTTTGTTGTCTGGCCATTTTATTTTTCCATCACGTTGGTCCCATTTTGTTCTTACACATGGAAATGTTGAGCAAGAAAATGTATAATTTAAAGCCACAATTGAGCAAAAAATTGAAACATTTTTCTAGTTTGATTATGGCTGTGTGCTAGATATTGGTCTGAAATGTTTTCGGCAAAACGTCTCAGTTCGGACTTAGACGTCATATCAAAAATCCCCTTCTAAGTTTTCAGCTGCAAATTTGTCTTAAGTTTTGAGTTTAAAAATTAAGCTTAATAATTTAAGCCTGACATTCCTTTTCCTAGATTTATGAATTTAGGGTTGAAAATCAATGCTAAACTCTTACATTCACCCCTGTTGCCACCCACATTTTATGCTCTCATATTTAGGAGATTAATGAAATTTTAAATATAAAGGTAGGCACTCAGGCCTAGTAATTGTTCCAAAAAAATCAATTTATTGTTATTTGCTATATAACTCTTAACCCCCCTTATATACTTAAAAGTATATAACTTTTACTAAGCCGCATTAGAGGTTTCTACCGTGGCTCAGAGTGCTAAATGCTCATAGAATTTCTATGAGCGTCGAAACAGCGTTGGAGCATTTAGCGCCCTGGGCTGCAGTAGGAGCCTCTACCGGGGCTTAGTAAAAGGAGGGGGAGGGAGTTAGGAGTGAAAATCCTATGGGCCCAATATTCAGACCACAGGAGCTGCCCGGCTATCTTCCACAGCCAGCTGTGAACCTAGAAATTCATATGTGGCGACTGCCATTGGGTGTTTGGGGAGGGGGCGGGGTTTGCCACTAGAAATGTAGCCGGTTAGGCAATCTTC
Organism: Geotrypetes seraphini; assembly: GCF_902459505.1. NCBI lineage: Eukaryota > Metazoa > Chordata > Amphibia > Gymnophiona > Dermophiidae > Geotrypetes > Geotrypetes seraphini. The sequence goes on from NC_047098.1 coordinate 29,906,050, forward strand.
ATTGGCTGACCGACTAACTTATTGTGGCCAAAGGCAGACCTGTTATTTATTTAATTACTTCATTTTCGATCCCGTTGTCCCCAAAAAGCGCAGAACGGGTTACAGGTTAAACATACATAATATCAGTACAGGATTATAATGCAAGTTTTCATCCTAGTTGGCACATATTAGGTGTAGTTATTCTTACGTCACACAGACTGGTTTGGTTACCAATATACAATTCTTGCAGTCCATGGATCAAGAGCAGGGTATGTTTTTTATTGCTTTTCTGAAGTTGAGGAGACCATCAAGAGATCTGATCTGTGATGGCAGTCGATTCCAGTGGCTCGGTAGGAAGTGGGAGTAGCACCGCTGTTTTGGCAGTTTGTAGTTGAAGGGATGACTAGGGGGCGTTCTGAGGCATATGTCTGTCTGGCCACTAAACTTAAGAAAAAGAAGGAGAAACAAACAAAACTGCAGACTGTGTACATGATGCAGGCAAAAATTTATTGTTCCAAAATTAAAATGCAAATAAGTAAAATAAAACCCTTTTACCAATCAAGGGACCGACACGGTCTGTGTTTCGGACAAACCTTCGTCAGGGGTCCATGGTGAAAAAGGTTGGGACATACCATAAAAAATGAAGATAAGTAACAAAGTGCCTGTATATTGTGTTCGCCGAGGATTGCTGCAAAAATTGAAGCGTCTCAAGGAAGCCTCTTTTTACTTCTTCCTTGAGACGCTTCACTTTTTGCAGCAATCCTCGGCGAACACAATATACAGGTACTTTGTTACTTATCTTCATTTTTTATGGTATGTCCCAACCTTTTTCACCATGGACCCCTGATGAAGGTTTATCCGAAACACGGACCGTGTCGATTGGTAAAAGGGTTTTATTTTACTTATTTGCATTTTAATTTTGGTACAATAGATTTTTGCCTGCATCTTGTACACAGTCTGCAGTTTTGTTTGTTTCTCTTGCTTGGTTTTTTCTGCAGACAAAGTTGGACTTTCTCCTTTGTTTTGTGGCCACTAAACTTAACCAGTAAGCCAGAGAATACTGACACTAACCTGTTATGTTGCGCTACATTGCTGATGACTGGACACGCCGCTAAGCGAATATTCAGCTGAGATAGTCGGCTATTTCTTGCTAAATACTCTCAGTTAGCTGGCCTAGCGCTATTGAAGCCAGGAGTCATTCCTGGACAGTTAAATAGCGATGAATAGCGGGCGGTTTGAATATTGGGCCCCATAGGCAGCAGAATGCTATTTGGTTTGGGGGTGGGAGGCTTAGGAGCTCCGCCCTAGCCCCAACAGAATCCTGTGGCACGGCCTGTCACCAGCTCCCGACTCCATCTCCTACCTACCTCCTCCTGGCATTGTACTTTAAATCTTCAGGGCAGCTGCCGCACAGCATCAACGAGCAGGCCTGCCCCTGAAAGTAGAATGAAGGGTTCCAGGGCAGGCCTGTCCCAAAGATATAAACTGCAACATCGGGAAACAGGTGGGAGGGCAGGCACCAACCATCGACTGCCAATTTTTGGGGAGGCCATGGCCCCTGTGGCCTCCTCCATTCCAACGCCTATGCTGGTCCTTAATTTAATTGAAATGAGAGGTGCCTCATGCTGTCAAATGTGAGTGCAACACAGTGCTCTTTCAATGAAATGATGCTCATTCTTGACCTTGCATCTCATTCTTGACATTGCATCTCAATTAGGAGAACTTTAAAAAAAAAAAATAATAATAATATGACGATCTGCTTTAACATGGGCCATCAGGGCCCTTCTGAGTCCAGCCCTGATAGTTAGCATTACAAATGTAGTAAAATAGACCATTGCAGATTTTAAAGCACTGAACTGGCAAACAGTCACACACCACGTTACTGGGTATGACTTATTGATGTCGCAGGAAGACACAAGAAGGAACAGGTCTTATCTACTGGAAACTGTATAAAAACCAACATCTTTTAAGTGAGAAAATCATCGGGATCAGAACTACTACTACTAATAATTTATTTTTATATACCGCTATACTAAAAAAACGGTTCAAACCGATTCACAGCAAGAAAAAATAATACATACAATGTAGATAAGATAACATAAAAGTAAAAACAAGCAAGTACAATTGGAGTACATCAATTAAGAAACATAGATAACTTAAAACGGGAACGCCATTATGATATCAACCTATCAAACAGGTGTGTCTTAAGCAGTTTTCTAAAATCGAAATAAGAAGTAGCCTCTAGCATAGTTTTTCCAAACCACGTGTTCAATTTAGTGGCCTGAAATGAGAAAATTCTCTCAAAGAACTTCTTATAATGCCAAGATTTTATAGCGGGATAATTGAACAGGTTTATCCTACGTGTACTCTTATTGGAGTGACTCAAGGAAAAGTGAGAAGCAAGATAGTCTGGTAACATACCAAAAATAGCTTTGTAACAGATGCAAGAGAACTTAAACAGGATTCTGGACTCTACCGGCAACCAATGAAGTTTTTGATAAAAAAGGAGTAATGTGCTCCCATTTTTTAAATCCGAAAATGATGCGAACAGCAGTATTCTGAACCAGTCTCAGTTTTTTAAGTATTTTCTTTTAAGCCCCTAAGTATACAATATTACAATAGTCCAAAATACTCAAAATAGAGGACTGCACCAGCAGACGAAAAGAAGCTTCGTCAAAAAACTTATTGATGGGGCAGAGCTTCCAGAGTACTGAAATATGGAGAATGAAGATGTTATGATCACTGGGGACAATCCCATTCCTACTGATAGAATGCTCAATGCAAAAAAAGATAGACATTGTGAGAAAGAGGAAAGGCACATAGATGACAGTGCTAATAGAAGTGTCCGGGCAATCCTGCATAGTCAGCACTCTGCGGTTGTGGGTTCAAACCCAGGCTGCTTCTTATGACCCTGGGCAAGTCACTTAATTCCCCCCCCCCCACAATTGCCCCAGGTACATCAGATAAATTGTGAGCCCACCGGTTCAGAAAGGGAAAAGTGCTTGTGTACCTGAATAAATTAATGTAAACCGTTCTGAGCTCCCCTGGGAGAATGGTATAGAAAACTGAATAAATAAATAAATTTGGTTTAGGATTAGCTAGGGAGGGCTTTGGTAGAAGCTCCAGTGACAGGATGGTTAGGATAGGCTGGAGTGGGCTTCAATGGCAACTCAAGAAATGGGAACCTAAAGACAGAACCGGGTGGACTTCTATGGTCCATTGTCCAAAAATATTAAAGAAAAGACTATTTAAGCATAAATATATAATGAGTTGACTATTGGGCAGACTGGATGGACCAGTCACTTACTATGTTACTTTGTAACAGCAACTATTCTGTAACTACTGCATATTTGGAGAAAGAGAGGATCCTCAAATACCAATAAATGAAGTTGGAGACCAAAAGCGAAAAAAGTTACCAAAAATGTTCCAATTGTACTGGGCACCTCTTCTTTGAATTATGTCATGGAGATTTCTATGATGAAAATACAGTACTGAGTTGCTCCAGATCCCACAAGGAATGACCAGGCCAAGAAAGAGAGTTAAGGAAAACTATAGAAAATGGCTGGGGGAGAAGGAAACTATTTTAAGCTATTTTGTGATGATCTTTGAGTGAGGTATTGTTGCTTTATAAACAGGTTTGTGTGATCTTAAGGGGATTATTTGTCTAGCTAGGGGTCATTTGGGGGGGACATTCTGCTGGGGGTAATTTACTCCTTAGTAAGAGCTATATCCTGGGGAAGAAGTGCATTCTCAACCACTGGTTACAGGACTCCCCATCCACCATTTGGTACTGGAGGAATAAATTTCATCTAGTAATGGTTTAGGAATACATGTCGGCTCATTTTTCTAGAAGCTGGCGTAAGACTTTTTTGTCTGTTTGGTCCTCTTATCTGGATACCTTATCCTCCACTGTGAAGAGTCAAATTGTTAATTGACTACAGAAACCAGCGTTTCCTTTGTTGCCTTCTGTTATTGGGTAAACGGGTGGGTTCGGGGTGGGGGTGGGGGGTTTCAGGGTGATTTTGTTCATTGAGTTTAGGTTGTAAGAGCCAATACTTAGACTCCTGCTGTTTGCTTTACTTCTTTCATTTGGGACTTACGTAGTTCACTGTTCATGTACAAAATCTTGTATCGCTGTATTTAAGCTTTACTTGTTCATTTGAAAAAATCATTTAAATATTTAAAAAAGC